>NC_064849.1:58018681-58322467 GCF_024139225.1 Suncus etruscus
GGCTTGGGTATTTAGTTCTGACCATTTTTTACCCCACTCAATGCACCTGAGACCACTTTGGCCTTGGGTTGCATCCACTTTTTTCTTTGCTCAATTTGTAGGAACACATAGAAATATAAGGCAGAACAAAATGATTCACGTTCAAAGGTTCTATGAAAAGGGCGGGAGCCTCATCTAGAAGATGTAAATAAAAATTTAAAAAAGGGGGCTGTGGGTATCCCCTCCGCCAACTTCTTATTTATCCCACCTGAATGATCAGAACTACCCACACTTGGAATGGGCGGGTAGAGGAGTCTGCATAGGGGAGAGAAAGAGAATAAGGAGAGTTAGAGAGAGAAGTGTATAAGAGGCATGATCATCAGAGATTCAGCATCAGATTCAGCATTAGCAATTGAGCATCACCAAAGGGAGTTAGTCAGCCTAGAAGCCAGTTAGGAAGCCTGAAAAAAGCAGCTGAAAGAGAACAGAGGCCGAGAAAGCCAGGAGTAGAGAAGTAGCTGCTAGGAAAAGGCTTAGTAGAGAGGTCATGTGAGGAAGTGTGCCTAGCGGTAGGGACTGTGAAATAAAGTTGGCTGACTCCTGGAACTTCATCTGACTGTTTTGTGAATCTCTCTGCCCTCACCCTGCAACCTTCAGACCTGCCAGACTATAGGGGCTGTGGGAGCCGGGTCGAGCCCAGAAAGGCCTCACCATCCCCACACCAACACTAGGACTCATTAATTTATATTAAGACAACAGGGGGCCATGGGGCTGGAGAGATAGCACAGCAGTAGGGCATTTGCCTTGTACGCAGCAGGACAGACAGTGGTTTGAATCCCGGCATCCCTTATGGTCCGTCCGTCCCCGTCCCCGTCTCCCCGTGCCTGCCAGGAGCAATTTCTGAGCACAGAGCCAGGAGTAGCCCTTGAAAAAAAAAGGGGGGGTGCCAGATGTGGCAAGCTTTTTTTTTTTTGTATAGGCGCAGTAAATGTTAGGAAATTAGAACGGAGATTCCCTTGGCCTAGAGATACAGGGTGTCTCATGAAGTAAACTGTTATAAGACTGACTACAGGATCCAGGCCTGTTGGCCAACCTCAAGATCTTTCTTGCGGTCCCAGGAAAAAGTTCTACTCAGTCGTGGTTGTTGTAGTCAGTCTTCTGTAATTGGAGAACTTGGTTTTTGCATAGATCCTAGGACAAAGACGGGGTGTCATGGAGCATTTTCTCATTACATCTCACTGTTAGGTGGTGGGGTAAAACAACCTGCCCTTAGATCAAGTTGTAGCTGCTTCCTCATCATCAGGGTGTCATATGAACCTACCCTGAAGCAAGGTGATTCCAGAGTAGCATTAGGGGCTTTCCGTGGGGGGAGTTTGATTCCTGATGCTGGTGCAGGAAACTGGGCCAGTTCTAAGGTTGGGATCTAGGGTTTGGGATTGGATGGTTGATGTCTGATCAATTGAAGCCTAAGTTAAATCCCCTTGACAAATGTTAAGGGTGTGGGGCTATTTTGTATTGTGTTGTATTGCTCTGGTGCAAACTCAGTGGTGGTCAGAGGTTATTCTCAGTGGCTTAGGGGCAGCCTCCTGGAGGCAAAACATATTGAGCTATCTATTTTCTGGCCCTAAATCATAGCTTCTAAAAGAGGTGACAAACTAGTTTTCCTTGCTTATCCATACCCCTTCCAGAAAGGTTTTGCTAGTATGTACCATTTGTCAGACTGCTCTTGGCAGTGTGCGAGTGACTTATTAAGTATCTCTCATCTAAGTAGCTTTCATTATCTTTGGAAGAGAAAGACAACAGCATATAACACATGGTATAATATATGAAACCAAGGATAAAAGTAAGTTAAAGAGAAGTTTTAAATCAAGTCATCAGGAAAAGCCCACTGAGAAGATTTTATAAAGAACTAAAGGAGGTCAGATGTCCCTGAAGATAACTCAGAAAGAATATTTCACAAGGAAACAAGCATTCTGATATGGTCAGAACAGGGCAAGTAATAGAGAATAAGGTCAGAAGGCTAAGTACAGGAGTGAAATGGAATGATACTGGAAACTTTTGAAGAAATATTATGACACTATCACTTTGGATAATGTGAAGAAAAAATGAAGGGCAACAGGGATATAAAGGCATATTTCTTAATAACCAAATAGGTAGCTATTAAGAAATTCATAGTAGAATGAACCTGGTATATAGAAATAAAAATGGTCAGATCCTGAATATATTTTCAGAGTAGAAGAGATAAAGATTGCTAACACATCTAGGGATGGAGCGGAGCAATGCGCCAGCAGTAGAGCATTTGCCTTGTACACAGCCGACCCAAGAATCCCTGTGTCCCATATGATCCCCTAAGCCAGGAGCAATTTCTGAGCACATAGCCAGAAGTAACCCCGGAGTGTCACTGGATGTGCCCCCCCCAAAAAAAAAATTACTAACACATCTAATGTGGGAAATACTAAGAAGAAGAAAAACTAAATTTCTGACTTGAGTAGTTACTCAAGTAGTTACAGATTGAGTTGCCATTAATTGACATAGGGTAGACAGAATTCAGAAAATTGCAGGTTACAGATAAGAAACTTATAGATAGAAACTAGCATATGTTTAGTATCTAAAACCAAGAAGAAGGATGAGAGTATTGCATGAGAAAAAGAAGTTGACTCTTCAATGTTGAAAAGTACAGGAGTTGAACAAGAACCTGCAATGGAAAGATGTGCAGAATGGACAATGGGAATGTAGATTCTGTCTGTTTAAAAGAAGAAAGGCAAGTAACCCAGTGAACTTTCACAAAGATGACAGAACTGATCTTTAAGAATTAAGTAAAGATTTTTTTCAAGTAGGCAAAGTAAAATAAAAAGGAGTGTTAAATTAACCTCTCTATATGCTACGTCCCTTATCTTTAAAATGGATATAAATATACATTTTGAAAAATTACTTAAAGCAGTGTCTGTGGAAGAAGTGATAGTTCTGTTCCCAGCAATGTTCTGGGGAACCAGATTCGGTACTGGAGATCAACAGGATCAGCCCCCAGCAAGGCAAGAGCCTTAACCTTTGTATCATCTCTCAGTCCCTTAAAGGACTATTCAACAAGCTATAAAAGGATTAATAATGTCAAAGTTCTCTAGCCATGATGTAAAATCTTGCTATCATAACGTTTATTTCAGCAGATAGAAATTTTGCTATATTTTAATCATTTAAAATTGCATGTAAAATTACTACCATGCAAATTTCATTTTTCAGTAGCTCATTTTGTGTTCCTAGAACCATGGATCCACTCAATGTCATTTAAACTGTCAGAACCATGCAGTAAAGATAAATGGTAATTGTGTCTAACTGCTTACACAGGTAAGGCTAATGGCAGATATTCCCAATCTTACTTGGAATTGCACATATTAAAGCTAATTATGCCTGACTTCATCTGATAGCTTTTATGAAATAATCTCCTGGAAAAGCCGAGCACAAATCAGTATGTACTGTGACAAGTTTTACGTCATTTTCCTTGAATTCCAAAGGAAATAAGTCAGCACAGCCAAAAATCCCTTTCTGCAAATTCTATGAACTCTTAATAACCAACGCACTTTCCTATTCAGATCAATATGCAAAGACAGTTACGAGAATCTTCTGAAAAATAGCAGCTCATAGGTATCAACCACTGGTTTGCAGCAAATGGATAGAAGCCCAATTGTCAGTAAAGGTGAATAGGGTAGGTAAAAAGCAAGACAGAAAAGACGTGGGAGTAAAAAGTATCAGTGCCCCATATCAGGGACTATCTATCGATAGGCGTGGGCCTGATGAAAGGGAAATAAATGTCAATTCGCTCTGTCGAAGGTGAAACTAATTGAGTTTACAGAACACTGGTCCTTTAAAAGGGGGCTGGAAAAGCGGCTCCTGGATCCGGCTCGGATTCCCTTCCACTCCAGCCAGGAGAAGGGGAAATCGTTAGTGCAGGCACCCCGAGGGATGGACGGGGGGAGGCGGCGGCCAGGGGTGCAGATCTCTCCCAGGCCCCGCAGGAAGATGCTCAGCGCAGAACGCCAGCAAGAGCCGCCCCGCCCCCAAGCTCCAGGGACCCCGACGGAGGCTCAATCAGTTGTCAAGCTCTCGCAGAGCAGCAGCCCGCTAAGAGCTCGCTCCACTTCGGGCACAGAATTCAGTTCCCGGAACACCGCCTCCGAGCTGCACCCTCCGCACCGAAGGCGACCAGCGGAGGAACGAGCGTGTTATGTTTCCCGAGCCGGTGCCGAACAGCACGGAGGAAGGAATGGTACCTGTTTGTCGCTCTCGAATACTGGCTGCCGCCGCCATCTTGACTCCCACCAGCCACTGCCCGAGTGGCGAGAGGAGCCCGTGGATGACGTGGCCGCCCCGGGTGCCCCGGAAGCAAAACCCGGAGGGGCGGGACCAGGGCGGCGTGCCCGGCCCTGCCCGGCCTCGTTCTGGACCAACCTGCGCGCCAAAGCATCACCAGCCCCGCACTGGAACACCGGCTGGGACTGGCCGCTCGAGTCTTAAAGGCGGACCAGTGGGATTTGTAGTCTCTGCGGTCAAAGCTTAGCTTGCAAATATAAACTGCTTTAGAAGTGTTGAAAGCCAATGGAACTTTTCCTGTGATCGTTTTTAAGCAGTGGGAATGTGCGTTGGATTCAAGGGTAACAGGACCAAAGCACAAGAAATCCCTTCCCCCGGGAGGGAGTTTAAATGGTATAATTAAACGGCATAATTAATTTAAATGTATGAAATTCCGACTTAAAATGCCACTCACTTCAGGTTTTCTCCCAACCAAGAGAGGCGCCCCGCTAGGTCCTGCTTTTCGGAGAACTGGGCAGCTTTGGCGCAGTTTTCGGATCTAGTTTTCCAGTGCAATTAGGGCAAGACGGTCTAGCTTTCCAGTGTAGTTTTGCCCTCGTGGACACAGATTCCAAGGAAAATGCAATCTCGTCCCTCCCCCTTCCTTTAGTTTCAAAACATTACTTTGGGTAAGGTCTAAGTGGTGCCATGTCATGAATGACACACGCACCCGATATAAACAATTTAGTTTTTTCCGGTTGGGGGGGTGTCATAAACGATTTCCTATGATCAAGTTCACTGATGACACTGCATTATGTCCTGAGACATTCGAAAATGAAATTATACACTGCCTCAAGGACTTTCTGAAAAAAAATTGAAATATATTTTTCAGAATCATAAAAAGTAAGTTATTCTAGTAGAGAATGGGAGATAGAATAGTTGGTTTGATTACTGGAGTTAA
The DNA here is from genome assembly GCF_024139225.1 of Suncus etruscus. Classification (NCBI taxonomy): domain Eukaryota; kingdom Metazoa; phylum Chordata; class Mammalia; order Eulipotyphla; family Soricidae; genus Suncus; species Suncus etruscus. The sequence continues at coordinate 58,023,906 of NC_064849.1, forward strand.
AAGGTCTCTGAGCATTATTTGGTGGCCTGGGGCTCAGGGGTATTGAAAGGCCCTTGAGGGTATTCTGTGTCCTAGTTTGGGTCCCTTGTTTTCTTTTTGGGCAACACGCAGTGGGTGCTGTCCTATGTGATGTGATGTGATGTGCTTATACCTGCCTATGTGATACCAAGGACAATACCATATCTCACGCCCAGTTTTGTAACACCACCACCTAATAATTTGATTTTTCAAATTTAGTGGCATAAACATTTAGAAAAACACTGTGTCATGTTTTAGATCACATCTGGAGTTACTTTTTAAAGAGGGAAATATACTGTTATAACTATAATTAGTAAAACTTGGCAACGGTAGGCATTTTTAAATGTTTGGGAATTGCAAATTAGTTAAAAAAATAATCAAAATTTGACAAAGGGATCTCTTCAAAGTGATCCAAGTAATTCATCATTATAACTTTAACATGAAAGGTAAAACTAGGAATTGTATTAGTTGAAGGCTAAAACTAATAGGTTGTTGTAAAAGATAAATGAAGCCTATGCTGATTACATGTAAAAGAATTGCAAGTTTAAAGCAGATTTCATTTTCTAAGGGAGGTGTTGTTTTGATATTTCGGAAGGTCATATCTAAGGGTCCTCAGAGGCTATTCTCAGTGTGTTGCCCAGGGAGTCTGCAATGTTAGAATCCCAGCCGGACGACCTCCCTTGCAATTTCCAGGGAAAGATCAAAGACTGATGCTAAAGGCAAAGTAAGAGAAATTTCACTTCCATGCTCTCCTTTACTAAATATTGAGTACAAAAGATTCTATAGACTATAGAATTAGGAAACACACTTCTAAAAGTTTTTGCATAAAGAAGCCAAAGTAGACTACATAATAAACACTTTTTACTTGATGTAACTAATGGCTAATCCATAACAGGGCAATTAAATCAGATAAAATCAAGTTAGTATTGATGAAATAATCTTTATTTAAAATATTAAAACAGTAAAATAATTAAAAGGCCTTCTGAATGAAGTTCTCACAAAAATTTAAGTGGTTTAAAACTATTGAATTTTCCCAGGTTGTCTCTTGAACAATACCTCTTTCTTTCGCTAACATTTCTGTAAGTAAATTTCAATAAAACTATTTTATTTTGGGGACTGGAGCAATAGCATGGTCGGCAGGGAAATTTTTTTTTTTGCATGTGGCCAACCAAACTTCAACTTCTGCATCTCAAATGGTCATCCCCTAGCCCACCAACAGTGATTCCTGAGTACAGAGCCAGGAGTAAGCTCTGAGCACCACAGAATGGGCCCAAACAGACACAAAACCTATTTTTCACTTTTTCTTTCTTTTTTTTTTTTGGCTTTTGGGTCACACCAGGTGACGCTCAGGGGTTACTTCTGGCTATGTGCTCAGAAACCAGTCCTGGCTTGGGGGAACCATAATATGGAATGCCGAGGATTGAACCCACGTCCCTCCTGGGTCAGCCCTCCTGGGTCAGCAGGTAGCAAGGCAAATGCCCTACCGCTGTGCTATTGCTCCACCCCCATTTTTTACTTTTAAAAGAGCAATGAATATAAAATTAATGAAAGAAATGCTAACAGTAGATGCATTATAGGTAAATTTATTATTTTCCTTGATATTGAAAGCAATAGGAAACAAGCTTTATGACATATTGACAAAATACTTAAGAAATACATACATACATTATAAAGGTTCATAGCATAATTTCCTTTGAAAATCAATGTAAGCACTGTGTATGACAAAAAGAAAACAAACATTATACCAAGCATTAAACATAACAGCAGGAAAATAAATAACCTACACATTTACCTAATATGCATTAACTATAAGATTAATGTAAAAATCAAATTAATGGACTATCCTTAAAAACCAGAAAACATTTTGCAGTATGATAATGTATGCTTAATTTCAAACATTAATATGCTAAATTATTATCTGCACCATCTTGCTCCTATGACCCTGCACAACATGTAAGTGAAATAAAGATTTAAAATACTACGTTTTAATTGTAGCCAATCCAGCACATTAGCCTCTCAAAGTGCATGTGTGCAGAACGTTAATAATCACTTTAGGGTAAAATTAACTAAATGTATGGCATGAAAATGCAAGAGTGAAAGTCCTGCCTTCCTTTCCAACCTGATTATTGCTTTTCCTTCCACTGTTTTCTCATTCCTCTTGTTATTTCTTATTTTATTTTATTTTTTTTTAAAGTACAAATAAATTGAAAACACCATGTTCTGGTTTTTTTATCTGTACTGATTTAATAAAATTTTTTTAACAAAAACAAGGCAGATAGGAATTAAAATAGCGAGTTTGGAGAGTTAGTACAGTGGATAAGGCACTTACTTGCCTTGCATGTTGGCTGACCTCAGTTGTATCCCTGCCAACCCATATGGTCCTAAGTCTGCCAGCAGTAAATCCTGAGCAAAACCAGCTGTGGGCCAAAGTCAAACAAAATGATTAAAATAGCCAATTTAGAAACAAATTAAACAAAGGGCTTCATTTATTGTATGGCAATTTGGAGATATACATAATTATTAAACACTGATATTTATTCCTTCACTTGCTTTTAATTAACAGAATTAAGACAAATGTACAGCGCTGGAGCAGTAGGGCATTTGCCTTGCATGCAGACGACCCGGGTCAGATCCGGAATGGATCTGGCATCCCATATGGTCCTCTGAGCCTGCCAGGAGTGATTTCTGAGCATGGAACCAGGAGTAACTCCTGAGCACCGCCGGTTGTAACCCCCAAAACTTAAAAAAAAAAAAGAGACATGTAATATTCTTATAATATCAAGTTGTTTGGTTTTTGGGCCTCACCAGCAGTGCTCAGGGGTTACTCCTAGCTCTGCAATCAGAAATCTTTCCTGGTGGGTTTGGGGACCTCATGGGATGCTGAGGATCAAAACTGGATTGGCTGTGCGCAAGGCACACGTCTTAGCCGCTGTGCTATCAATTCCGGAGGGACCTAATACTTCACCTCTTAAATGTTTAAGCCTATTAGAATATCAATGAATTATAGAATATTTGTGCAATACTGCTTTTTATATAATATTCCCATTAGACATACTCTTATTGTCATGTGGGTCAATTTAACATAAATCAGTAATATAAATTTTAACTATCAATTTAGTAGCATCCTAGAAAAAGATACATATAATACACACCCAGATATATTCCCCTTTGATTTATATACAGGACTTTTCAATTTAACGTATAAAATAAAATACTTTGAAGAGTGCATAAAATGTAAATTTTACATTTAAACCTAATTTAATAAAATATTGAGTACAGGAATAATTTTCCTATATACATATACATATATACATATACACATCCTACTATACTTGAATAAAATCTGTACAGTCATCAGTAAAGTATATTAGTTTGTAAAGTTCACATAAAATTTTATTAGGCCAAGAACTGATAAATTTGTTCAAAATTGATGATAGAATTCCAAAACAGTAACTACAAAAGCAGCTCTTGAGGAAACATTTTTTTGTTCATTTTAAGGTTCAATGTAGTAAGAATTTTCCTTTTTTCCCAGTCTTACAGAGTTTCTTATGGCAAAGTCCATGTTTTCTTGAAATTCTTTATATGTATTAGTAATGGGAAGAACTAAACAATTATTACACTTGTTTCCTATAGGGAAATCCATATGTAGACACTCAATAGAGGGAGTTGGTTTAAAGCCAGCAGGTGGAATGGAGTTGCAACCAGTTGCAAAAAGAAGAATGTCCTCCACTGTTGTTGTAGATTTACCATCTGAAAAATTGGTCAAAGAGAAAAAGAAAAATTAAAAACCCAGGCTTTTTATTGCTTTTATCATGAATTTTTCCTCAGATAGAGTGAGAATGTTAAAAGTTAGAAATTTCCTATTTATCTTGGGAAATGCAATCACTAAGTCAAACGATTAATAGGAATAGTGCATTCAATAATGTTTCCTCTGAATCTCAAAGTGGGACTAAAATAAAATCATGTAAATCTATTTTACATGAGATCTAACTCATTGTATACTGAATGCCTCTTAAACAGAAAATTATCTATGGCCTAAAAGTTTTGATGAGTTTTGCCAATTTCATCTTTTTGAGAGATCATACTAAAAATAATTATTTTCTTTTGGTTTTTGGGTCACACAGTATTACTCTGGGGTTGGTTCCTGGCTAATAAGATCATGCATTATTGAGAATTGAGCCCAGCTTCCTGCATGCAAAGCATGCCTTTTAATCTATTGATTCAGCACCTAAAATAATTTCTAAGTCACTTCTAAATTATCATTATTTGATAACTAATTCAAAAGAGCAAAGAAAAAATTAAATGGTGTAATCCAACCATCTACATATAAGTAAATTTTATCAAATAAAATATTAATCTTTTCCATCTTTACAATTTTGTATTGGTAATTCTCGGGGATAAGTTGTTAATTATCAAAGCTATATTACATTAAAGATAATTGGCTAAGAATAATTCAATTTAAGAATAAAAAGAATGAGGATTTTTCTTCAAGCCCATGTTCTCTCTTGAACTATCTCGCTGGCTTTGTCTTTGTTTCCTTGCTTATTTCCATTCCAAAGAAGTCTGTGTTCTCTCTTGAACATGTACATCTCCCTTTCTCTCTACCGACATTTTTCTAAATAAATTCAAATGAACTTTCTTTCTTCACTAAAAGAAACAAAAAGAATAAAAAAGATAAAGTGCAGGCATAACTCAGAAATAAAATGAGACTGGTGCCAGATCACTGCAATAAAGCAAATACTTCAATACAAGTAAGTCATGATTTTAAAAAGTAGAATAAATATTTATAATATTTTTATTTGTAATGTGTATAAAAGTGATACACTATGCTGAAGTATATCAAATGTTAAAACATATTATGTCTGAAACATAAAACAAGCATAATATCTATATACTCGAGCTTTTCTGGCATAAAATTTGTGCCGAAAGACCCAAACTGCTTAAACTCAGGTCATACACTCCAGTCATACCAAATCAAATGCACCTAGTCTCCAGTTGTCTTCTGCCATCTGCTGGAGGGGGCAGTGAGTGCTTCAGCTTAGTCCACAGTCGTGGCTGAGCTGAAGAGGTAGGCAGCTGAAATGAACTGCATGACTGAACTATTTAACCCACAATATTCAATGGCACATTTAATTAAGTGAAAAACCCATTTAAGGCAGTGAAGTCATGTAAATAAATGTTTATAAATCCTGAATCCTTATAATTAGCAGCTTTGGAGTATAAGAATTCAGGATTTTAACCATTTATTTACAAAGTTTTACTGTCTTAAATGTTTTAATCACTTTATTAAAAGGTAAATCCATATGTAGGCACTCAATAGAGGGAATTGAATACTATGGGTTAATATGGTATGTTAATGGGATACAGTATATCAAACAATCATGTAAATGTAATCATGTATTTATTTATTGATTGAGTGATTTCCTCAATTATTGTAATTGTTATGGGTATATATTTTTATTTTTGAAATTTAGCAGTGGCTGCTGCATTTTCTACCTCAGCTAAGTTTTCCCAGTTTTTAGGGTAAAATTAGGGGGTCAACTTATACTCGAGTATATACAGTACTTGCAGGGGTCTCAAACTCAATTTACCTGCAGGACGCAAAGTTGGGGTGATCCTTGAGTGCAAAGTCAGTAGTAAGCCTTGAATATTGGGGGGTGTGACCCAAACAACTAAAACAAAACAAAACAAAAAAAGATTCCTCTAGGGCAGGGCCACAAAATGTTGTATGGAGGGCCGCGAGTTTGAGACCCCTGAAAGAATTGCTGGAAAATGCTGTAATCTTCTTTGAAGATCTTATGGAAAACAACTTATCTGGGAACCAACATATAAGAAGGTAGTGTGTCAATAGTTAGCTTTAAGACTATTTTGTGTAGGCTAGAGCAATAGCACAACAGGTAGGGTGTTTGACTTGCAGAAGGTGGACCAGGGTTCCATCCCACCATCCCATATGATCCCGAGCCTGCCAGGAATAAGTTCTTAGAGCAGAGCCAGGAGTAAACCTTAAGTGTCCCCAGGTGTGACCCATAAAAAGAAAACCAAAACACAAACCAAAACAAAATACTAGTATGTCATGCAACCATCCTATAATGTAAACTTTTTTTTGCTCTTGGGTCACACCCGGCAGTGCTCAGGGGTTACTCATGGCTCCATGCTCAGAAATCACCCCTGGCAGGCACAGGGGACCATATGGGATGCTGGGATTCGAACCACCATCCTTCTGCATGAAAGGCAAATGCCGGGCCCAGAGAGATAACACAACCAAAGGTGGTTGGTTCGAATCCCGGTGTCCCATATGGTCCCCCGTGCCTGCCAGGAGCTATTTCTGAGCAGACAGCCAGGAGTAACCCCTGAGCAACGCCAGGTGTGGCCCAAAAACAAAACAAAAAAAAAAAAAAGAAAGAAAGGCAAATGCCTTACTGCCATGCTATCTCTCCGGCCCCGTATAATGTAAACATTTTTGGAAGATGGGCTTTCACCTAAAATTTTCTGAAGAAAAGCAGACTGTAAATATCCAGAGACAATAGAGATGAGCCCACGATATGAAGCTTACCACAAACATTGGTGAGTGCAGTTAGAGAAATAACTACACCAACAACTATCATGATAATGGTAGTGAGTGAGAGAAATAGAATGCAGGCAGGGGGCCGGGAAGTAATGAGATAGGGGGCATTGGTAGTGAGAAGGTTACACTGGTGAAGTGGGTTGTATTTTTTATAACCCAACTACAAAAATGTTTGTAACCATGTTGCTTAAATAAAGATAGTATAAAGAAAAGGAAAGCAGACTGTAAAATACAATATATAACACCTCTTTCCAATCACTGGAAACAGCAATATAAACTTGTTTATAAGTCTTATAGTTAGCAGATTAAATTTATTAAAAAGATGAAATTGGAAAGATAAATATTCTGAAACACCATATACTTAAAATAAACAAAATGATAATGTAAACAGTTAATATTTAAATAAACACAAAAAAAGCCACATACCTTGAATAGCTTGTAAGTATTTTTTCCAAAACCTCAGTACCTGTACATCAGATAATGTATGTACTGTAAAAAGTTTGCTAAGGGTTTTGGCAGAAAGATTCTCAGGTTTATGACATAAGATGCTATAAAAGGCTTCTGGGTAGGTCTGAATTTTCTCCAAAACTCCAAGTGTTTTCAGACCCTGCTTAAAACTTAAAATAAAAATGAGTCAGCATTATACACCTGTTATATATTCCAATAATAAACGAAGATTTAACTAATTACACTAAAATTTCACTAATTAATGAGAAGATATATAATAATGCAAATAGTTATACTTTCAAATCCATATTACATACATTAATATAATTATGCCTATATATTTTGCTTTATGAAAATTTTGAAACTAATATGGAATTTGATGACTGGAAGACATGCTAGTATGAAGTTTCCTAGACTGCAAAGATATCTTAGTCACATACCAAGAATATAATCAAAAATTAATTTGATAAAATTTTTCTCAAAATGTTCAATAAAAATAATGAGCAAAAAAATATAAATGTACAATCAAAAAAACATTCACGTGAAAATTTCCATTAATAAGCAAAGGAGTAAATATTGTTGCCTGGCAAATCTACTAAGTTTAACCTGTGTTCTAAATCTTCTACCCACCACCCTAAGTATCAGGCTATAATGATTCATCTTTCTAGCTCTTTCAATTGTTTAGGGTGTTCACCTTGATCAAATCTGAATTTCTTTTAAAAATGAATTCAATATGGGGCTGGTGTGATAGCACAGTGGTAGAACGTTTGCCCAGGATGGACCTGGGTTCAATCCCTGGCAACCCATATGGGTCCCCCGAGCCTGCCAGGAAGGATTTCTGAGAGCAGAGCCAGGAGTAATTCCCTAAGCACCGCCGAGTGTGAAACAACAACAAAAAAAAGAAATGCATTCAATCCTATCACATTTCAAGGCAATCTACTTAAAAGTTACATCTACTGTCTCCTTTTTTTCTTCTGTTTTTTTTTTTTTTTTTGGGGGGGGGCACATCCAGTGATGCTCAGGGGTTACTCCTGGCTATGCACTCAGAAATGGCTCCTGGCTTGGGGGACCATATAGGACACTGGGGGATCGAACCCTGGTCCACCCTAGGTTAGCGTGGGCAAGGGTGGGCAAGGGCAAGCGCCCTACCTCTTGCGCCTCTGCTCCGGCCTCATGTCTCCATTTCTTAATTTTCTAAATCACCTTTTATCCACACTTATCTTCATTTCAGAAAATAATGACATAATTCATTATTTTTTCATATAGCATCAGTTTTCTAGTTCTAATAAGTAACAAATTAGTATAGCTAAATCTAAATAACCCATAACTTCTCTCTTCCATTTCTAATTATAAAATCTAATTATGAAACTTCTTTTATGAAATTCTAATTTACTCATTTTTCTACACCTGAAAACCATTGTACCACAAACAACAGATACACTGTTATACTCACCAAGATCTTTTCTGAGCAACATCCACCTGATATACCAAAAGTAAATCTTAATATTATCATCTACTGTGAAGTAGGCTGCATGAAAGTTGACCCCCACAAAATATTTTGATATCATGTACACTAAAACTTCACTTGAAAACAAATTGAGTCAGAGATAGTACAGGTGCTACATACCAATTTGATGCCATCCTCACAAATGGTCCATGAGCACAACCACGAGGAAACCCGGATCACAGAACCAGGAGTAAGACCTGAGCACAGCCTATTGTAGCCTCCCCCCAAAAAAAACCCCACCAAAACAAACTAAAACCAAAAGCAAATAAAAAGCATATAAGCATATGCAAATAAAATAAGGATTGTTCTTAATTGTTCTTATGTTCTACTTTGATTATCTGGAGTAGTCTAAAACCACAGCTAACTTTTCTTTCTTCAGAAGAAAAGGCTATGTAATGGAAATTGGAGTTAGCAACAGAATTCAAATAAGCATTGTCATTCCAATCTATCAGAAAGAATAAAAATTTGAGTGACATCCTGCTTTGGGCTTTTAAAGACCTCCTAAAACAGATTAAATTCCTGTTTGAAGTCCCAGTTTGTGATCATCCTTTTACATTAGCTGCAGGAAACCAATTCAACATGTTGTCTATGAAACGAAGTCCAAATTCCCTAACATGTATCTAGCACCTTCCGTAAGACAACCCCTGTATCCTACTTGCTTGATTTTATTTATTACCTTCTGTTTACCTGTGAAGCAACTTTCAGAGAAACTTAAATTTGTCTTTATATTTTTAGTTACAGAGACAGAGAAATAGAATAGCCAGTAAAGCACTTTGCCCTGACGTAGCCAACATGGTTGGTTCAGTCCTTGCCATCATATACACATGGTCTATGTGGATTAGAACTATTCTAAACCCTAAGTAATTCTGGAGCACAGAGCCAGAAATATGTCCTAAGCACAGCTTCCTGTGATACCACGACCTTTGAAAAAATAAATTAAAATGATTGTACCCACTTTTGGCTTTCCCTTTTTCCCTACAAAGAATACAATGATTTTGGAGGTAGAGTAGTAATATAGTGGGTTAGGACGATAGTCTTGCATGTGGCCAACCTGGGTTTGATCCTGGGCATCCGTTTTGGTCCCCACTGGGTGTGGCTCAAAAACAAAGAAAATACAATAATTTAAAATTGCCATTTTTTTGTGTGTGCTTTGAACTACACTGGACTAAAGTGTATCAGGTTCACTTCCCTAAAGTGCGGTGCTAGAAATCAAACTTGCATCTCCTGCATGAAAATGCCAAGCCTCAGAGCTATCTTTCTCGTCATGAAATTGCTATTTAATCACTTGAAAAATTTGCTGAAATATGCATTTATTTTACTTTTGCATAAATACTTTTGTCCCTAAGCTATTTATTTTGAAACTTTCTGAAAATTATATTTTCTACTGCAATGTAATATTTTCTTACAATGTGATTTTATGAGTTATTTTTCTGTAATGTAACTACCACTTTTTTTTTTTTTTTTGCCCACACCCAGTGACGCTCAGGTGTTAGTCCTGGCTATGCGCTCAGAAATTGCTCCTGGCTTGGGGGACCATATGGGACGCCGGGGAATTGAACCGCAGTCTGTCTTAGGTTAGTTCTTGCAAGGCAGATGCCTTACGGCTAGCGCCACTGCTCTGGCCCTTAACCACCACTGTTGTATTAAAAACATTTTTTTTTTTTTTTTTTTTTTTTGGTTTTTGGGTCGCACCCGGCAGTGCTCAGGGGTTATTCCTGGCTCCAGGCTCAGAAATTGCTCCTGGCAGGCACAGGGGACCATATGGGACGCCGGGATTCGAACCGATGACCTCCTGCATGAAAGGCAAACGCTTTACCTCCATGCTATCTCTCCGGCCCCTTAAAAACATTTTTTAATGATCAGTGAGTGGATCATTCTACTTGAATTTTAGAAATTTTCCTTCATTTTTTTTTTTATAATATTGCCCTGTCCTTATTTTAAATATATTAGTGACATAGCTCTAAGGTATCCATGCTCAGGCACATATAAAACATGGCAGGTCCAAGTTTGACACCCTCACATCTGGTCTCCTGAACATTGCTGTTTGTGGCCAAATCTTTAATTTCCAGCAAAAATTCTGAACCTGGGGCCAAAGAGATAGCTTGAAGGTAGGGCATTTGCCTTGCATGCCAAAGGACGGTGGTTCGAATCCTGGCATCCCATATGACACCCCCCCCCCCAGCCTGCCAGGAGCGATTTCTGAGTGTAGAGCCAGGAGTAACCTGAGTGCTGCCAGGTATGATCCAAAAACCAAAAAAAAAAAAAAAAAGTACTGAACTTGTTTATTCTAAATTTCCTACTGGGAGGTGGGTAGGATGTGTCTGTGGATTAGGCCACACTTAGTGATGAACAGAGGTTATTCCCGGCAAGGGACCATAAAAAATGCTGAGGACTGAAACTTAGCTTAACACATTTCAATTGAAGCATGTGTTCAGCCTGCTGAGCTAGATTTGTCTGGCCTTTGTCTAGATTTTATATATTTTTGTTTCCAATCTTTGTTCTGAGGAAATTCTTACATTCCTATTATGTTTGTTTCCCTTCAACTTCCAGTGAGTTTCAGTGAATAAAAGGAGATGGAATATTGGGCTCATATAAAATATTTTCAGTTTTTAATTAGAAAAATAAATAAAAACTAAAATGACATCTTTGATCAAAGTGTTACACATTTACATAATATTGTATAAAGCTGCTGAAACAATGATCTTTTGAAGAGATTACTTTTTTTTTTTGGTTTTTGGGCCACACCCAGCGGTGCTCAGGGGTTACTCCTGGCTGTCTGCTCAGAAATAGCTCCTGGCAGGCACAGGGGACCATATGGGACATCGGGATTTGAACCAACCACCTTAGGTCCTGGATCGGCTGCTCGCAAGGCAAACACTGCTGTGCTATCTCTCTGGGCCCCTGAAGAGATTACTTTTACTAAACTTATTTTAAAATACTATTTAAAGGCCTGGAGTGATACTATTTAAAGGCCTACAAAGGGTAGGGCATTTTCTTGCATGTGGCTCACCCAAGTTTAGGTCCCTGGCATCCCACATGATTCCCCAAACCAGTCAGGAATAATTTCTGATTATGGAGACAGGAGTAAGCCCACACAGCCACACAGAGTGGGCTCTCAACAAAAATAAGTAATAATAAATAAAATAGCATTTAAATTATAATCAAATATGGCTCACATTTATAAAACAATTAAATTTAAACAACCTGAGTGACTCTTCCATGTAAATTACTTACCTTTCAAAAGGTGCTTGTACTCTCTTAATTACATGGTAAACAAGTATGTCTTTTGCCAACATGTATTTATCATTCAGTGATGTTATAAGTCTTAGACAGCCAATAAGCTCTAAATAGTTATTGTAATCATCCATAACTGAGATTAAGTCTGTCATGTTTGTTGCAGTGTTTATCTAAAATAAAAAAATATACTCAGTATGCCCATTTATTTCTGAACAAAATTTAAGTTTCAAATAACCTATCACTATATATTTCTCTATTCACTGGGGTGAATAAAACTATACAAAAAGCTAGGTTTTAAAAATAAGTTTCTTTTTAATATAGGGTATTTATATAAAGTAAAATAATCAATATAAGTTTACACAGCACTAGACAGGTAAGAAATTACTAGAAGGATCTGCTGAGGATTAAAAGTACTCATGGTTTTTAGGGAACTGTATAAAAGGAATATTGGATGTATAGCATACATTCTTGAATTTAGCAGCTAAATTCTTGAAAGCAGTTAAAGATGGAGAAAGATGAAAACAGGAGAAAATGAATGGAAAATGTCCTTGCTTTTTATTTTATTTATTTTGTAAAAAAGTCAACTCCCAGAAAGTTAAGTTTTTCTTTTTAAAAATCTCTGCTGAATTATAAGCTCAATTCTCCTGTTCAAAATACTATCTTATGTTCAATACCATATTGCTTAAGTACTCTAGACAAGGAAATTATGTATATCCTAAAATGCTCCATGCACAATCTAACCTTGAAAGCTTCATTTAGCAAAGTTCATCCCTACCATTGATGAAGTGCCAAGAAATTGGAAAACCTTTCTCCTCCGATGTGTCAATCCACTTTATTCTCCTTCCTTCCTTCCTTCCTTCCTTCCTTCCTTCCTTCCTTCCTTCCTTCCTTCCTTCCTTCCTTCCTTCCTTCCTTCATTTTTATAATGTTTTACATATTTTTCCTTAATTCAATTTTTCTAAGCTCTCTGACCACCCCATATGGGGTCTCTTATGACGCAATAAGGGTCAGGACTCCAACTACAGCCTATAAATAGATTGTTAATGTCTGTCTATAAGTGGGCTTGAGTTTGTATGCAGTGGACTCCTCTATGTTTGCCTAATCTATATTGTAAACAACCATGCCCATATTAAATATTATCCCCTCCCCCATTCAGAATTCCTTCTATCCTTTCACCCCCTCAATCCTGATCCATTATATCTCCCTATTTAACGCTCTTTACATTCAGTTCTTAACTCCTTAGGAACTGAAACCACAGGACACCCTTTCTTGCTGGGTCTGCCTCAGCAAGAAGCTGTAACCACCACTCCTGCTGACTCATTGTATGTGGCCCTTCTTCACCCCCCACCCCCAATGTGGACTGTTGCATGCTACTGGACTCAGATCCAGAGGGAGCCCAAGCTCAAGGACACTACCTGATCCCATACTGCTGAAAACCATTTCTCAGATTAAGACTACAGTGTGGGAAGAAAATGTGCCCTGGATCTCACCACCTCTAAGACTATCTCAAAAAACTTAATGGGAATATCTATATTTTCTTTGTATGTTTAATTCCTTAATAGTTATATATCTTATTGTGTTTATTTCCAAATGTAAAGATAACTATTCCATACCTTTTTTATTTTAATTTTAATTTTTGCTTGTTTTGGTTCTGCTTAGTACAAAATTCTAATAGAAAAGCCTTACTTAGGATGAAAGCTCAGGTCAAAACTAGGGCACAAAATGTATAACTTGTCAGTTTTACCCCTAAATGTACTAACAATATAATATGGCATCGTCCCTTTTTGCACAGGCACACTAAAATGGGGAAATCTTAAATATAGAAACAAGTTCTTATCTAGTAGGGTTAAGAATCCATAAATTTATAATACAAGGTTGCCTTCCACTGAGTCATGGGTACTTAGACCTCATGTGATTGAACATTGGCCATCCAACCCCAAAACCTAGATCCCAACTTCAGATATGGCACAGTTCCCTGAAGCAGCACCAAGAAGTAAACTACCCCCAGGGGAGTTTCTAATACAGTTCTGGTACAAACTTGTCCAGGGTAGGTTCATATGATATCCTGTCAATGAAAAAACAGCAACAACTTGATCTAACGGCACATTGCCCTACTTCATTATCTAATGGTGAGATGAAATCAGAAGACACTCTGTCCTCTGATCTGTGCAGAAACCAAGATCGCTAAATACAAAAGACTAACAACTGTGACTAAGCAGAACATCTGAATCTATACAGACTCTATCCTAGACTTAGTCCTAGGATCTGTGTAAAAACCAAGATCTCTAATTAAAGAGGATTGGCTTTGACAACCACAACTGAGCAGACATTTCCTTGGGGTTTGACATGAACATGTCCAAAGCCTGTAGTTGGTCTCATGACAGTATGCTTCAATGGTGAGACACCCTGCATTTCTTAGGATTACCTTTCTAATTTCCCCTATGAAATGAACTGTATGAAATGTATGAAATGAACTGTATCTATGAAAACAAAACAAACAAAAACTTGTCACACCAGCTCCCCCCTTTAAAATTTTTTCTTTATTTTTTTAATTTATTTTAATTTTTCTTCTTTTAAATTTATATTTATAGCATCTAGACAGGGGCTCCACCCACTTTTTTCTTCTTCTTTTTAACAGAACCATAGAACATAAATCTGTTCTGCCTCATTTTTCTAAGTCTTCCTACAAATTGATGGGGAAAAAAGTGGATGGTACCAGGGACAAAGCAGTCTCATGAGCATTTAGTGGAAATAAAAAGTGATTGGACCTAAATACCCAACCCAAAGTCAACAATAGAATCAAGAGACCCAAGCTACAACAAGGTATACACAAAAGGGACTTGTTACACTAGCAGTTCAGGGGGCTAAGAGTGGAGGTATGGGATGCAGGCTGGTAAAAGTGGCTGAGGGAGGTCAACACTGGTGGTGGGAATTGCCCTAATTTACTGTCTCTGCTATGTACGTTAAACATAACTGAAAAAGACATGTAATTCACATTAGTCTCAATAAAAATTATTTTACAAAAACAATTTTAATAACTTATCAGATATAAAATATGCTGTCTCCCAAATCCACACTCAGTTTTACCAGGTTTATTAGGTACGTTCTTGAGTCACATGTGACTCAAATTGTTCAATGGTATTTCAGTAAAAATGTGTAACACTTCCTTGCACTCTAAACTTTAGTACCACAGATGAAGATAATATCCTAAATAGTAAAATAAAAATATAATAAACCAACCCAATTCCCTATATGATGTAATTATATGTAATTAATATTACATATATTACATATTAATTATATGTAATTAAAACTAGGAACTATTTTTGTAAAGACTAGAGTGCACTTTATGTTCTGTGAGCTTACAACACCTATGACAAATACTCCATTTATCCATTGTAGTGTGCAGTCAAATATGAGCCTTTTATGTGTCAATAAAATTTTATTTAAAAAGAGGTATTAGGGGCTGGAGCAGTGGCACAAGTGGTAGGGTGTTTTCCTTGCACACCACTGATCTAGGACGGACTGCAATTTGATCACCTGGCGTCCCATATGGTCCCCCAAGCCAGGAGCAATTTCTGAATGCAGAGCCACGAGTAACCCCTGAGCATCACCCAAAACAAAACAAAACAGAACAAAAAAATTAAAAAGAGGCAATATGGGCCAGAGTGATGATAGTACAGTGGATAAGAAACTTGTCTTGCATGAGGCATGTAAAATAAAAATACACAAGGAGTGAGGTCACCCCAAACGCTGTGTTTCTAACCCCTTAGACGGACAGGTTTGAAGGACCAGGATAGTGGCAGAGAAATAATACACCAAGCAGTCAGAAAAAAAGATTCATCGAGATCAGTCTGCTTTTCACTTCATGGCCTCTCTGTCTATGCTGCGTCTGCCTGAGCCAAAATACAGAACTGTCGTTCTTTATTCAAACCAATTCCCCATAACCAGAGGGGAAAGGTCAAGTACCCCAGGTGGGCTTTTATACCATTTTCATCCTTTCCTGAATGCTTAGTATTATTTCCCTACTGCTACCCTGTATCATCAGACCCAGCTGCATGGGGTTTAGAAATATGGTGCCTGGGGCAGTCTCATTACTCATGAATTTTTATTTTACAACTGGTGGCTTGAACAGTGATACAGGACCCAGAGACCCAAGAAGACCACAACAATGGTGAGTGACTTGATCCTTTGGTGGATAATCACTGTGGTAGCCTTCTGGAACTGGACCGAATATGCTGTGCCTCTCACTGGAACATTGGTGCACATGACCCCTATTCTGAATGGCTTCAAGTTGCTCTGGTCTATCTGTGTTTCTCACTCTGGACTTTACATGCCAGGTTCCCTAGAGATTCTTTTGCACATATGCCACAACAGAGGAAGGGTACCTTCAAGTCTCGATCTAAAGGCCTTCTCGGGGCTGATAATTTATTGTTTATTACTGGCACTAAACCAGAGAAGCCCCTCCATCTCCCAAGTATGAAGTGGCTACCATCTCTGCAGACTCAGTATGAAAACGACTCAGAGATACCCCCAGGGCCACAAGCGCTGAGTCAAGCAGTTAATTCAGTGCTGGCAATCCAAGTCCGGGGCACTGTCAAATGGTTCAATGTCTAGAATGGTTATGGATTTATCAACAGAAATAACACCAAAGATGTCTTTGTTCACTGGACAGCAATAAAGAGAAACAATCTCAGGAAGCTTCTGTGTAGTACTGGAGATGCAGAGACTTTAGAGTTTGTAGTCTTGAAAGGAAAGAGGGGTCCAAAAGCTTCTAATGTATCTGGACCTGGCAGAATGCCAGTGAAAGGTAGCAGATATGCTCCCAATCGACAAAGGTTCTGTCAATTCATATCCCTGGCCTCACTCAGCTGCTCCACCACCTATAGTGGCAGAGGCCTGCTCAGGTAGGTTAGAAGCAGGCAGATAAGAAGAGGTGAAGACTCTGGGCAGGCGATGTTTACCATCTTTCCTCTACCAAAGGCACTTTTTGCTAAGAAAGACCTACTCCCCCCAACCTGAAGCAGCTTATCGAGGTTACTGATAGGGCAGAAGCCAGAGAGTAAGCTCCATTTGAGGGAGACCAAAAACAGGGAGATGAGCAGATCCATCCCCCCAACTCAGATTCTGGCTCAGAAACCAAAGGCCTTTCCATCCCAGATGACGTCAGCAGCCTAACACAGAAGAAGAAGATGGAGATGAAGAATACAAACCCAGCGGATGCTCTACTGAAGAGAAGCTATTTTTTTAGAAGCTCCTGCACCTGGGTTATCTCCCAAAAATTAACTTTGTTTTAAATTAATCTCTCTCTCTCTCTTTTTTTTTTGGGGGGTCACACCCGGCGGCGCTCAGGGGTTATTCCTGGCTCTACACTCAGAAATCACTCCTGGCAGGCTGGGGGGACCATATGGGATGCGGGGATTCAAACCACCATCTTCTGCATGCAAGGCAAATGCCTTACCTCCATGCTATCTCTCTGGCCCCTTAGGTTAACCTTTGACCTTATTTGCATCAGTCACTGTATTGCTAGTTAAACTTTGTTTTATTGGTATGGATCTTATAGTTTTGCTTTATGCCCCACTGCAAACAGAAAATTTTGTATCTAACTTTAGTGGCTTAATATTAGTTTGCACAATTACAGGGAAATGCATAATGTTGTTAGAATTTTTAAAAGTTCTCAGCTTTCCTAGTGAATGTTTCCCAATTGCTATGATATTTTACTGTATATATTATGTAGCAATGTATTCTCAAATTTGTCTGCAAAAATGTTCTAATGTCTTTGTCTTCAGAAGTAGATGAAAAATGAACTTGGATACTACAGACTCTTATTATAGTACTCATTATAAGAATGTTTACCAAACTTATTTTCAAACTACATATATATTTGCAAAAATGTTCTTGTTTTTTTATTTGTTTTCTTTTGGGCCATACCTGGCAGTGTGCAGGAGTTACTCCTGGCTCTGCACTCAGAAATCATTTGCTGGCAGGCACGGGGGACCATGTGTGTGTGATGCTGGGGATTGAACCCAGATCTGTCCCAGGTCATCTGCAGGCAAAGCAAATGGCCTACGGCTGTGCTATCATATAAGCCCTGCAAAAATGTTCTTGTGATTTTGTTTAGAGAAGTTTATGGAAAGGAAATTGAATGTTCTAGACTTGTAACACAGTGCTTGCTGTAAGAATGTTTAAGAATTTTCAAATTAAATATATCTTCAGAAAGGCTCTAATGTTTATGTTCAGAGAAATCTATGAAAAAATTTTGTGATATGTATAAGATATGGAAAAGGTTGATTGTTTTTAGAATTACTCATACAATTTAAACTTTGATACTTTAAGTTCTGATCTGGAGTTCCTGCCTCTGGCAGAGAAAAGTGGAGCACAACTTTTGTTAATTTTTTTTCTTTTCTTTTTTTTAAAAAACAGAAAGGGTGGAAATGTCAAGTGACACTAGCAGAAAACCCTAAACAAAGATGTTTCCCAACTTCTCAGCAATCTCTTCCTTTGATATGTAAAAGCCCACTTTCCTATCTTACTCAACCTTCCCTCTCCTAGTATTGGGAGTTGGTTTGAATATAGAAAGCAGTTCTGGCTTTTGGCTCTGGCAGAGAGAGCACTAAGCAGAAAGGCCACAAATGCCATTTTGATCCTTTCCTGACTGCTTGGTATTATTTCTCCACTGCTACCCTGCTTCATCAGACCCCGCTGCATGGGGTTTACATATACAGTGCCTGGGGTGGTCTCACCACTTGTGGATTTTTATTTTATAGTGACAGACAAGGTTCAATCCTTAGTATCCCACATGGGCCCTAAGTACCACCAGGTGTAATTCCTGATCGCAGATCCAGAAGAGTAACTCCTAATCATTGCTGGGTGTGCCCCCTAACTGAACAAAAAATAAAACAAAACAAAACAAAAAAGAATCCTTTATAAATTAAAAAGAGAGAGAGATAGTAAGCTAGATTGAATGTATAGACTTCTACCTACTAAAACATAAGTTTTTTTTTATAAAGACAAATATCTGCCTTTTTAAAAGCTTTTATCTTCAGGGATGTTATTCAAGTTTAGCTTACATTTTAATTTAGCATGCTCCTGAAATATTACTTCTCCTTTCTATAACTTATCACTATAACACATTTTGCCTTGTAACAGTAAATTGTAATCACATTAAATGTAGAAGTATATTTTGAGGGGGCGGAGCAATAATATAGTAGATAAAATATGGGGAAATATACAAAAGACAAAGTAATTAAATGCCCTTATTGACCCATGTTCAATAAGCATTGAGAAGCCTTGAAGATTTCCATTGTGGCATAGATATTGTACTTTTTTTTTTTGGTTGTGTTTTTTTTTTTTTTTTTTTTTTTTTTTTTTGGTTTTTGGGCCACACCCAGCGGTGCTCAGGGGTTACTCCTGGCTGTCTGCTCAGAAATAGCTCCTGGCAGGCACGGGGGACCATATGGGACACCGGGATTCGAACCAACCACCTTTGGTCCTGGATCAGCTGCTTTCAAGGCAAATGCCGCTGTGCTATCTCTCTGGGCCCAGATATTGTACTTTTAAATAATTACCTTAAATAAGAAATTCTAGTAAAATCCTAGTTGTTTTAAGCATATTTATAATGAGATAAAAAGGAAAGGCTGAAGAAAAGTTACAATAATAGACAGATAACTTGTCTCATACTGAGAAATGCAGACTGAAAGTCAAAGACAAATAATTAAAGGTATTTTGATGTATAAATTTAGGTCTCGATATAAGCTACAAATATGGAAGTACCGGTGAGAACAGAGACTGATTATAAGTTCAGAAGTGAATACGAAAAGGGGGACAGGATAATTAAGCTACTTTTAATTTTTAAGAGGAAGAAAGAAAAATTAAGGGCTAGAGAGTTTCAATGGGCTGAGTGTATGCTTCACATTTAGGAGTCTGGAGATTGCTTCTTGGTACAACATGGTTCCCAGAACATCACAGATGACTCCTAAAGGCAGAGGCAGGATTAGATCCTTAGCACTTTCAAAAAAAAAGAAAATCAAAGAACTAAATCATTTTGTTTTGTGGGTGGGCTGGGGTAGGAACACCAGAGGAGCTCAGAAGGTACTTCTGGCTTTGTGCTCAAAAATTGCTTCTGCCAGGCTCAGGGACCATGTAGGATGTAGGATACAGTTCCAGTTTTGGCATTCTGCAAGGCAAACGTCCTACCACTGTGCTATCGTTCTAACCCCTAAACAATAATTTTAACCTAAGGATGAAGAAAATCATAACATTTTCTCATAGGACTTTGTAGTCTAGAAATTGGAGCTTACAAGATGAATATGCCAAGGCAACATACCTTATAGTGGTTGTTAAAAAAAAAAAACTGATTTCAGAGAATTTGCTTTTCACCATCAAATGATACTATATTGAGACAACAGACAGAGTAGGTTTAAGTATAGGGTAGTTGAAGTCATCATTTACTCTATCAGAGACCTCCCATTTCAAGAAAAAAAATTACTCAGCAAAAAATTACTTGATATCTTACTTTTAAACAAAAAAGGTGCCCCCTTTAGACCCCAAATATACCCAAGTTACTACTGTCTGTTCCCCTCTCCCCTTTTATAGTACCTCTTGGGAGGACAATGTAACTCGCTCACTTTGGTAATAACTACTCCACAGAGTTATAACTGTTATAGTGCAGACCTATTATGTCCAAATACAACTAAAATATAGTAATAAACAGGTGAATTTCTTACCCTAATTAGGATCTGTGCCACTCTGAAGTCTGAAACATCATCTAAAATTGGCTGAGTATTTTCTGGTCCATAAACAAGGCAATTAAATAAGGTTTTAGAAAAAAAACCAGGTGAAGGACCACCATGAACTAAAGAAATGGCAAGCATTTTGCCAGCTTCATAGTAAAGATTCTCTTTCAGAGCTGCAAATACAAATAAAAATACATCAAGTATATTTATTATAAAATAAAACAAAACAAAATAAAACTCTAAAACCACCTATATATAAGTAATTTTACAAACTGTTGTATTTATATTTTGTTAGTAAATGTAGTTTAATTTCTATTTCCACTAAGCATAAGAAAGTTTAATCTTTTTCTATTCAAAATTACTCAAAAATACAATAATAATTTGAACTCATGTCTTAATGGTAGAGTGCCTGGACTATAGGTACAATTCTGCAAAGTAGAGGTCCCCAGCTGTCTCTAATTCTGGCCCATTAGCATTTCAGTTTCCTGGCTCCACAATAAAATTGTGAGCACTGTAACCAAGTTGTGTTACAAATACTTCTATTAGTATATTTCTTCGGTGTTTTGTTTTTGGGTCAGACCTGGCAGTGCTCAAGGCTTGCTCCTGGCTTTGCACTCAGGGATCATTTCCAGCAGGGCTCGACTATACAAGGTGCCAAGTATTGAACCCAGTAGGCCATGTGCAAGTACCTCACCAGCTGTGTTATCTCCCTAGCTCTGAAAATCCTAAATACTTTAAAACAATATAATAGAAATAATGAACCAAAAATGCAGTAAGCAACAAAAATCAACATAAAAACATCAATTGATTTTCATTCTATATGTAAGCAATGAACTAACACCTGACATTCTTTATTTAGCATCAAGAACAGCAGGATTCAAATTTGAAGCAGTTGGCTGAAAATCTCCAGGAATGGCTCCTGGAACCCCTGAGCATAACTTGGGAACCTGGATAGACCATATGCAGGGTGAGCACCTTACCTGCTGTTATCTTCTTCAGTCTCAAATGAAAAAACAAAGAGAAAGACACACAATTCCATTTAATTTATTATTATTATTATTATTATTTTGTTTGTTTTGTTTTGTGCACTCAGTAGCACTTTTAGCTCTGGACTCAGAAATTACTCCTGGCAGGCTTGGGGGACCATATGGAATACTGGGGATCGAACTCGGGTCCATCCCGGGTTGGCTGCATAAAAGACAAATGCCCTACCCACTGTAATATCACTCCGGCCCCGAATTCCATTTATAATCATACACACACACACACACACACACACACACACACACACACACACACACACACAGGATCAAAATAGATAGTACAGGGGTTAAGGCGCTTGCCTTATATACAGTCCACCAGAGCTCAATTCCTGAAACAATCTATGATCTCCAGAGCATCAAGAATGATCCCAGGAGTTAATCCCTGATCATAGCCCAGTGTGGTGCAACCTCATGCCTCCACCTGAAAGAACACCCAGAATAAACTTAAAGAAGATTTAAAAAAAAAAAAAAAACTGGCCTGTATAATGAAATGTGCAAATCAATGTTTAAAAGGACAGACATTGGTGCTAGAGAGGTTCTAACGGTGTTATGGCAGGACTTGAATACTGTTGACCTTGGTTTGACAACTTGGTACCCTCTAGGATTCCCCAAGCTTGGTCAGGGACACAGAATTCTGAAAACAAAGCCAAGAGTGGTCCAAAACAAAACAAAAGTACCCTTAATTTAAAAGTTATATACTTTTGTTTGTTTGTTTTGGGGGCTACACCTGGCACTCAGGCATTACTATTCTTGACTCTGCACTCAAAAATTACTTCTGGCAGCCTTAGGACCTGTGAGATGCAGGGGATCAAACCCAGGTCAGTTGCGTGCAAGACAAATGCCCTTCAACTGGACTATCTTTCCAACCCCTACATACATTTTTTAAAAAGGGTATGAAATAGAAGAATGGAAATAGAAGAAATGAAAGAATTAACATTGTAAAATGATTGCTAGTCCTACCAAAAGTATTATACAAACTAAATGTTTCCAAATATAAATCAAAATTAGTTTCTTCAAAGAAATGAAATATCAAATCTATATGAAGTTACAAAAATCCTAGAACAGCTAACACAATCCTCAAATGAAAGAATTGAAGCATCACATTCTCTAATTTCAAAAAAATACAAGAATCATCATAACGGTATTTTATTAGAATAAAGAGACCTACATATCAATGAATTCAAACTGTGAGCCCAGAATAAAATTCTTATATACATAAACAAAGTTAAATAAAGATAAAATCTCTTTAAATATCAGAATAAAACTATAATCATGTGCAGGAGGGTGAAACTGGCTCACTTACATACCTGTTAAAAATTAACTCAAAATTAATTAAAGACTTGTCACAGAACAATAGAAATAGGTAGAACTTATTTTACACTTAAGACCACCAATTATTTGTAGTTTCTTGCCTTCCCAAAATACAGAATTAATTTGAGAGTATAAAGAATTCTTGGTAGTTTTCTCAATTATTTCAATGTCTCAGGCAATAAAATCAAATAAAGTTCATAAGTCTTGATTCCTTCAGTTTTCTACTACAGCAAGCAGTAAAAGTGGCTTTAAGTTACCAAAATGCTAGTACAGTAGACAGGGTGTTTGCCTTGAATTTAAGCTGCCAGGGTTAAATTCCTGACATTTCATATGGTCCTGAGCCCACAGGAATTGATCCCTGAGTGCAGAGCCAGTTGCAACCCCTGAATATGGCAGGGGGCAACCCCCATCTCATGCCCCAGTCCCTCACCCTATGCTTTCAAAGGTCAGGGTCTGATCTTCCAGCATTGCAACACTGAGTGACTTCAAGAATTAAGCTGAAATTAGTCCCTCTGCTGTGCCCTAAATTCTCTTGTCCCTTGAAAAGGATTGCAAGAATTAATTACTGATTGAATTACATCAATTTCACAAGACTAATAAGATTTTTTTAAATATCATACATATAATCATGCAAAGTATTATTCCTTAAAAGAAACCAACCACAAGGAGCTCACTTGCACCCACATCCATACTCACAACACCACAAACACACAGGGTTACAATGTGGACAAGCAAGAAAGCAAAAAAATAAAATAAACCATGTAATAATCCTAAAAAACTATTTTTGAAAGCAAAAGTAAACCCCTCCACATTTACACGTAAACCAGAAAAACTTCATATACTTTTTTGGGGGGAGGGGGCCACACCTGGTGACACCCAGGGGTTACTCATGGTAACGCGCTCAGAAATCAATCGCTCCTGGCTTGGGGAGCCATATGGGACACCGGGGATCGAACCTAGGCGGTACGTCCTTACTGCTTGTGCCACGGCTCCGGCCCACAAAAATGCTTTAAAAGCAAAGGTCAACCAAACACATGGTTAACACGAGGATCTGAAGATTTGAAGTTTGAGAAGAGACATGTTAACTAAAAATTATAAATATTAAACAAAAAATTGCTCATCAAACATTCATTGCACTTAACTACTCTTTAAAAAGAGACTGATTACATAGCATATTTAAAAAAAAACTAAGCTGGGGCCAGAGTGATAGTACAGTGGGTAAGGTGCCTGTCTAGCACGAAGCTGACCTGGGTTCAATCCCAGGCAACACATATGGTCCCCCGAATCTGTCAAGAGTGATTCCTGAGTGAGCAAAGAATAATCAGAGGACTGAGGGGTAGGATTGTGGGGGAGGGGTTGGCAACCCCAGATGTTCTCAAGGCCTACTTGTGGAACTCTCTGGATTGTTGGAATTAGAACCTGGGTTAGTCACATGCAAAGCCAGCACCTTAGATGCTCTTCTCTCCAGCCTATGGAATATTGGTTGGGGGTGGGGGGCGCAGACCCATACTAGGTTAGACATGTGCAAGGCAAACACCCTATCTGCTGTATTATTGCCTCACAATGGGATATTCTTATGTAACAAACATTTCAAAACAAAATTTATTCTTAATTATTCTCCTTCCTCTCACATCTCCTGTTATTTTTTTCCACATTAACAAAGATGGGGGCGGGAGGCTAGAACAACAGAACAATGGGTAGGATGTTCGCCTTGCACATGGCCAACCCGGGTTTGACCCCTGGCACTCTATATGCCCGCTGCCCCCACAACCCCGATAGGAATAATTCCTGAACATTTATGGATGTGGCCAAAACCCCCACAAAACTTCCAATCACAAGAGTAAATATAATTGGGGGGGGGGGGAGGAGACCACACCCAGGGACACTTAGGGATTACCCCTGGCTATGTCCTCAGAAATTGTTCCTGGCTTGGAGGACCATATGGGTCGCCAATATTTAAACCACCGTCCATCCTGGATCGGCTGCAAGCAAGGCAAAAGCCATACTGCTGTGTTATTGCTCCAGCCCCAACAAGATTGAATATAAATTCTAACTAGATAGGCCTTTCTT
Organism: Suncus etruscus; assembly: GCF_024139225.1. NCBI lineage: Eukaryota > Metazoa > Chordata > Mammalia > Eulipotyphla > Soricidae > Suncus > Suncus etruscus. The sequence continues at coordinate 58,048,839 of NC_064849.1, forward strand.
GACATAAGGTATATTTAGAATGGAAAATAAATAAAGAAATTACCTTGGGAATTTAGAGACAAGTTCTTTGACAAGGACCCTTCAAACAATGGTGAGTTCTCAAGATGCTGCATTAAGTGGCTTAGGAATTCGTGTGTTGATCCAGGATGTTCTCTTCCCAAATTATCTTTTTCATTAACATATGCTATTTCAATCATAAATGCAGGACTAAAATTCTGGTTTCTCAATTCTTCTAAAGCACTATGCCAGATATTGTCTTTATTGATAAATAATCTTTTAATTATTTTTTCAATTTGGAATCCTAATTCTATTAATATAGTTGAAACATCTCTTCTAAATTTGCTCCTTCGCCTATAAAACATAGTTTAAAACATATTAATAAGTACTCTAAAGTACTTTGACAAAGCAAAAACAATCAATAATTAGAAAAAAAAAAAAGATTAAAGACTGTTCTTTTCAAACTCCCCCTCAAAAGCATATAATGGTAGCAACCAGAATCAAAATCAATTGTTTGTAACATTAGTTTGAAAGTAGGGAATCTCTCTCCCCAGTCTCCTAACAAATTAAAACTACTTATTTAATGACATATTTTTGAGAATACTGATAGATTACCTCAAATTTGGTCAAATCAGTAGATTTAGTTTGAGTCAGAAACACAAACTGTCATCTTCCTGGCAAAGGGTTTAATTCTTAATGTTATCATAGTTCATACAGGGCAAATGTAATCTTTGCTTACTGAGAACTCTTTTGAGTGTACACAATTTATTTTAAATTATAATTAAAACTAAAGATACTATTAAATATACACAATTTACAGCCCTTTAATAATCTTTTAGCTTAAAATAGTATTTCTCAAGATGAGCAACAGCATCTGAAAATATATTTGAAATACTTAATAGCAAGTAATACAATAGATAAAAAGAATCAGAACTTTGAATTTCAACTGTGTCTTAGAAGACCTCTCTGAAAGAGGACAAAAAGTGCCTGCCATAGAGATAGGTTGGGGAGAGTAGAGGGAGACAGTAAGTGGGAGGGAAACTGGGAACATCGGTGGCAGGAAATATACACTGTGAAGAGACAAAGATATAAGTGTTGGAAGAAAATATGACTGAAATTTAAGCATGAACAACTCTTTAATGATACACTCATGTGTATCTTATGGTGATTAAAGACAAAAAGAGCTTCAGGAATTTACATACTCAAATACTCTGTCTTCAGTTTCTCTATCTGTAATTGGAACTAACATATTCTAAACAATTCTGTCCATAGATCATCTTGGATGGGGGAGGTCCTCCTAAAAGTGCTGAGGAGACCATATATAGGTAAAGGATCAAACTGAGGGTAGTTGTACCCAGCACCCTAACAGCTGTACTACCTCCAGCTCCAAATCACCTTTTTATATCAAATGCAGAAAAGAAAATGTAGCTCAGTAGTAGAGTGCCTATCTTCTATGTGTGAGGTCCTTTGTTCAAACATTCTCACACCTCTGCCACAGAAATTTTCTGCGTCAAGTACAAAATTTTCCCCATCAAAGATATTGCATTTTACCACTGGTTTTTGTTTTTGTTTGTTTGTTTTGTTTTGTTTTGGGGCCACACCCGGTGACGCCCAAGGGTCACTCCTGTCTATGCTCTCAGAAATCGCTCCTGGCTTGGCGGACCATATAGGACGAAGGGATCAAACCGAGGTCTGTTCTGGATCAGCCTGCAACATAGCTGTGGCCCCTTTACCACTGTATTTTTTTTTCTTTTTTTCACACAATCTCTTAAATATGAGATCCAAGTTGAAGGAAGATCAAAGTCCTTTGGGAGTAAAATAATCTTCCAGAAATAAACCTTGTAAAGCAGGTTGAGTCCTTGCTCTTACATAGATCATTTGAAATGCAGATGCTAGTCTTCCAGAATATGTTATCTTAATGCTAAAGCAAGGACTGTAACTTTCCCAGTAGTAGTTTTTGAGACCTAAATATTTGATAAGCAAATTCAGTTACCAAGAATTTCCATTAAGCCCATCTTTTCCCTTTTTTTTGTTTTCCTTTCCTTGTTTTGTTTTGGGTCACACCCATCGATGCTCAGGGCTTAATCCTGGCTATGTGTTCAGAAATTGCTCCTGGTTTGGGAGACCATATGGGACGCAGGGATTAGAACCACTGTCAGTCCTGCCTGGGTTGGCTTCATACAAGACAAACGCCCTACAGCTGTGCTATCTCTCTGGCCCCTATCTTTTCCTTTTTTAAAGTTTTAAATTGGTACTGTTATTTAACAAGAAAGTGCTTACTTCATTGTGCATAACTGCTAGTGTTTGAGGTTTTTTTTTACTATTGCTAAAACAAGCTCTACAAACTCATCAAAGCTATACATACAAAAAAAGTCTTATCTGTTTAGTGCACAAAGATACAATGAGTGTTAAATGTTGTTGATTGTTGGTTTTGTTTTTGGGCCACACCTAGCAAAGCTCAAGGAATCACGTTTGGGGGGGGTGAACCATATAAATGCTGGGGATTGAACCCCGATCCATCCTGGTTTTGGGTGGCACTTGGGGCTCTGTGCTCAGAAATCATTCCTGTGAGGTTTGGGGAACCATATGGAATGCTGGGGACTGAACCTTAGTCAAGAGCAATGCAAGGCAAACAAATGCCCTACTCACTTTGCTATCGCTCTGGCCCCACATTTTAAGAACTTTTAAGATATTTTAAAACCGCTTTGAAAATCTCTATATTTTATATTCAACTTGTAGTGTAATCTGATTTTATATTCAATTCTGTCCATTTTCTTTTTTAAATTATTGTTACCTAGGATTTATAGTCAAAAGTTTCTACCTGCAGTTTAAAATAAAACACTTGGGAGAAAATTGAAAGGTGAGCAACTATTCTAAGTAATAATCTAAATGCATACAGGTACATCCTGACATACTTCTCACAAAAAATACTTTTTATATTTTCCTCCAATTACACACCTCCGGTCTTTAGGCTGGGATCCAGGTGACTGTCTGGGTATTTTTGGTGATGATTCTTCCAAAAGACAATCAGTAACTGATACATTATTAGAATCGATTAAAGAATGTTTTTTTGCTTTTCGAAACTCCGCTGCAGATTTAAAATCCAACATTAGCATAATGGAAATACAAATAGAAACTCCTAAGTAACATTTGAATGAAAACATTTGTTCATTTACGGATGTATTACCTGATTTATAGGTAACAGCTCTACAGTCTGCACACTCCCAGTTCTGATCCCATGATTGTAGTGAGGAACAAGCTAAATGGGTTCCACTAGAACCACAACATTGACAGCGTTTTATTTCCCATTTGCTGAGGATAATAAGAGAAGGAGGTATTTTTATTTTTGTAACTATAATCCCACAATAGGCTTATCACCTTCAACCCCCACCCTGTCTCTCTCAGAGACACACATACTTTTACCAAATGAAGAAAAATATCTGTTTTAGTACATTATTGTTTCCTCTAGTATTTTTGTTTTATTGCTTTTTAACTATCTTCTCTAAATAAATCCCTAACTTCAATGTCTAAAATAAAATATCAATGTACAGATATATCTGAAAGCATAGAGGGGTAAATAACATGCATATCTTTCCTTTCAATTTTGTTTCTCTGACTTCAGACAATTTAATCTCCAGAAAAACTGCCTTCCTATCACTAGGATGAGAGGGAGTAAGATTACAAAGAAAGCAAATATTCATGTCCCTAGAGAAAAAGTAAGAGATAGCTATTTTAAGTAGCTGCTGGAAATAAAAGGAAGATGTATAGCTGACTGGAGTAGTTCATACATAAAAAATACTAAACAGATTAATTATAATATCCTAGAATTATTTTTAAAATACCAACACCAATAATTATGTTTTAGAATCTTAAAGCAATTGTTATTTACAAAAGTATTTTTATACCAGATCTCATCTGTACTTCAGCATAACTCTTGAGGCGTATGACTACATTTTATAAATAAATTGGTTAGGCTTCCCAGAACAATATAGACAAGAATTTAACATCTTAAAATACAGTACCTATCCTTAAAATAAATTTTAGCTTAATGACAAACGTAAATTTAAATAATAACAATTGTACCGTAACAGGAGAATGATAGGAAAACAGCCCAGAATAGAGAATCAGGAATGAACAGAGTTGCTTAGAGGAAACGTTCAAAGATGAAAAGACTTAGCTGAATCTTCATAATTAGTAGCTCACACCCAGTCAAATCACTTTCCACAAGAAAAAAGCTCCCAATATACTGTCTTGCATGTATTTCTGAAAGCCATGTAATATAAAATTGCCAGGCCAGGGGCTGGAGTGATAGCACAGTGAGTAGGGTGTTTGCCCTGCATAAGGCAAACAAACCCAAAATCCCATATGGTCCACCAAGCCTGCCATGAATAATTTCTGAGCACAGAACCAGGAGTAACCCAAGAACTGGCCAATATGGCCCCAAGCCCCACAAAATAAAATAAAATTGTTGGATCAGATAAAATTATTTTTTATTTTATTTTTTAATTTTGGTTTTTGGACCACATTCAGCAGCACTCTGATTACTTCAGGCAGGCTCAGTGGGGGACCATATAGGATGACAGGAATCGAACCCAGGTCTGTCTCAGGTCTGCTGCAAGAAGTGGAGACCCCAAATTAATTTTTTCATTATTAAAAATCTACATAAATTTTCAAAAAATTGGGATGTTACTTTTATTCTCCATCTCTGAAAGATTCACTTTATTTCTTAAATCTAGCACATTAAAATATACACAGAAGGCTGTTGATTAACATTAATTATTATAGGAGAGAGTTCAGATTAAACTAGCTTCTAGACAGTAACATCGATTAGAAATACAATGGGAAATTTTAGTGACAAAACTTTAAAAGATAAATAGGTAAAATAAATTCAAATATTTGCAAAATACTACCATTTTGTTTAAAATATAATTAGTACAACATTTTAACATGATGTTTAAAATTATTTTTCCTAGTATTATGAGGTAAATTATGTTTCTCCAATATACATATTGAAGTCTTAATCCTAGGGAAAAAATGTAACTGTATTTGGAGACATGGCTTTAAAGGATGTGAGACTTAAAAAAAATCTTAATTGCCCCAATGATTGGGTCTTGTATAAAAAATATAGATAGATCACATGAGGATGAACCCTGTGCAAGCCAAGAAAAGATATCTTGTAGAAATCAAACCTACTTACCACCTTTGCCTTGGGCGCTCAGTCTTTGCATGTTGAGTAAAATTTTTGCTTTTTATTTCCTAACAGTAGTACAATTTAACTAAGTAACTTAACTATACTTAACTTTAACTAAGTAACTTAGTAAGATACTTTTCAGTTTGAGAGTCACACTTTAAAAGATTACAATTTGGCCAGTGGCTACCATATAGGTCTAGACAGTTCTATGAAAATACACCTTAGAAATAAATTACAACCATTTTGGTTACCAATACACTTAAAAAAATTAGTATCTTAAATTAGATGTTCTAAGAGCAGTTCACTAACTAGAAAACTTACTTTCTCAGCTCAAATTAGACCACAGCTAAAGGTAAACACTAAGCACAAATGAACTTATTGAAATACCTGTCAGGCAAATTATAGTCTCGCCCTTCTTTGCAACGACATCTTCGGATATCGCAATGCTCATAGAGCTGCAGAAGCTCTTGATAGGCATTTTCTTCTAATTCCCAAGAAGCATCTCTACAAATGAAGTAAATACAAATTTACCTCAAGTATTAAAAAATGGACCAGTAATCAATTTAAAAATAAGGAGCTTTCACTGACGGATCAGAGCAATAGTACAACTTTTGTTCACAGTCAACCCAGGTTCAAATCCTTAGTTTCTCATATGATCCCTGAGTACTAACTGAAATGATCCCTGAGTACAGAGCCAGGAAAAACTCTGAGAACTGCAGGATATACACTCCCCCAATATAACAAAACACTAAGAAACCCATTCACTGATAGAGGATTAAATTATTAAAAGATTAATTTTTTAAGATAAAAATCTATTACGCCCATTTACCTATAGTTAGTGAATTTTCAAATGCTAAAAAATTAAACAAAATATTCTAAAACTTACATTTTTCCTAGTAATTTTCAAATTGGGGAGGCACCAGGCAGCGCTCAGGGGTTACTCCTGACTCTATGCTCAGAAATTACTCCTGGCAGTCTCAGGGGACCATATGGGATGCCGGGATTCGAACCACTGACCTTCTGTAAGCAAGGCAAATGTTTCACCTCCATGCTATCTCTCTGGCCCTGTAATTTTCAAATTTTAAGTGTAGCAAGCACCATTATTTCTGAATTCCTCACAACAAATATTTTCTTACCATTTAAAGCTTATGTTGAATTTCTGGATACTTTATGCATACCAATTTGAAGTTCATTACACTTGGAAATAAATCAATTTGATACTACAACTGAGGTTTTGTTAAGAAATTATAAATCAACTAACGATATATTTAACTCCTATTCTCAATAACTGGTAGTAATGGCAAAAAGAAGAGAATCAGGGATGATTTTCTCTTTCCCCACTTGATGTGTCTGCATTCTCCTAATCATATCTAGGTAATGTCCTTTGCAATTGAAGATTATATTTAAGAAATTGTTTTTGTCAAAAAGCTAAATTTTACTCACTTTTCAGGAATATGAATTCCCATTCTCAACATCTCCTTCTGAAATATATCAGTATTATTGCATATTGTACACCTAAAGAAAAACATCCCTGCATTTATTGCTTGAGCCTATAATGAAAAACATAAAATTCATTGTTAGTAATTGAATGAACAAGTAATCAAGTTATGAGTTATAAGCTAACAGAAAATGAAGGCTATTTTTTGGTTTTCTTTTGTTATGGAGCTACACTCAGCCATGCTCAAGGGTTACTCCTAGTGGTGTTTTGGGGAACCTGAGAGGATGCTGGGGATGGAATTGGGTTGGGAACATGTTAGGCTAGTGCTCTACCCACTGTACTATCTGGGCTGCAGGGGTAATATAGTAGGTAAGGTTCACAAATAATGGAATTTATTTACACTATAATTCTCATTCTACTATGAAAATTTTCTTTATCAGTGAAATTCAGAGATTTAAATAATTTGTTCCTTCGGGTATTAATTAAGAGAGGGGACCTGATATATAGAGTTATATCAGTAGTGCTCAGAGAACATGTGAGTTCTGGGCATCAAGCTTGGGACACAACATACAAGGCAAGCGCCTGATTCATCATTTTCTTTCCAACTCTAGAACCTAGTTTTTAAAAAAAAAATGTGTGTTGAGACCTTTTATGGGATGACATAATTGAATGTGTGGTTGCAAAGGATTAATCTTAAAACAGGTTTGTAAAACACAGTTGCATGTTTGAACTGTGCCAGCTCAATTGGCTCACTCTTTTCTCAAACAAGATGTAAACCAAGCTGTGAAAGATCATGGGTACATTGGCCATGCAGCAGAAAGCTGGCCATCCTGGGAGAGGGCAGGCCAAGCCCCTGCCCTGCTGAAGCCACACTTTGTGCTGTCTCCATCACCCAGAATCATTTTTTCCAGATGGTCCTGCCTATCACCCCTCTAATTTACTTCAAGGACACCAATCTGATAGAATGCATGTAGGCAAACTCCATGCCCCACAGCTTCCTTTTTCTGAGAAGCCTGACAGCAGAATGGAAAGCTAACAATAAAAGCTTACTAAGCCTTCAGCCATTGTATTAATGACTTCATTGAAGATACAATACTTTTCATAAATGTGCTTACTACTATACTTTTTTTTCCTTTTTAAAAATATTCTTTATGCTCTTTTTTTTCTTTTTATTTCTATATTCCTATTTCTTTCTATTCTTTTTTTGTTTGTTTTGTTTTGGGGCCACACCCTGTTATGCTCAGGGGTTTATTCCTGACTACCTGCTCAGAAATTGCTCCTGGCTCAGGGGGACCATATGGGATGCCAAGGATTAAGCCAAGGTCTGTCCTGGGTCAGCCACATGCAAGGCAAACACCCTACTGCTGTGCTATGTCTCAGGCCCCTCTATTCTTTTAAAAATAATTTTGCTCTTACTTATCTGGAAACAAATGTATTATGGTCAACAATGTCAACTATGTGATTCATTTTTAAATAAAGTAAGAAAACAAATTTTAATTTAGTATCAATAAATGTTTGATTTACATGGAATACCTATTTTTAGATAACTAAGGTCATATAAAATTTGGAGGTCAAAAGGGGTTACATGAGGAAAAAGTTTAGGCAGCCCTGATCTAGATAGGGTAGATTTCAGTTAGTAGTTAGTTTAAGATTCTAGACTAACAGGGCTAAGAAGGGGCTGAAGAGGTGGTTCACAGGGGCAGGGAAGATAGTATAGTGGGTAAGGTGCTTTCTTAGTAAACTGCTGACCCAGGTTTGATCTCTAGCACCCATTAAGTCCCCTGACACCTCCAGGGATAATCCCTGAGTGAAGAGCCAAGAGTAAGTCCTGAGCACAGCCAGGTATGGAACACTTCCCACTGCAAAAAAAAAAAAATTTAAAAAGCCTGGGAGATACTCAATAGGCTGGAGTGCATGCTTTGTATGGAGGAATCCTGAGTTAATTTCTGGTATCAAATGGTGCTGCCCAAGCATAACGCAGACTTTAAGTTGGGATAGCCAGGAATAACACCTGGACACTGGCAGTGTGGCCCAAAGACAACAAATAAAAAGAAGGGAACCTGGCATTAGAGAAAGTCATTGGTACTTCTTTATAGAATATGAATAAAGAATTAGCCCTTTCTCATCTAATCAACCAACTTACCCAATCAAGTAATTTCTTATTAATATTTAACAAAGGTGTCAAGTGGCAGTAACTTTACATGCTTGTACAATGTAAATGTAACTTTTTTTGGGGGGGCACACCGTGTGATGCTCAGGTTATTCCTGGTTAAGTGCTCAGAAATTGCCCCTGGCTTGGGGGACCATATGGGACTCCAGGGGATCGAACCACGATCCTTCCTTGGCTGGCGCTTGCAAGGCAGACACCTTACCTCTAGCGCCACCTCTATGGCCCCATAAATGTAACTTTTTAATAACTGGAAACTATATTCTTTTCTTTTTCTTCCTTCCTTCCTTCCTTCCTTCCTTCCTTCCTTCCTTCCTTCCTTCCTTCCTTCCTTCCTCCTTCCTTCCTTCCTACTATATTCTTTTCTTTTTCTTTCTTCTTCCTTCCTTCCTTCCTTCCTTCTTTCTTTCTTCTTTCTTTCCTTCTTTCCTTCCTTCTTTCTTTCTTTCTTTCTTTCTTTCTTTCTTTCTTTCTTTCTTTCTTTCTTTCTTTCTTTCTTTCTTTCTTTCTCTCTCTCTCTCTCTCTCTCTCTCTCTCTCTCTCTCTATATATATATATATATATATATAGTTAAGGCCATCTACCACAAGCCAATGGCAAATATTATCCTAAATGGAGAAAAACTAAAAGCCTTCCCTCTAAATTCTGGTACAAGACAAGGCTGTCCACTATCACCACTGCTCTTCAACATAGTGCTGGAAGTACTTGCTATAGTGATTAGGCAAGAAAAAGATATCAAGGGAATCCAGATAGGAAAGGAAGAAGTCAAGCTCTCACTGTTTGCAGATGACATGATACTCTACTTAGAAAACCCTAAAGACAGAGGCTCGGCTGGGACCAGAACACTCCACATGCCAGGATTTCGTGGGCTTTTGACTGGTATGATGGGGGCTCTGGGCAGGACAGCTAGCCATAGGACCCTGGGCTGACCACTTTGTCCAGGAGAGCATGATTCCCCCCACACCAGGCGGGTCTTCAGGGCCACGCCTGGTTAATCGGGCCTTGGGGGGAGGGGGTGAGAAATTCCTCCCTAGGCATCCAAAAACTGCAGAGCCTTGGCTGGGCCCAGAACACTCCGAATGCCAGGATTTCTTGGTGTGTTTGCCTGGTATGTTGGGGGCTCTGGGCAGGACAGCTAGCCATAGGACCCCTGGGCTGACCACTTAGTCCAGGGGAACAAGATTCCCCCACACCAGGCGGGTCTTCAGGGCCACGCCTGGTTAATCGGGCCCTGGGGGGAGGGGGTGAGAAATCCTTCCTAGGCATCCAAAAACCACAGAGGCTCGGCTGGGACCAGAACACTCCACATGCCAGGATTTCGTGGGCTTTTGACTGGTATGATGGGGGCTCTGGGCAGGACAGCTAGCCATAGGACCCTGGGCTGACCACTTTGTCCAGGAGAGCATGATTCCCCCCACACCAGGCGGGTCTTCAGGGCCACGCCTGGTTAATCGGGCCTTGGGGGGAGGGGGTGAGAAATTCCTCCCTAGGCATCCAAAAACTGCAGAGCCTTGGCTGGGCCCAGAACACTCCGAATGCCAGGATTTCTTGGTGTGTTTGCCTGGTATGTTGGGGGCTCTGGGCAGGACAGCTAGCCATAGGACCCCTGGGCTGACCACTTAGTCCAGGGGAACAAGATTCCCCCACACCAGGCGGGTCTTCAGGGCCACGCCTGGTTAATCGGGCCCTGGGGGGAGGGGGTGAGAAATCCTTCCTAGGCATCCAAAAACCACAGAGGCTCGGCTGGGACCAGAACACTCCACATGCCAGGATTTCGTGGGCTTTTGACTGGTATGATGGGGGCTCTGGGCAGGACAGCTAGCCATAGGACCCTGGGCTGACCACTTTGTCCAGGAGAGCATGATTCCCCCCACACCAGGCGGGTCTTCAGGGCCACGCCTGGTTAATCGGGCCTTGGGGGGAGGGGGTGAGAAATTCCTCCCTAGGCATCCAAAAACTGCAGAGCCTTGGCTGGGCCCAGAACACTCCGAATGCCAGGATTTCTTGGTGTGTTTGCCTGGTATGTTGGGGGCTCTGGGCAGGACAGCTAGCCATAGGACCCCTGGGCTGACCACTTAGTCCAGGGGAACAAGATTCCCCCACACCAGGCGGGTCTTCAGGGCCACGCCTGGTTAATCGGGCCCTGGGGGGAGGGGGTGAGAAATCCTTCCTAGGCATCCAAAAACCACAGAGGCTCGGCTGGGACCAGAACACTCCACATGCCAGGATTTCGTGGGCTTTTGACTGGTATGATGGGGGCTCTGGGCAGGACAGCTAGCCATAGGACCCTGGGCTGACCACTTTGTCCAGGAGAGCATGATTCCCCCCACACCAGGCGGGTCTTCAGGGCCACGCCTGGTTAATCGGGCCTTGGGGGGAGGGGGTGAGAAATTCCTCCCTAGGCATCCAAAAACTGCAGAGCCTTGGCTGGGCCCAGAACACTCCGAATGCCAGGATTTCTTGGTGTGTTTGCCTGGTATGTTGGGGGCTCTGGGCAGGACAGCTAGCCATAGGACCCCTGGGCTGACCACTTAGTCCAGGGGAACAAGATTCCCCCACACCAGGCGGGTCTTCAGGGCCACGCCTGGTTAATCGGGCCCTGGGGGGAGGGGGTGAGAAATCCTTCCTAGGCATCCAAAAACCACAGAGGCTCGGCTGGGACCAGAACACTCCACATGCCAGGATTTCGTGGGCTTTTGACTGGTATGATGGGGGCTCTGGGCAGGACAGCTAGCCATAGGACCCTGGGCTGACCACTTTGTCCAGGAGAGCATGATTCCCCCCACACCAGGCGGGTCTTCAGGGCCACGCCTGGTTAATCGGGCCTTGGGGGGAGGGGGTGAGAAATTCCTCCCTAGGCATCCAAAAACTGCAGAGCCTTGGCTGGGCCCAGAACACTCCGAATGCCAGGATTTCTTGGTGTGTTTGCCTGGTATGTTGGGGGCTCTGGGCAGGACAGCTAGCCATAGGACCCCTGGGCTGACCACTTAGTCCAGGGGAACAAGATTCCCCCACACCAGGCGGGTCTTCAGGGCCACGCCTGGTTAATCGGGCCCTGGGGGGAGGGGGTGAGAAATCCTTCCTAGGCATCCAAAAACCACAGAGGCTCGGCTGGGACCAGAACACTCCACATGCCAGGATTTCGTGGGCTTTTGACTGGTATGATGGGGGCTCTGGGCAGGACAGCTAGCCATAGGACCCTGGGCTGACCACTTTGTCCAGGAGAGCATGATTCCCCCCACACCAGGCGGGTCTTCAGGGCCACGCCTGGTTAATCGGGCCTTGGGGGGAGGGGGTGAGAAATTCCTCCCTAGGCATCCAAAAACTGCAGAGCCTTGGCTGGGCCCAGAACACTCCGAATGCCAGGATTTCTTGGTGTGTTTGCCTGGTATGTTGGGGGCTCTGGGCAGGACAGCTAGCCATAGGACCCCTGGGCTGACCACTTAGTCCAGGGGAACAAGATTCCCCCACACCAGGCGGGTCTTCAGGGCCACGCCTGGTTAATCGGGCCCTGGGGGGAGGGGGTGAGAAATCCTTCCTAGGCATCCAAAAACCACAGAGGCTCGGCTGGGACCAGAACACTCCACATGCCAGGATTTCGTGGGCTTTTGACTGGTATGATGGGGGCTCTGGGCAGGACAGCTAGCCATAGGACCCTGGGCTGACCACTTTGTCCAGGAGAGCATGATTCCCCCTACACCAGGCGGGTCTTCAGGGCCACGCCTGGTTAATCGGGCCTTGGGGGGAGGGGGTGAGAAATTCCTCCCTAGGCATCCAAAAACTGCAGAGCCTTGGCTGGGCCCAGAACACTCCGAATGCCAGGATTTCTTGGTGTGTTTGCCTGGTATGTTGGGGGCTCTGGGCAGGACAGCTAGCCATAGGACCCCTGGGCTGACCACTTAGTCCAGGGGAACAAGATTCCCCCACACCAGGCGGGTCTTCAGGGCCACGCCTGGTTAATCGGGCCCTGGGGGGAGGGGGTGAGAAATCCTTCCTAGGCATCCAAAAACCACAGAGGCTCGGCTGGGACCAGAACACTCCACATGCCAGGATTTCGTGGGCTTTTGACTGGTATGATGGGGGCTCTGGGCAGGACAGCTAGCCATAGGACCCTGGGCTGACCACTTTGTCCAGGAGAGCATGATTCCCCCCACACCAGGCGGGTCTTCAGGGCCACGCCTGGTTAATCGGGCCTTGGGGGGAGGGGGTGAGAAATTCCTCCCTAGGCATCCAAAAACTGCAGAGCCTTGGCTGGGCCCAGAACACTCCGAATGCCAGGATTTCTTGGTGTGTTTGCCTGGTATGTTGGGGGCTCTGGGCAGGACAGCTAGCCATAGGACCCCTGGGCTGACCACTTAGTCCAGGGGAACAAGATTCCCCCACACCAGGCGGGTCTTCAGGGCCACGCCTGGTTAATCGGGCCCTGGGGGGAGGGGGTGAGAAATCCTTCCTAGGCATCCAAAAACCACAGAGGCTCGGCTGGGACCAGAACACTCCACATGCCAGGATTTCGTGGGCTTTTGACTGGTATGATGGGGGCTCTGGGCAGGACAGCTAGCCATAGGACCCTGGGCTGACCACTTTGTCCAGGAGAGCATGATTCCCCCTACACCAGGCGGGTCTTCAGGGCCACGCCTGGTTAATCGGGCCTTGGGGGGAGGGGGTGAGAAATTCCTCCCTAGGCATCCAAAAACTGCAGAGCCTTGGCTGGGCCCAGAACACTCCGAATGCCAGGATTTCTTGGTGTGTTTGCCTGGTATGTTGGGGGCTCTGGGCAGGACAGCTAGCCATAGGACCCCTGGGCTGACCACTTAGTCCAGGGGAACAAGATTCCCCCACACCAGGCGGGTCTTCAGGGCCACGCCTGGTTAATCGGGCCCTGGGGGGAGGGGGTGAGAAATCCTTCCTAGGCATCCAAAAACCACAGAGGCTCGGCTGGGACCAGAACACTCCACATGCCAGGATTTCGTGGGCTTTTGACTGGTATGATGGGGGCTCTGGGCAGGACAGCTAGCCATAGGACCCTGGGCTGACCACTTTGTCCAGGAGAGCATGATTCCCCCCACACCAGGCGGGTCTTCAGGGCCACGCCTGGTTAATCGGGCCTTGGGGGGAGGGGGTGAGAAATTCCTCCCTAGGCATCCAAAAACTGCAGAGCCTTGGCTGGGCCCAGAACACTCCGAATGCCAGGATTTCTTGGTGTGTTTGCCTGGTATGTTGGGGGCTCTGGGCAGGACAGCTAGCCATAGGACCCCTGGGCTGACCACTTAGTCCAGGGGAACAAGATTCCCCCACACCAGGCGGGTCTTCAGGGCCACGCCTGGTTAATCGGGCCCTGGGGGGAGGGGGTGAGAAATCCTTCCTAGGCATCCAAAAACCACAGAGGCTCGGCTGGGACCAGAACACTCCACATGCCAGGATTTCGTGGGCTTTTGACTGGTATGATGGGGGCTCTGGGCAGGACAGCTAGCCATAGGACCCTGGGCTGACCACTTTGTCCAGGAGAGCATGATTCCCCCTACACCAGGCGGGTCTTCAGGGCCACGCCTGGTTAATCGGGCCTTGGGGGGAGGGGGTGAGAAATTCCTCCCTAGGCATCCAAAAACTGCAGAGCCTTGGCTGGGCCCAGAACACTCCGAATGCCAGGATTTCTTGGTGTGTTTGCCTGGTATGTTGGGGGCTCTGGGCAGGACAGCTAGCCATAGGACCCCTGGGCTGACCACTTAGTCCAGGGGAACAAGATTCCCCCACACCAGGCGGGTCTTCAGGGCCACGCCTGGTTAATCGGGCCCTGGGGGGAGGGGGTGAGAAATCCTTCCTAGGCATCCAAAAACCACAGAGGCTCGGCTGGGACCAGAACACTCCACATGCCAGGATTTCGTGGGCTTTTGACTGGTATGATGGGGGCTCTGGGCAGGACAGCTAGCCATAGGACCCTGGGCTGACCACTTTGTCCAGGAGAGCATGATTCCCCCTACACCAGGCGGGTCTTCAGGGCCACGCCTGGTTAATCGGGCCTTGGGGGGAGGGGGTGAGAAATTCCTCCCTAGGCATCCAAAAACTGCAGAGCCTTGGCTGGGCCCAGAACACTCCGAATGCCAGGATTTCTTGGTGTGTTTGCCTGGTATGTTGGGGGCTCTGGGCAGGACAGCTAGCCATAGGACCCCTGGGCTGACCACTTAGTCCAGGGGAACAAGATTCCCCCACACCAGGCGGGTCTTCAGGGCCACGCCTGGTTAATCGGGCCCTGGGGGGAGGGGGTGAGAAATCCTTCCTAGGCATCCAAAAACCACAGAGGCTCGGCTGGGACCAGAACACTCCACATGCCAGGATTTCGTGGGCTTTTGCCTGGTATGATGGGGGCTCTGGGCAGGACAGCTAGCCATAGGACCCTGGGCTGACCACTTTGTCCAGGAGAGCATGATTCCCCCTACACCAGGCGGGTCTTCAGGGCCACGCCTGGTTAATCGGGCCTTGGGGGGAGGGGGTGAGAAATTCCTCCCTAGGCATCCAAAAACTGCAGAGCCTTGGCTGGGCCCAGAACACTCCGAATGCCAGGATTTCTTGGTGTGTTTGCCTGGTATGTTGGGGGCTCTGGGCAGGACAGCTAGCCATAGGACCCCTGGGCTGACCACTTAGTCCAGGGGAACAAGATTCCCCCACACCAGGCGGGTCTTCAGGGCCACGCCTGGTTAATCGGGCCCTGGGGGGAGGGGGTGAGAAATCCTTCCTAGGCATCCAAAAACCACAGAGGCTCGGCTGGGACCAGAACACTCCACATGCCAGGATTTCGTGGGCTTTTGACTGGTATGATGGGGGCTCTGGGCAGGACAGCTAGCCATAGGACCCTGGGCTGACCACTTTGTCCAGGAGAGCATGATTCCCCCTACACCAGGCGGGTCTTCAGGGCCACGCCTGGTTAATCGGGCCTTGGGGGGAGGGGGTGAGAAATTCCTCCCTAGGCATCCAAAAACTGCAGAGCCTTGGCTGGGCCCAGAACACTCCGAATGCCAGGATTTCTTGGTGTGTTTGCCTGGTATGTTGGGGGCTCTGGGCAGGACAGCTAGCCATAGGACCCCTGGGCTGACCACTTAGTCCAGGGGAACAAGATTCCCCCACACCAGGCGGGTCTTCAGGGCCACGCCTGGTTAATCGGGCCCTGGGGGGAGGGGGTGAGAAATCCTTCCTAGGCATCCAAAAACCACAGAGGCTCGGCTGGGACCAGAACACTCCACATGCCAGGATTTCGTGGGCTTTTGACTGGTATGATGGGGGCTCTGGGCAGGACAGCTAGCCATAGGACCCTGGGCTGACCACTTTGTCCAGGAGAGCATGATTCCCCCTACACCAGGCGGGTCTTCAGGGCCACGCCTGGTTAATCGGGCCTTGGGGGGAGGGGGTGAGAAATTCCTCCCTAGGCATCCAAAAACTACAGAACCGCGCGGGGGCTTACGCCCCCGCGCGTACTTCATGTATTTCATGTATTCAGAATATCCCTTATTCTTATGTTATGTTTTCCGTACACAGAATGTTTATTTTGTATTCTCCCCTTTCCCACACCCCTACAAAGCTCTTTTTCACTCCTTAACTCTCTAACCCCTTCTCAAACATCACTAATCTAGTTTTCTCTTTTTAACTTCAGTAGTGTAGAATCGTAATCACAGTCCAAAGCTGTGCATTGTGTATGACAACCCCAAACTGTTTCAAGATACATAAAATGGACACGTATTTCTTTAGAATATTTTGTGTTTTTTCTCTGACAGCTATAATTCTTACTAAATGTTGTCTTATATAGTGATGATTCTAACCACTTTTTATGTTCTCTTTTTGAGCTGTTTAACAAGGAATTTTGGTGGAAGAGTCCCCCAGTTTAATGCTTATGATTGAATCATGTCAATGGAATCATTGTAATTGTTCTTATGGCCCCCATACGCGCCAATAACACCATGTGGCATTGCTTCTTATTTGCATAGGCACATTAAAATGGGAAAATAGTATAAATACAAATAAGATCCTATCTAATAGAGATTAGAACACACAAACCTTGTAGTGCAAAGGGACCTTACACCCTGAACATTGACATAACGACCTGGCACAGACGTCAGAAGAAAGGGCATATTCCATTCTCCCCTGAACCAGGAAAGCCATCCACGAAACATCCAGGCTGGTCTATAACATCACTTGGAAGCAATCCTCTACCATGGAAGACCTACACTGCTCAGACTTCGACCTGCTCAAAAGAGACTTCCCTTAACACTGAGAAGACTTAACAACAACAACGACCGGCTTACAGGACAGGGCTCCCTGCATTGCCCTTTGATTGTGAGGTGAAAGGAGAGGATGCTCCACGTCCTGACTTCAATGTAAGATATGCAGATTCCAGGATCTTTAATACAGAAACATGATACCAACAACAGAGACTGTGTGAAAAATAAAAGTGTGTTGGCACTACAGACAATGTATTGGATTGGACGATCTAGCTTGCTTGGAGCCTAGACTTGGTCTTGTGCCAGGAAACTTCAGGGGTCTGGTCTCTTTGTACTTAGGCCAAGGTTATTTCTTTCCATGTTCCTCATATTTTGGTGAGCCTATGCAAACAACAATTGCCACTCTAACACCATTCTTACTGTGCTCCTTTAACTCTAATCCTTAAAAAGAACTCACTTAAAATTTGAGGTTAACTTAAGCTAATATGCATGTATATGGAAATGTAAGAAAATACTATGCCTGTAATGTTTAAGGAGTTACGTAAGTTTTATGGCTTTAGATTGCCTTGTGTACTGTTAAGAAATATTATAATGTATTACAATCTGGGGACTTGAGGGACAAAGTAATTGTACATGGATTCTGTGTTATTTATCTTAATGTTCTTTGGCTGAAATTTCAAAGTTAATATATCAGCAAGGGGACTTCTGAGAATTATGTTATGGGTGATTGTCCTTCCACTGTAACTTTACCTTGTCCTCTTACTTTGCACCCTTGTTCTCATAATTAAAAATAAAAATTTAAAAAAAAAAAAAAAAAAAAAAAAAAAAGAAAGAAGTACCAGGGCCCGGAGAGATAGCACAGCGGCGTTTGCCTTGTAAGCAGCCTATCCAGAACCAAAGATGGTTGGTTCGAATCCCGGTGTCCCATATGGTCCCCGTGCCTGCCAGGAGCTATTTCTGAGCAGACAGCCAGGAGTAACCCCTGACACCGCCGGGTGTGGCCCAAAAACTAAAACAAAAAAAAAAGAAAGAAGTACCAGAATTCTAATATAGTTTAAGATACTGAGTACCTGGGACACCTCTCTCTTAATTTCAAATCCAGAAGAAATACTAAGAAAAAAAAAAAAAAAAAAAAAAAAAAAAAAAAGAAAACCCTAAAGACTCTACCAAAAAGCTCCTAGAAACAATAGGTTCATATAGCAATGTGGCAGGCTACAAAATGACACTGAAATCAATGGCCTTTTTATACACTAATAATGATAGGGAAGAAATGGACATTAAGAAAACAACTCCAGGGGCCGGAGAGATAGCATGGAGGTAAAGCGTTTGCCTTTCATGCAGGAGGTCATCGGTTCGAATCCTGGCGTCCCATATGGTCCCCTGTGCCTGCCAGGAGCAATTTCTGAGCCTGGAGCCAGGAATAACCCCTGAGCACTGCCGGGTGCGACCCAAAAACCAAAAAAAAAAAAAAAAAAAAAAAAAAAGAAAACAACTCCAGGGGCCGGAGAGATAGCATAGAGGTAAAGCGTTTGCCTTGCATGCAGAAGGGCAGTGGTTCGAATCCTGGCATCCCATATGGTCCCACGAGCCTGCCAGGAGCGATTTCTGAGCATAGAGCCAGAGTGGCCCCTAAGCACTGCTGGGAATGACAAAAAAAAGAAAAAAAGAAAAAGAAAACAACTCTATTCACATTAGTGCCACACAAACTCAAATATCTTGGGAGTCAACTTGACAGACCTATACAAAGAAAACTATAAAGCCCTGCTCCAAGAAATAAAAGAGGACACGCAGAAATGGAAACACATCCCTGCTCATGAATTGGCAGGATTAACATCATTAAAATGGCAATACTCCCCAAAGCATTATACACATTTAATGTGATCCCTCTAAGGATACCCATAACATTTTTTAAAGAAGTGAAACACTTCTGAAATTCATCTGGAACAATAAACACCCTCGAATAGCTAACACAATACTTGGGAAAAAAAAATGGGAGGCATTACTTTCCCCAACATTAAACTGTATTACAAAGCAATAGTTATCAAAACAGCATGGTATTGGAATAAAGACAGACCCTCAGATCAGTGTAACAGGCTTGAGTACTCAGAAAATGTTCCCCAGACATACAATTACCTAATTTTAGATAAAGGAGCAAGAAATCCTAAATGGAGCAAGGAAAGCCTCTTCAACAAGTGGTGTTGGCACAACTGATTAGTCACTTGCAAAAAAGCAAACTCAGACCCCCAGCTAACACCATGTACAAAGGTAAAATCCAAATGGATTGAAGACCTTGATATCAGACCTGAAACCATAAGGTATATAGAACAACACATAGGTAAAACACTTCATGACACTGAGACTAAAGGCATTTTTAAGGAGGAAACAGTACTCTCCAAACAAGTGGAAGCAGAGATAAACAGATGGGAATATATTAAGCTGATTAGCTTCTGCACCTCAAAGTAAATAGTGACCAGGAAACAAGAGCCACCCACTGAGTGGGAGAAACTATTCACCCAATACCCATCAGATAAGGGGCTAATATCCAAAATATACAAGGCACTAACAGAACTTTACAAGAAAAAAATCTAATTCCATCAAAAAATGGGCAGAAGAAGTGAACAGAGACTTTGACAAAGAACAAATACAAAAGGCACATGAAAAAATGTTCTACATCACTAATCATCAGGGAGATGCAAATCAAAACAACTATGAGGTACCATCTCACTCCAGAGATTGGCGCACATCACAAAGAATGAAACTAACTGACAGGGATGTGGAGAGAAAGGAACTCTTATTAACTGCTGGTGGAATGTCGTTTAGTCCAACTTTTATGGAAAGGGATATGGAGATTCCTCCAAAATCTGGAAATTGAGCTCCCATTCGATCCAGCTAAACCACTCCTAGGGACACAAAACCTTAGGAACACAAAAATATAATACAAAAATCCCTTCCTCACACCTATATTCATTGCAGCACTATTTACAATAGCCAGACTCTGGAAACAACCAAGATGCCCTTCAACAGATGAATAGCTAAAGAAACTGTGGTACATATACATAATGGAATACTATGCAGCCGTTAGAGAGATAAAGTCATGAAATTTTTTTATACATGATGTACATGGAATCTATTATGCTGAGTGAAATAAGTCAGAGGGAGGGAGACACAGAATAGTCTCACTCATCTATGGGTTTTACGAAAAATAGAAAACATTTTTGCAATAATTCTCAGACAAGAGAGGAGGGCTGGAAGGTCCAGCTCATGACATGAAGCTCACCACAAAGAGTGGTGGGTATAGTTAGAGAAATAACTACACTGAGAACTATCATAACAATGTGAATGAATTAAGGAAGTAGAAAGCCTGTCTAGAGTATAGGCGAGGGTAGGGTGGGGCGGAGTGAGATTTGGGACATTAGTGATGAGAATGTTGCACTGGTGAAGGGGGGTATTCTTTACATGACTGAAACCCAACTACAATCATATTTATAATTAAGGTGTTTATAAAGATACTAATTAAAAAAAGAAATATTAGAAAAAAAATCATCTCTAAACTTAAAAGCAGCAGAAATTTGAAATCCATTTTTTATCTTAGTAAGCATCAGTAAAAATAAAACTTCTATTAGCCTATATTAAACCTAAACAAGTCTTTGTTATTTGACATTCTATTGACAACAATTTGGTTTTACATATACATATTATATTACCGAAACACAATGGTGTTTCGGGTTTACTTCTAGCTCTGCACTCAGGAATTAGTCCTGGCAGTGCTCAGGGGATCCTCTAGGATGCCAGGGATCAAATCTGGGTTGGCAGCATTCAAGTGAAGAACCTTACCAGATATTCTATCATTCACCCCTACATTACATGTTTGATGCATTAAAAACTGGTATTTAAAAAATAACTTCAAGTTTTTCCTTTATTGTTGAGGTGGGGAGAAATGATACCTGGATATGCTCATGGTTTACTTCTTTCGTACTTGGGGATCACTCATAATACGGCTTGGTAGACCCCATAGTGTGTCAGGGATTAAACCTGGATTAGCCACCTACAAGGCAAGTGCCTAACCTGCTGTACTATCTCACCAATCACTCAAGTACATTCTAAATTAAAAAGAAAATTTGTTTCATGTCTTGTGTTTCACATATTTGAAAAGCTGCCCTCAGGTAGTCCTTAAAGAACCAATAATTTATTTATTTAAACAGAAATTAGTTTATTTATAACTCATGAGAAAGTATTTTTACACAAAGAAAAGGTCTATAACATCACAGAATTATCTTTCTCATATGTGGGATAAAAAGAACATAATGTTAGAATAACACATAGCCAAGACAATGGAAACAAAGAACATGAGAACTGGTATTCAGTAGGATCCATGCTACCAGAGGGGATTACAGGAAAGGACAGGAAGAGGGTAATGAATACAGCGTAGGGATGCATTCAATCTAGAGGAAAAGGTGATTCTGAAAGGTGGCAAAGTGCCATGCAAAAAAAAAAAAAATATATATATATATGTATATATATATATATATATAGAAAGCATATGTCTTATAAGCAGATTGGTAGGTGTGAGGGAAATAGTGAAGGGATTGGTGGAGAAAAGTGGACACTAGTGAAGGGATGGGTGGAGAAATAATGTTTACCTAAAATCATGAATAGCTTTGTAAATTTAATGACTAATAATTTTTTTTAAGTTTATGAACAAAATTTTCAATTGCCATGGGTTTTTCTTTTCTTTTTTTTTCTTTTGATCACACCTGGCAGTGCTCAGGGGTTATTCCTGGCTCTATGCTCAGAAATCGCCACTGGCAGGCACAGGGGACCACATGGGATGCCGGGATTCGAACCACTGACTTTCTGCATGAAAGGCAAACGCCTTACCTCCATGCTATCTCTCCGGCCCCTCAATTGCCATGTTTTAATTTTCTAGATTAATTACATAAATAAAGTTGGGAACTTAAATCTGTACTTTATTCACTGTGAAAAATAATTATTAAGTTAACTTAATATTTTAGTTGTACAAATTAAATGGTAATATTCTAGAGTGAGGAGATAATAATGCAAAGGGTTAGCATGCAAGCTTTACATACTGAAGTCCCAGGATCAATCCCTCGAAGTGCATGGTCTCCAAACATGCTGGGAGTACCCTCTACACACCACAGGGTACAGTCAAAAAATGAGAGAAAAAAATAACCATGATACTCTAATGGATGTACTAAAATATAAACTATATCAACAAAGTAAATTTTGTATGTAAAATGTCTAAATAAAGCTAATGTTAATATTTACTAGAGGGGCTGGGATGATAAGACAGCAGTTAGGGCAACTGCCTTCCATGCAGCAGGTAAAGCATTTGCCTTGCATGTGGCCAACCAGGGTTCAATCCCAGGTACCACCTAAGGTCTCCAGAGCATTTCTAGAATAATCCCTGAGCACAGAGACAGGAATAAATTCTGGGTGCTACCAATTATGGCTCAAATACACTCCTTCTGAAAATAAAAAATAAAAGTAGCTTAAGTAGTAAAAGCTAAATAAATAGGTTAATTCTGTCTAATATAAAAGTTAAAGTCCAAGGATATGGCTCATCAGCACTGCTAAAACCTTCATTGCATGAGGGAGGCTGAAATCAGTGTTTGGTATATACATACACACATAAACATAAACTCACCAACACAACTGCCCCACCTCTATGTAAAATTTCCAGTCAAAAAATGCTTAAAGAATCTTACCTGCAAACAGTCTCTGTGAAACCAAGCATTCTTACAACAAGGACTGCGTAAAACACTGTAAGTTGGAATAGGTTCAATAAATTCCAAGCAAATGGTACATAGAACAGAATCTCTGTAATTATTAGATATAATCTGAACAGGTCGATGGTGCCAACAGAATGACCTAAAAGTATAAGTTAAAAATATTAAAAATAATAAAACACAAGTCTGATATTCATATTTAAGAGAAATTTATTTCATATTTAACTTATTAAAGGAACACTATAAATCAATCATAAAAACTTTAATCAGGGGCAGGAGCAATAGTTTAATGGGTAAAGCACTTGCCTTGCATGCATCTGACCTGTGCCCTCCAGAAGTGATTCCCTAAGTGCAGAGCCAGGAGTAAGCACTGAGTACCACCAGTAATTCAAAATGTTTATCTTTTTACATTGAGTCTCACCCAATAAAATGAGTAAATAAAATGTTGAAAATTCTATGTAATGTTAGCAACATATATATTTATATATGTAATACTTTAGTCAACTATGTACAAAATTAAAAAAGCAAAAGCTAAACAAAATTTTCATGACATATTTAATGACAAAGTAAGATTCAAATCAACTTTTAATCAAATATATTTACATTTGTATGTTCTAAAATAGTTTTGTATTTCTTTTAACTTCACAACAATCAAATAAATAAGCTAGGAGAGGCCAGGAAGACAGTGGGTTCTATTCCTGGCTAGCTGGTGGCTCCATGCCCCTACCACAAATAATATTAAGGTGTGGTCCCCAGCATGGATGGGGCTCAGTGGCAGTGGCTGGTCGGCTGTTTCACTTATGTTATCTTTGGGCCCCTGTGCACAGCCTTGGAAAGTCAAAAACTTAAGACCCAGCACACTAAAACTAAATAGTAAGGGAAAAAATGAACACAACACCAAATAACAGTACTAAAAAAAAATCTTTCTTTGGTTTTGGGTTACAGCTGGCTGTGCTCAGTGATTACTCTTGGCAGGTTTTGAGGAACCATATAATGCCAATAATCAAAACTGTGTCAGCTGTAAGCATTTTACTCACTGTTCTATCTCTCCAAACTAGAAATGTTAGGCTCAGAAAGCAAATATTTTGGGATTTTTGTTGTTGTTGTTGTTGTTGTTGGTTTTTGGGTCACACCGGCAGCGCTCAGGGGTTACTCCTGGCTCTACACTCAGAAAGCACTTCTGGCAGGCTCGGGGGACCATATGGGATGCCGGAATTTGAACCACCGTCCTTCTGCAAGCAAGGCAAATGCCCTACCTCCATGTTATCTCTCCGAAAATGTTTATTTTCTTTTTTTTTTTTCTTTTTTTGTTTTTTTTTTTGGGTCACACCCGGCGGTGCTCAGGGGTTACTCCTGGCTGTCTGCTCAGAAATAGCTCCTGGCAGGCACGGGGGACCATATGGGACACCGGGATTCGAACCAACCACCTTTGGTCCTGGATTGGCTGCTTGCAAGGCAAACACCGCTGTGCTATCTCTCCGGGCCCAAATGTTTATTTTCTTAAGGATTTAAAGAATTTCAGAATTTCTTGAATTCTTAAGAAACATTTATTTTCCAAATTACATCAACTCTACACAACTTCAATGTACTTAATGAAAAATACATATAGATTTGTGAAGGAAAAATGGAGGATTAAGTCAAAAGTAACATTCAGAATTATGCGAGGTAAAATTTTTCGATGACTATAAATTAAAGAAACCGTTCCATATACATCCTACAGCAGAAAGCTGATCAATAAGGCCATTCTATACAAAGTAATCATTTTTTGGTTGCTCCAGGTATGGAAATAACAGCATGTAAGGTAGTACTCTAACAGTGAGCCAGATCTCTCACATTCAAAAGACAATTCTTTAAAGACAAATGACTTCATAATGGAAGAGAAGAGAAACAACAAATACATATAATAGTGCAGCTCTGAAAAGAAATTTATAAATGATTCATATCACAGAGCTATTTATCTCTAATTATAATATTATTATTATTATTATTATTATTATTTTGGTTTTTGGGCCACATCCGGCGGTGCTCAGGGATTTCTTCCTGGCTGTCTGCTCAGAAATAGCTCCTGGCAGACACTGGGGACCATATGGGACACCGGGATTCGAACCAACCACCTTTGGTCCTGGATCGGCTGCTTGCAAGGCAAATGCCGCTGTGCCATCTCTCCAGGCACTATAATATTATTTTTCACATTTAACAGTTAACTCACGCAAAATTGTCAGTGAATTGAAAAATACATTCTCTCTGAAGTCCACACGGTAAATGATAACTCCGTTTACATCGGGGTACAACACATCCGATTGAGGCACCATTTTTTTTGCAAATACAACATTTCTAGAAAAAATATGAAAATAGGATTCATAAAGCTATAAAATTTGAATACCACAGTAAGAACAATATAGAAATAATTATTCCTTGAGTTTTAAAATTACCTTTATGAAAGGAATTTTTTTTTTTTTTTTTGGTTTTTGGGCCACACCCTGTGACGCTCAGGGGTTACTCCTGGCTATGCGCTCAGAAGTTGCTCCTGGCTTCTTGGGGGACCATATGGGACGCTGGGGGATCGAACCGCGGTCCGTCCTAGGCTAGCGCAGGCAAGGCAGGCACCTTACGTCCAGCGCCACCGCCCGGCCCCTGAAAGGAATTTTTTAAATAAAAAGTTTAATCCAAAGAGACCAAAACTTCACTCTATAAGTATTTCTGATAAGGGGTGCATAGCACCACATTCCTACTCTAAATCAGATTAACAAGGTGTAGCTCTGGAGGCCCCCTAAAGCACTACTGGGGTGCCTTGGAAGTCGCTGGTACCACAGGACCACTGAACAGTTCAACATGCTCCTCCCTTCCAAAAAAGAGAAATCCTGAACCTATGCTGCTGATTTTCCTCAGCACTTCAGCACCTTTACATTTTAATTGCTGCTGTTAGTTTAAACAACTTCTTTTTAGTTTTGTAGTGGTGTGGGGGGAGGCGCAACCAGAGGTGCTCAGTGCTTACTGTGGCTCTGCGCTCAAGGATCACTAGTGATGAGAATCAAGGGAACATATGGGATGCCAGAGATCAAATGTGGGTCAACTATGTGTAAGGCAAGTGCCTTACCTGCTGTACTATCCCTCTGTCCCCTAAACAGCTTCTATGTTTTTGAGACAATCTTACTTTCATAACTTCCTCGTATATAATGGCTGTCATTCTCATAATAATGAATCCTCTTTCTGCCAGAGAACATATCAATTTCAGTATCACAACTCTATTCTACTATCGCTTTTAATTCTCTAATTCTCAGAACTTCTACTCAGACCATCTGGAGAGACCTATAATCATTTTCTTGAGCACAATTATAGTAGCTAATATGTAAAAGATTTAAAAATTCTAACAGTAAGACACTAAAAAACTCAATACAAAAATCCCTTCCTCACACTTACATTCATTGCAGCACTATTTACAATAGCTACACTCTGGAAACCACCAAGATCCCCTTCAACAGATGAATGGCTAAAGAAACTGTGGTACATATACACAATGGAATATTATGCAGCCGTCAGGAGAGATAAAGTCATGAAATTCTCCTATACATGAATGTACATGGGATCTATTATGTTGAGTGAAATAAGTCAGAGGGAGAGAGATAGACATAGAATAGTCTCACTCATCTATGAGTTTTAAGAAAACTTAAAGACATTGAAATAATTTCAAGAGATTAGGACCAAAAGGACCGGCTCAATATAGGAAACTCACGAGTGCAGTTAGAGAAATAACTATGCTGAGAACTATCATAACAATGTCCTTGAGTGAGGGATGTAGAAGTCTGTCTCTAATACAGGCAGGGGATGGGGGAGAAAGGAGAAGGGGGGTTCTGGTGGTAGGAACATTGCACTGGTGAAGGGGAATATTCTTTTATGACTAAAATCCAACTACAATTATGTTTGTGATCATGGTGTTTAAATAAAGATATTATAAAAAGAAACATGAGCTAAGAAATAAAAATGTGATTTAAAAAAATAAAAATAAAAATTCTGATAGAAAAACGAAGGGTTAAATTTCAGAGAACAGGCAAAGGTGCTTAAAAAAAAGCATGCATCATCATAGAGAGGCAAAGGAGATCATACACTACTGGTTTGTACAACTAAGCTTTCTACCACAATCAATCAATCATTCCAACCCAGCAAGTGAAGTCAAACAATGAAAAAAGAATGGCTAGATTGACAGGATTAAAAAAGTTGAGATATGGTACGAATTTTGATAAGAGTAGATGAAATGGATAGATTACAATAGACAAGTAAAATTAGCAATGCCACATATATCCAAGGTCCAGTTAAGCTTTTCTCTACTTGTAAAAATATATGGTAGTCTAAATTTCACCATATTTGATAAAAGTAAGCATAAAATTAGTCTTGAAACTGTTTAGTAGAGAAGCATGTGGAAAAGACATTTTACTAGTATTGACAACTTAGTGTATTTAGAATAGTAAAAAAAAAATTTACCTACCAGTTTAGAAGCCCTATTTACTTCTTTCCGAATATCTTCCACCAGAAAACCATAAACTCCTTCCTCTTCTTTACCTCTTTGCCAAATTCCACTTGACATCAACTATAAAAGTATTCTCAATTAGATAAGCACTAAGAAATTAGTTTAAAATAATAAACATAGAACTAAAATATTCTAATAAAAATGGACATAAAAGTTCAAATTTTAATGTCTTATCCTCTATAACTTATTTTTACTGTCATAAGCAAATCATATTTTTGGTTCAAGCACACATGGTAGTGCTCATAAGACCATATGACCAAATTGGTGTGGGCCACATGTAAAGCAGGTGCCTGCAATCTCTCTTTAATTCTTAATTTCTTAATTCTTAATTTTGAAAACAATGTATATTAACAATTCATATAGTCATGTCTTCTAAAAGCATACTGAGCAGTAGCAGAAAAGAAACTAAAAACATCTATTATGTTTTATAAAGTTTCATAGTAAGTAAATATTGAGAAAAATTAAAATTATTTGTGATATTTTAGGTTACTTTAACTCTAAATAGATTTTCAATTATGAAAACCCATTTATAGGAAAACCTATTAAATCTCAATCAACATAAATGTGTTTCTTTTTTTCCTTTGGGGTCACACTTAGTGATGCTCAGATTTACTCCTGGCTTTGCATGCAGAAATTACTCCTGACAGATGGGACGAGGGCATATGGAATACCAGGATGGAACCCAGTCAGCTACATACAAGTAAAGTACCCTACTGTTCCAGCCCCTCCCTAAAGAAATGTTTTGGTATCTAATGTTAGCCTAACTTTAACTATCACAAGGACCTGAACCAAGATCAAACTAGGATTATGAATAAGAAATTCTGGTGTGAACAGGCTTCTGTACTCAAATTTCTGGAACAGTAGGAAATAAATTTTAACATTATTTTTATTTTAAAATATTGGTTTCCTGAAATAACATTGCACTAAACACTGCATTAAATTAAAACATCAAATTAGATTGCCTCTAAGTCTTTCAGTTCTAATATTCCATACAAATCTTGTAGAGAATTAGGGGCCGGCGAGGTGGCGCTAGAGGTAAGGTATCTGCCTTGCAAGCGCTAGCCAAGGAAGAACCTCGGTTCGATCCCCCAGCGTCCCATATGGTCCCCCCCAAGCCAGGGGCAATTTCTGAGCGCTTAGCCAGGAGTAACCCCTGAGCACCAAACGGGTGTGGCCCGAAAAACAAAAAAAAACACAACAAATCTTGTAGAGAATTATTAAAGAATACATTAGATGATTTTACAAGATAGAATTTAAAGAGTTGCAATATGGATACTGTGGCAGTCATAAAATATCTAAAATTTTGTTAATATCCTTCTTTAAGAAGTGAAGCAAAACTGTCTCTTCAATTTGAGTGTGGAAAAAATACTTTCTTCTGACTAATGACTCTTTTTTTTTTTTTTTTTTTTTTTTTTCGGTTTTTGGGTCACACCCGGCAGCGCTCAGGGGTTACTCCTGGCTCTACGCTCAGAAATCTTTCCTGGCAGGCTCGGGGGACCATATGGGATGCCAGCATTCGAACCATGGTCCTTCCTCATGCAAGGCAAACGCCTTACCTCCATGCTATCTCTCCGGCTAATGACTCACTTCTAATAAGAAAGCAAAAGTGACTTGACTCGGAAAACTAAATTCCTTATTCTGGAAATCTTGGTCTATCTATCCATCCACCCCCCTCGGCTCTCTTTGCTTAGTGAGAAGCCAGGAGCCAGGTACAAGGCTGAGTGGTCATTCTATGGAAGTAGCTAGGAAGTAAGAACAAAAATTGTGTCAATATGTAGAAGTTGATCCAGTGACATCACCACTGCAATCTTATGAGATTGAACTAGAATTATTGAACTCAGCCCTGTAGATTTCTGACTCTTAGAAACTTAGATAATGCTAAATTTTCGTTTTCAGCTACTTAACTTGAATAAATAGCCATATAAAAATAATATTTAAATACAATATACTAATATAACCTTGGTATAACAAAGCACTGTTTATCTCACCCTGTTTTGTTTTCCTTTTGGTTTTTGGGCCACACCTGGTGGTGCTCAGGCGTTACTACTTCTGGCTCTGTGTTCAGAAATCACTCCTGGCAAGCTCAGGGGACCATATGGGATGCCAGGGATTAAATCCAGGTCTGCCACATGCAAGGTAAATGCCCTCACTCTGTGCTATTACTCAGGTCCCCAACCCTATATCTTCAGGCACAGATTCAGTGAGGTGAGAAGTTGAATGGAAGAAAGAACAAATGAACAAATGAATTCACTTTCCGCTCTTGTTTCTTCCTCTCTTAACCCCCAAATAAGCTCATTATTTCCTTTCCCACAAATATTACCTTTAGTTAAAACATCACTCTAGGCTTTCTGTGAAATAAAATACTTTTCTATTTCTAGTCTGAACCTTCAAACAAGATTTTTCTGAGATTTATCTCTAATAACAATAATAATAAAAATAAAAAGGTCGGGGGCGGCGAGGTGGCGCTAGAGGTAAGGTGTCTGCCTTGCAAGCACTAGCCAAGGAAGGTCCGCGGTTCGATCCCCTGGCGTCCCATATGGTCCCCCCAAGCCAGGGGCAATTTCTGAGTGCTTAGCAGGGAGTAACCCCTGAGCATCAAATGGGTGTGGCCCAAAAAAACCAAAAATAAATAAATAAATAAATAAATAAATAAATAAATAAATAAAAATAAAAAGGTCAAAACAAAGACTGCCTTAGAGATTTACTGCCTAGAAATTTTCTTATTAAAAATTAGGGGCCCGGAGAGATAGCACAGTGGCGTTTGCCTTGCAAGCAGCCGATCCAGGACCAAAGGGGGTTGGTTCGAATTCCGGTGTCCCATATGGTCCCCCGTACCTACCAGAAGCTATTTCTGAGCAGACAACCAGGAGTAACCCCTGAGCACTGCCGGGGTGGCCCAAAAACAAAACAAAACAAAAAAGATTTAATTTAAGAGAAGGGTATGGGGATATTCCCAGATTATAGGAGGGGCTTCCTTAAGCAATATTTCCATAATTTTCACTTTTAGAGTGAAAGGTGTTTGGGGGCCACACGCAGCTGAGCCAATGACTTACTCCAGGCTCTGCGCTGAGGGAACCATATGGGTTGCTAGGGACCAGACCCCAGTTTGACTGGTTGCAAGGCACATAGCCTACCCTATTCACTGTAATCTCCCTCAGGTCCAATTTTCTCCTTTGTAAAATTAGGCCCTCGTATTAACAAATAAACAATAGTAATGCAAGATATTCATATGTACCAAGTAATTTCAAAGCTTTAAATTTTGATAAATAAAAAAGATTCATGTATAAAGTAAAAAGATATTAGAGTAGCTTAGCCAAATTACTTAACTAATTTTCAGAAACCAAGAATCAGGATCCAATTCTCTTTTATTTTTACAAATGAATAATGTTTATTCTACAATTAATGCAAATAATTGAAATTATAAGGGCAGATGTTCAGAAGAGATTATGAAAAAAGAAACAGGGAGAAAGGGAACCAGTGAAGACTCCAAGTTAAGAGAAGGCTCTGAAATCCCTGATTTTATTTCTGGGACAAAGCTGGTAGCAGTCCACAGGGCTTTGTCCATCCTTCTGCCATGACTGAGTTTAGCTCAAAGCAGCTCAGCATTACTCAGAAGCCATAGAGAAAGACAAAAGGCCCATGCTGTAGGACCAAGGGTCTGGCCTCCAAATCAAGGATATCCTGGTCTCTCTCGTGATTGGCCTCTGCTTACTTCTGGAAAGGTCTAGAACCCAGTCATACTAGAAAAGCCAGGCCACCTGAATATTTCCTGGGACAAATTTCTTCCTCGAAGAGTGGAGTAAATCACTTACAAAGATAAAGGACTGTTGGGTTTTCTCTGAGCCCCAAACCAAGTTCAGAGTTAGGATAGGAGTCAGAGTCTTCTGGATCAGCAGCCACTTGGCTCCCCTGGCTAGAAACCACTCCTAGTGGCTCCCAAAAAATTTTTTTTGTAAAAATTTTAAGATTACAAATTATACTCACCAAACAATAGTAATGTACAGTGAGATTCCATTTCTCATTAATTTTCTTTTCTCCATATTTATATGGACAATCATCAGCTTTTCGACAGAAAACACAAGCTAACAGTGAGAAAAATATGTACATATGATTAATATTTTTAAACTTTCCAAAGAAATCCTATGGAATTGGCACAGTTTTCAACTGAGGTGCTAAGTTCTTTCTGAAGACAAATTACCACTTGCTATCTGAAGCCTCATCCCCCCATTCTTCCTAGGTAACTTGACCTTACCTGCAAGACCCCGCCCATTTCCTGGGAGGGGTCTTGGAAAGGGTAGAGAAGGTTTTGACCAGAGGGGATTAGGCCTTTTTGGTCTTTTGCCAGCATGGAGGTCAAAGGGAAGATGGCTGAAAGGAGTTAAGACACAGGGCTAGCTAAGAATGGCTGAATGCTTAAAAGGTTATGATATAGGCCACACATGTGGTGAATAGGGCATGAATAAAGTTGATGCTTCCTGATGCCTGTCTCTGGATGAGTCTGATTCTGCCGTTCACCTAAACCTGGGACCCTTCAGCTGAATGGGGATTTTGGAGCCACATGGCCTGGGATGGCAGAGAAAAATCCCTTCATCCATCCACCTCTATCCAGCACCATCATTAATTATTTGATTCTACACTATCTATAACTTTAAAATTCCAAAAAAGACTTTATATTTTCTTTGAATTTTTTGGGGGGGAAAGCACCCACACCTAAGATCGTTACTCCTGGCTCTACATTCAAAGAACATTCTTGGTAGGACTAGAGGGAGGCGATGACATGTCAGGAATCATACCTAGGGTCAGTCAATGCAAGGAAAATATCCTACTGACTACTATATCTCCAGTCTTCTTCAATTATCTTTATTCATTTATTTTTATTTTTGAGTCACACTGGTGATGCTAGGTGTTACTCCTGGTTCTCTACTCAGAAATTACTTCTTTTAGGACTCTTTTAGGGGACAATATGGGATACCAAGGAATCTAGATCAGAAATGCACAAGGCAAGTACTGTACAGCCCAGCCCCTCTTCAATTATCTATAATGACAAATGGTCTATAATGACAAATTTCAATATGCAGTTTAAGTGGCAAGTTGTACAGTGATATCACTGAAGGAAAAGGACTGGCAAACTCTCAAACACCCTTCTCCCTTCACAAAAGCAATGACTAAGCTGCTATAAAAAAAAAAAAAGGCCAGAATCTAATTTCCCAAGACTCTAAAATGGAAATTTAAAACTTATAACCAGATGTTTAATTGAGAAACATTGTACTCAATTCTGACTGAGAACTCTATTGCATTTACACTTATCTGCTTACCATAACCTCTCATCAGTAAAGCAATGACCTTAGGTCTGAGACATCTTTTACTGGTGTGGACTGTTCAAGAGGAGATTATATGGACCTATTCTCAAATAAATGTGATTGTGTGTTTGACTTGTGTGGTAGCTCTTTGAAAAAATGGGCCCAGACGCTTTCCCTTCTTTCATATGTTTTAGAACTTTTTTAAAGCTGGAGTTTGACAGTATGTCAAAAGCATTTAAGACAAATTTACTGGCTGCATCAGCCTGAAACAAAGGATAACAGAAAATGCTAGTAGGTGATAGACCAAACAGACCAGGAAAGAGTAGTGTGGAAAGAGAAGCTACATGGAGGTCTACGGGCTCTGAAAATCTCCCTGCATATACTGAGGAATAGAGGACATATACATGTCAAGGGTTGGATGCAAAGACCCAAGAAACCCTACATTTTTACCTCTGGCTTATCTTTATGGTCATGCAAACTATATAACAAAAGAAATATTCTAAAGCAATAACTTAATTTTAACCTTGAAAAATTTGACAAGTGGTTAAAAAAAAATAGAAGGAAAAAGGGGCCAGAGAGACAATAGAAGTTGATCCCAATTCTACTCCTGGCACTTCATGGTACCTCTGTGCTCTGCTAGGAGTGGCAGGGATCCACAAGCACTACCAGGTAAGCCTTCTATTCCTCAAGAAAAAAATAAAAAGCAGAGATAAGTAAAATGAGAACAGAAAACAGACTAATTTTTTTTTCTTTGAAAGACCAATAAAATCAACAAATTTAAGCTAGATGCACCTAGGAAAATAAAAGATGCAAAAGCTAAAACAGAAAAATCAAGTGGTATTGGAATAGGATAGACAGATGTTATGAGAGTCCAAAAAGAAACTCTTACATTTACGATCAATTCAGTCAATGTAGAAAGAATAAGATCATCAGCAAATAAAACTGGAAAAATAAGAAAATCACATGCAAGATAAACAAACCCCTACCTGATACCATGTAAAAAAATTAACATAAGGGCTAAGGAAATGATTCAGTGTTAGGTATATAACTTGAATGCATGAGGTCAATTCCTGACACCAAAATGTCCCTTTGAGACTCACTAAGTATGATCCTGGGGGACACTCAAGCATTACTCAGGTGAACATGGTAGCCCCAATAAGACTGAACCTGAGCAGCAATGCACTGTTGGGCCCAAGCATTGAACCATCCATCCAGGGTTGGCTCACTTAGCTTTTCTTTGAAAATACATTCATTCCCAATGAATGGATGAATGAATCCAAGATGAACCAAAATATAATACTCAAAACTTTAAAAAATCTTAGAGAAAAACAAAGACAAATTTCATAAACACGTATTTGGGAAATTTTTTTTTTTTTGGTTTTTGGTTTTTGGGTCATACCCAGTGATGCTCAGAGATTACTCCTGGCTATGTGCTCAGAAATCGCCCCTGGCTTGGGGGATCATATGGTATGCCGGGGGGTCGAACTGCATCCCATCCTAGGTTAGTGCAAGAAAGACAAACGCCCTACTGACTGTGCCACCATTCCAGCCCCAGTAATTATTTCTTATTAAAAAGAAACCAATTATTTCATAATGTGTTTATGTTTCATGATGTGTTTCTTACATAACATCAACACAGAAAGCAATAAAAGAATAGAATAGAAAAAAGAGAATGAAGGGATGAGGCTTCATGGCTTCACATGACTATGCTACTTGCATAGCTACAGAGTAGCAATATAAAGAAGACACAGCTAACTTGGAGAGGGGAGAAAGGTCATATAGAAGAAGCACAGTATTCTGGCGAAGGGTTCAGAAAACTTACTCAAAAGACATTATGAGGTCTTTAACTTAGAAAGTGAGCACCCGGAAGGACTACAGAGCATGAAAACCGGCAAGGCTTTGCAAAAGCCGGCTCCCTGTGTGTGACACCAGGCGGGGAAAATCCGCGAAAGTACACTGGCCCAGTGGGGCCCAACTGTGAAAAACTGTGAGTGTGACCTGTCTATGTCTATCTACTGTCCTCTTGCATGAAACTCTTGCGAGTGGGGCAAAAAGAGGCTCCAGAAACCTCGCTCGCCCAGACGCCATTTTCAGGGAGGGACTACAGAGCATGAAAACAGGCAAGGCGGGGCCGGGTAGGTGGCGCTGGAGGTAAGGTGTCTGCCTTGCAAGCGCTAGCCAAGGAAGGACCGCGGTTCGATCCCCCGGCGTCCCATATGGTTCCCCCAAGCCAGGGGCGATTTCTGAGCACATAGCCAGGAGTAACCCCTGAGCATCAAACGGGTGTGGCCCAAAAACAAAAAAACAAAAAAACAAAAAAAAAAAAAAAAGAAAACAGGCAAGGCTTTGCAAAAGCCGGCTCCCTGTGTGTGACACCAGGCGGGGAAAATCCGCGAAAGTACACCGGCCCAGTGGGGCCCAACTGTGAAAAACTGTGACAGTGACCTGTCTATGTCTGTCTACTGTCCTCTTGCATGAAACTCTTGCGAGTGGGGCAAAAATAGGCTCCAGCGGAGCACGGCCGCGTAGCTTTGCTACACGGCCGTGCACTCTTTCTAAGGAAAGAACACCATTTCAACTAGAAGGAAAAATCACACTAAGAACGGCGCTATATCACAGAACCAACATTTCTCTCTGGACTGTCTTCTCTGTTCCATGCTCGGGCCTAAGATTTGACCCAGTGTGAGGCTTCATCCACGGAGGACTCCCCTCCCTTAGAGGCAAGTCAGCCCATCCAGAAAGGGAAGAGCCAGAGGAGTGTGCTGCCTGCATCATATAGACAATGAATACCACCACATCACGTAGAAAAACCCACAATACAGTGTGACAATGGGGAAACAACGCAGGCCAGCATCAGACATAGAGAATGAAGATGACAATTCTGAGGACCAGATAATGACCAACCAACTAATCAACCTCTCAGATAAGGACTTTAGACTAGCAATATGGAAGATGCTCAACAGACTCCAAGAAACCATGGATCGAATTGAACAGAACACTAATAAGAACCAAGAAAATATGAAGACAGAAATCACAAAACTCCAAACTGAAATAACATGTCAACTAACAGGACTGAAAAAGTCAGTAAACGAAGTGAATGACAAAATGGATAAGCTCTGGGACAGGGTATCAGAAGCTGAGAATAGACTTGGTGCTGTGGAAGATGAGATACATAACAATTCCATACAGCAGGAGAGATTGGACAAAAAACTTAAAACAAATGAGCAGACAATGGAAAAATTAGTCAAAGAATGGGAACAGATGAAAATAGAAGTCTATGATAAGATCAACAGAAACAACTTAAGAATCATGGGAGTCCCAGAGACCCAGGAAGAAAATTTCCAGGAAGAATCAACGGTCAAGAACATCATTAAAGAGAAACTTCCAGAGCTAAAGAATATATGTGATCAAATCCTGCATGCCCGAAGACTACCAACCAAAAGAGACCCCAGAAAAACCACCCCAAGACACATCCTAGTCACAATGACAAATCCCACAGATAGAGACAGAATTCTGAAAACAGCAAGATCAAAAGGGGAAATCACGTTCAAGCAAGCTTCCCTGAGATTTACAGCAGACCTGTCACCAGAAACACTCAATGCCAGAAAGCAGTGGTGGGATATTGTGACAAGACTGAATGAAATGAATGCTTCACCCAGAATACTATACCCAGCAAAACTCACTTTCCGGTTTGACGGAAGAATACATGGTTTCACAGACAAAAAACAGCTCAGAAACTTCACAGACACAAAACCAGTCTTAAGAGAAAAACTGAAAGACCTAATCTAAGACAAGACTACCCAAAAGACACACCAAATTTTGAAATAAAGATGGTGTTAATTCCCAGGACAATTCTTTCTCTCAAAGTCAATAGACTAAATGCACCAGTTAAGAGACACAGAGTGGCTAAGTGGATCAAAAAACTCAATCCAACCTTCTGCTGCCTACAAGAAACGCACCTGAATAGTCAGAACAAACATAGACTCAAAATAAAAGGCTGGAGAAAAATTATCCAAGCAAACAACACCCATAAAAAAGCTGGAGTGGCCTTACTAATATCAGATAATGCAAAATTTATACTCAGGAAGGTTGTAAGGGACAAAGATGGACATTTTATATTAATCAAGGGGTACGTAGAGCAGGAAGAATTCACTCTCCTAAACATATATGCACCGAATGAGGGGCCAGCAAAATATTTAATACAACTGTTGACAAATCTGAAAAATAATATCAACAACAACACAATAATTGTGGGGGACCTTAACACGGCTTTGTCAACACTGGACAGGTCAACCAGACTGAAACCCAACAAGAATATACTAGACCTGAGGAGAGAAATGGAAGAAAGAGGCCTAGTGGATATATATAGGACACTCCATCCCCAGAAACCTGGATACACATTCTTCTCCAATGTACATGGGACATTCTCCAGGATAGACTACATGCTGGCACATAAAACATACCTCCATAAGATCAAGAGGATAGAAATTTTGCAGACTACCTTCGCTGACCACAAGGCTCTGAAATTATTTGTGAACTCCAAAGGGACTCAGAAGAAACACTTTAACACCTGGAAGTTAAACAGCCTCATGCTCAATAACCAGTGGGTCCGAGATGAAATCAAGGAGGAAATAAAAAGGTTCCTGGAAACAAACGACAATAAAGACACAAACTATCAGAACTTATGGGACACAGCAAAAGCAGTACTGAGAGGAAAATTTATAGCTTTGCAAGCACACATCAGGAAGGAAGAAGGAGCTTACCTGAGTAGCTTAATGACACAGCTAATAGAACTAGAAAATGCTCAAAAAAGGACCCAAGAATAGGAAGACAGAAGGAAATAACAAAGCTGAGAGCAGAAATCAACGAAGTGGAAACTCAAAAAACAATCCGAAAGATCAACGAAAGCAGAAGTTGGTTCTTTGAAAAAATAAACAAGATTGATAGACCACTGGCAAACCTAACAAAGAAAGAGAAGAGAGAGAAACTTGATAACTCGTATCAGGAATGAAAAAGGAGAGATCACTACTGATATGACAGAGATTCAAAGGGTAATCAGAAACTACTTTGAAAAACTCTACGCCACTAAAAATGAGAACCTGGAAGAAATGGATAAATTCTTGAACTCTTATAATCTTCCACGGTTGAAGGAAGAGGATGTAGCATATCTAAACACCCCCATCACCATTGATGAAATTAAAACAGTAATCAAATGTCTGCTGAAAAACAAAAGCCCAGGTCCAGATGGATTCACTAATGAATTCTATCAAACTTTCCAAGAGGAACTACTGCCAATCTTGGCAAGACTCTTTCATGAAATTGAACAAACAGAAACACTTCCAAATAGCTTTTATGAAGCCAACATCACCTTGATACCTAAACCAGACAGAGATGCTACCAAAAAAGAAAATTACAGACCAATATCACTGATGAATGCAGATGCAAAGATCCTCAACAAAATCCTGGCAAATAGGATTCAATGCCTCGTTAAAAAGATCATCCACTACGATCAAGTAGGTTTCATCCTAGGAATGCAAGGCTGGTTTAACATCCGTAAATCTATCAACATAATACACAACATCAATAACAAGAAAAATAAAAACCACATGATCATATCAATAGATGCAGAGAAAGCATTTGATAAGGTCCAACACCCATTCTTGATCAAAACTCTCAGCAAGATGGGAATGGAAGGAACCTTTCTCAATATAGTGAAGGCCATCTACCACAAGCCAGTGGCAAATATTATCCTCAATGGAGAAAAACTAAAAGCCTTCCCTCTAAATTCTGGCAAAAGACAAGGCTGTCCTCTCTCACCACTCCTATTCAACATAGCACTGGAAGTACTTGCTATAGCGATTAGGCAAGAAAAGGATATCAAGGGAATCCAGATAGGAAAGGAAGAAGTCAAGCTCTCACTGTTTGCAGATGACATGATACTCTACTTAGAAAACCCTAAAGACTCTATCAAAAAGCTTCTAGAAACAATAGACTCATATAGCAAGGTGGCAGGCTACAAAATTAACACACAAAAATCAATGGCCTTTCTATACACCAATAGTAATAAGGATGAAATGGACATTAAGAAAACAACCCCATTCACAATAGTGCCACACAAACTCAAATATCTTGGAATCAACTTGACTAAATATGTGAAGGACCTATACAAGGAAAACTATAAAACTCTGCTCCAAGAAATAAGAGAGGACACACGGAAATGGAAACACATACCCTGCTCATGGATTGGCAGGATTAACATCATCAAAATGGCAATACTCCCCAAGGCATTATACAGATTTAATGCCATCCCTCTAAAGATACCCATGACATTCTTCAAAGAAGTGGATCAGACACTTTTGAAATTCATTTGGAACAATAAACACCCTCAAATAGCTAAAGCAATCATTGGGAAAAAGAATATGGGAGGAATTACTTTCCCCAACTTTAAACTGTACTACAAAGCAATAGTTATCAAAACAGCATGGTATTGGAATAAGGACAGGTCCTCAGATCAGTGGAATAGGCTTGAATACTCAGAAAATGTTCCCCAGACATACAACCACCTAATTTTTGATAAAGGAGCAGGAAATCCTAAATGGAGCAAGGAAAGCCTCTTCAACAAGTGGTGTTGGCACAATTGGATAGCCACTTGCAAAAAATTGAACTTAGACCCCCAGCTAACATCATGTACGAAGGTAAAATCCAAATGGATTAAAGACCTCGATATCAGCCCCAAAACCATAAGATATATAGAACAGCACATAGGCAAAACACTCCAGGACATTACAGGCATCTTCAAGGAGGAAACTGCACTCTCCAAGCAAGTGAAAGCAGAGATTAACAGATGGGAATATATTAAGCTGAGAAGCTTCTGCACCTCAAAGGAAATAGTGCCCAGGATACAAGAGCCACCCACTGAGTGGGAGAAACTATTCACCCAATACCCATCAGATAAGGGGCTAATCTCCAAAATATACAAGGCACTGACAGAACTTTACAAGAAAAAAACATCTAACCCCATCAAAAAATGGGAAGAAGAAATGAATAGACACTTTGACAAAGAAGAAATACACATGGACAAAAGACACATGAAAAAATGTTCCACATCACTAATCATCAAGGAGATGCAAATCAAAACAACGATGAGATACCACCTCAGACCCCAGAGAATGGCACACATCACAAAGAATGAGAATAAACAGTGTTGGCGGGGATGTGGAGAGAAAGGAACTCTTATCCACTGCTGGTGGGAATGCCGTCTAGTTCAACCTTTATGGAAAGCGATATGGAGATTCCTCCAAAAACTGGAAATTGAGCTCCCATATGATCCAGCTATACCATTCCTAGGAATATACCCTAGGAACACAAAATTACAATACAAAAACCCCTTCCTTACACCTATATTCATTGCAGCACTATTTACCATAGCAAGACTCTGGAAACAACCAAGATGCCCTTCAACAGACGAATGGCTAAAGAAACTGTGGTACATATACACAATGGAATATTATGCAGCTGTCAGGAGAGATGAAGTCATGAAATTTTCCTATACATGGATGTACACGGAATCTATTATGCTGAGTGAAATAAGTCAGAGAGAGAGAGAAAAACGCAGAATGGTCTCACTCATCTATGGGTTTTAAGAAAAATGAAAGACACCCTTGTAATAATAATTTTCAGACACAAAAGAGAAAAGAGCTGGAAGTTCCAGCTCACCTCAGGAAGCTCACCACAAAGAGTGATGAGTTTAGTTAGGGAAATAACTACATTTTGAACTGTCCTAATAACGAGAATGTATGAGGAAAATGGAGAGCCTGTCTAGAGTACAGGCGGGGGTCAGGTGGGGAGAAGGGAGACTTGAGAAATTGGTGATGGGAATGTTGCACTGGTGATGGGTGGTGTTCTTTACATGACTGAAACCCAAACACAATCATGTATGTAATTAAGGTGTTTAAATAAATTTAAAATAAATAAATAAATAAATAAATAAATAAATAAAAAGAATAGAATAGGTTGAACTTCATCCACATTAAAAATTTTAGTACAACAAAACATTATCAAGAAATAAAA
Source organism: Suncus etruscus (assembly GCF_024139225.1). NCBI lineage: Eukaryota > Metazoa > Chordata > Mammalia > Eulipotyphla > Soricidae > Suncus > Suncus etruscus. The sequence goes on from NC_064849.1 coordinate 58,089,481, forward strand.
AAATCTACAGAATGGGATTTGAAATCACACAGATGATCAAGTTCTACTGCATAGAAAAAAATGAGAATGGCTTATGACTCAATAGCAAAATCAACTCAATTTAAAAATGAGCAAATAATATGAGTATTTCTCTAAAATATACCTAATAAATACATAAAAGGTTATTTAATATCAATACTTATCAGCAAAACGATATCAAAAGCACAATGAGATACTACTTCATATTCAATAGTATAGCTGTAATCAAAAGAAATGTCAGACAATCACAAACAGAGCAATAGTATAGCAGGTAGGGCTTTGCCTTATACACAGCCAGCCTGGGTTTGATCTCAAGCATACCACATGGTCCCCCACACTCTGCCAGGAGTGATTCCTAAGTTCAGAGCTGGCACAGCCAGGTGTGCCCGCACTCCTGGCAAAAAAAAAAAAAAGCCAAACAGTGATAATGAAGACAAGGATTTGGAGAAAAGGATTACTTTAGATATGGTTGAAACATAAAATGGTAATTTTGAAAAATACTCCACTAGTTGCTGAAAAACTTACATATAATTATTATATGATATCACACTTCCATTCCTGGGTATATAGTTACTGTATGACATTCTAATTCCACTTCTAGGTATGTAGTATCAAAAAAAAACTGAAGAGATATCCAATAATCTTTCTTGAATCCTACACTAATGTTCATAAGTAGCACTGTTGTCAATAGACAATGAAATAAATCAAATATCCATCAACATGAACAGATAAAATATGCTGCATATTCATTCAACACTGTCTTTCTGCATGCATGTATCCTTCATGGTATCTCTCCAGCCACCTAAGCTCCTCTTTTTTTCCCCTTAAAAATGTAATTTCTACCTTAAGCTACATTAAGCTGAGAAGCTTCTGCACCTCAAAAGAATTAGTGCCCAGGATACAAGAGCCACTCACTGAGTGGGAGAAACTATTCACCCAGTACTCATCAGATAAGGGGCTAATATCCAAAATATACAAGGCACTGACAGAACTTTACAAGAAATAAACATCTAATCCCATCAAAAAATGGGCAGAAGAAATGGACAGACAATTTGACAAAAAAGAAATACAAATGACCAAAAGGCACATGAAAAAATGCTCCACATCACTAATCATCAGGGAGATGCAAATAAAAACAATTATGAAGTACCACCTCACACCACAGAGATTGGCACACATCACAAAGAATGAGAACAAGCAGTGTTGGCGGGAATGTGGAGAGAAAGGAACTCTTATCCACTACTAGTGGGAATGCCGTCTAGTCCAACCTTATGGAAAGTGATATGGAGATTCCTCTAAAAACTGGAAATTGAGCTCCCATATGACCCAGCTATACCATTCGTAGGGACACAAAACCTTAGAAACACAAAAATACAATTCAAAAATCACTTCCTCACACCTATATTCATTGCAGTCTATTTACCATAGGCAAGACTCTGGAAACAACCAAGATGCCCCTCAACAGAGGAATGGCTAAAAAAAACTGTGGTACATATATACAATGGAATATTATGCAGCTGTCAGGAGAGACAAAGTCATGAAATTTTCCTATACATGGATGTACATGGAATCTATTATGCTGAGTGAAATAAGTCAGAGAGAGAAAGAGAGAGAGAGAGAAAGACGCAGAATGGTCTCACTCATCTATGGGTTTTAAGAAAAATGAAAGACACTCTTGCAATAATTTTCACAAACAAAAGAGAAGAGGGCTGGAAGTTCCAGCTCACGACATATAACTCACCACAAAGAGTGACGAGTTTAGTTAGAGAAATAACTACATTGAGAACTATCCTAACAAAGAGAATATATGAGAGAAATAGAAAGCCTGTCTAGAGTACAGGCGGGGGTGGAATGGGGAGGAGGGAGATTTGGGACATTGGTGATGGGAATGTTGCACTGATGATAGGGGATGTTCTTTACATGACTGAAACACAATCACAATCATGCAATCAAGGTGTTTAAATAAAATATTATTTAAAAAAATTTAGTCGCTACAGGGGCCGGAGAGAGAGCATGGAGGTAGGGCATTTGCCTTGCATGCAGAAAGACAGTGGTTCGAATCCTGCCATCCCATATGGTCCCCGAGCCTGCCAGAAGTGATTTCTGAGCGTAGAGCCAGCAGTAACCCCTGAACACTGCCGGGTATGACCCAAAAACCAAAAAATAAATTAATTAATTAATTAAATAATAAAAAATTTAATCGCTATAGTCTAAAGACTACCCATTAGTGCATGGAAGAAAGGGGATGAAACCCAGGACTTTGTACACACCTGTATCCTGTCACTTGATCCATATCCCTAGTCCTCAACTCCCTTCCTTTCTCACAAAAAGTAATCAGTCACATCAGCTGTATAAATTGCAATTTGTTTATTTGGCATCTTTTATTAGCAGCTACTACTTTGAAAGGAATACCAGAGAATAACCGGAGACTGCAAAGAGTGACCCTCATGTAGAGATCTGCATGGAGAGTTGCAGATGCTGTGGATCTTTCTTTGCTCACTTTGTTTAGATTTCAGTTGTACATTTTAATAAACAGATTAACTGTTTTCAGTTGTACTTTTGTTTTCCCTTAATCTTAACATTAAAAATTCAACAAAATTATTCTGATTTCATTACATTATAATCATCTTCTACTATAACAAAATCTAATACTAGTTGAGTTACAACAGTGAAATAATTACTTTCACATAAATACTGAGTTAATAAGATTAAAAACTAAGTCAATAATAAGTAATATTTACATATGGGAAATACATAAAGTCCCATGAATTATTAAATTTCTGTAATTTCACAAGTAAAATCAGAACAATTAAGTTAGGAAGAATTTAAGAGCACAGATTTATTTTTTTATTTTTTATTAAAATTTTGAGATAGAGTTAAAAGCTGTTGATGGCTGAGTTTCAGTCATATAATATCCAATACCCATCCCTTCACCAGGGCACGTTTCCCATCACCAATTTCCCCAGTTTTAAAATTACAATTTTGATCTTATTAGTTATAATCAAGATAGACAGTTTTGTGTCAACCTTTGAGAGAGAATCAAAATATAAATTAAAAGGAGTGACCACAAAATCTGAAGCAATAGTTCTTCATTTTCTATGGAGCAAATTAATAAATACTGCTTATAAATATTAAATAATTAAAAGTAAAGGTCTTCATTGATTTGAGATTGCTATAAGCACTTATGTATGTTTTTCTTTTGTGACAAACTTTCATATACTATCTCAACTGTTGTCATCTGTATGTTTACTTTTGTTAAAAAATTGTTGAAGATAAAACATACTTACTTATATATTTACTTACTCAGGTACAAATCATACTTGATGGATAATACAAATAAAATTAGACAAGCTGTTCCTCCCCTTAGCAGACTTTTATTAAATTAAATATACACAATATTATATTAGTATATAAATACTGAACAAAACCCAAATCAGAAAATTTATTACTGTTTGAAACCAAAAATGATTACTTTTTAAGATTAAGAATAAAATAGCATAATATTTTTAAGTTACTTACCAAGATTCTGAGAGTCACCAGATTTATTTTCATTCATTTTACTAAAAAAAATTAAGAACATACAAGAATCAACTTGATTCTAAAAACATACAAAATAGCCACCTTGAATTATCCATTTAAATTCAGTCAATAACGGGTTATAAGTAAATTACAAAATAGTAAGACTATAGACACCATAGAAAGTTTCTGCCCCCAGGTTTTAAACTTCATCATTTTAAACTTTTAAATTTTAAACTTTTTAAAAATTTAAAATTTTTAAACTTCATTGTTTTCTCACCTTTCAAACATATAAAGCAGTAGTTCTCAGTAAGGTGTTTAAGGTTAGGGACACTTAAAATTGGAGTAAATATTCTGTAGTTGTCAAAATATTAAAATGACTATTGTCATTTATTTAGTGGAAAGGTGCCCAAACTAGATGATCCTTCAGTGTATCAAAGAAACTTGCATAACAGTCTAAGATCAACTATTTGGCCAAATAACCCCCCTTATCTCAGTGTCTTCCATTCCTATAAATCTATCTTCTTTTAAGTAAACAGAAAATACCTCACTTCATTTGAGACTAATTACTACTGCTCCCCAGATTTTCCTGGATTGTCCCAAAGGAAGATGAAATTGTCCACTGAGAAATATTGGTTTGGACTGATATACTGGCATTGCTTAGGAGGCCTACTCAAAAAGTGAATATGCTGGGCCAATACCATACAAATTAAAAAAAAAAAAAAGTGTGCCGGAATGGCTTGTTTGGACCGGAATAATAGCCCAGAGGTCGGGCATTTGCCTTGCAAGCAGCTGACCCAGGACGGACCTCAGTTTGATCCCCGACATCCCATATAGTCCCCTAAGCCAGGAGTGATTTCTGAGCACATAGCTAGGAGTAACCCTTGAGCGTCACTGAGTGTGGCACACAAAAAAAAAAAAAAAAAAAAAAAACCAATCCAACAAAGAAATATGCAAAAGATGTAAGCATTCACAAAGCAAAATACACAAATAGCCAAACTGCTATGATAGACCACATCATACACACAAAAATGGCTAAAATTAAAATGATTAACACTGGAGTCAGAAAGATGGTATGGAGTAAAGATGTATGCTTACTGATGAGGAAAAGATTTCTTAAATGTTTTTAGGATATATATATTTTTAACTTCTCTTTTTCAAAGGACTGCTCCATTTTAGAATTCTAGCCTGCTAACAGAAATCTGCCAGAAGAGTGGGGGAGCTACAGAAACAAAGAGGCCTCAGACAGTTAGGAAGAGGTTTCAGACAGCTAGTTTGAACTAAGATAAGCAAATTCTGCTTTCACAGCTCCCAAGGACAGCAAGCCTGGAAGATAAGACCAGTCTTGGGCATGTGAGATCAATACCCATTTATGCTCACTGTTAATTTATAACTGCCACTTTAAGTTTTGAGCTTTATAGGATATATCAATAAGTTAATTGATAAGTACTCATTTACTATTACTAATTATTATAAGCCTAGAGTGATTCGAGCAGTACCAGCCAGAGGGGGCTCTTGGCGCCAGAAAGCCCAACTCCCATGCTTCTAAGGCTGACATATGTGCCACTCTGTGCCAAGAACTCTAACCATTAGCTACATTTGAACCTTGAGTTTTAATGATCCCCTTTCTTCTCTACAACTAACAAGGCCAGGGTCCTGGCCCACTGTGATAAGCTGACACCTGCAATATGTAACACTAGGATTGATAAGTTTTAATGGTCATCTCTTTGTTCATTGAATATGTCTCTCAAAGTTATGTTTTTTAATGTAAGCCTTTGTTCATAGCTGCGTCTATGACTGATAAGGAAAAGTGCTGTTCTTGCTTGAAAATTCCTATATAAACTCTGCAGAAAAGAGCCTCGGGGTCTCTGCTCTGAGATCTCTCTCTCTGCAGACGACCCTGACCGGTCAGATTAAATCTCACCTTTTGCTCGTGCATGTCTGTGTCTCTTTGAAACCCTCAAGGCGCCGAAAGGACAGAGGGGCACATTGCCCCGGATCCTAACACTTACCAGGTTGCCACCCTGGTTCCATCCTCAGCACTAGTGGTTTTGTGGTCAGTGCCACAAAGAGTCCTGAAAGGGGAAAGAGGTATTTCTGGAACGTCAAACAAACACAGCATCTACTGGCCTTGCATTGAACCAAAGATTGAGTTGGCTGCAATTCCTTGAAGAGTTCTGGGCTTGAGAGCCCTTAGCCAATTTACCCATGAGGCTAGACTAATATCAAACACTAGGAAGGATGTGCGCACACTCATAATCTGTCAAGGAAATCTAAAATGTTATGAGAAATTTCTTTTTTTCCAATAATGTAAATTTTTTTTTTTTTTTTTTTGGTTTTTGGGCCACATCCGGCGATGCTCAGGGGTTACTCCTGGCTGTCTGCTCAGAAATAGCTCCTGGCAGGCACGGGGGACCATATGGGACACCGGGATTCGAACCAACCACCTTTGGTCCTGGATCGGCTGCTTGCAAGGCAAACGCCGCTGTGCTATCTCTCCGGGCCCGTAAAATTTGTTTTTATTGAAACCATTGTGATTTACAAAGTCCTTCATAGATGGATTTCAAACATACAGTGAACCATGGCCAATACCACTAGCAGTGTCGACATAGTGTATTCCAACCACCACCCTTTGCCCCCCAGCCTGTAAGTATAACAGGCAGGAGCAGTGGTGCAAGCGGGAGGGTGTTTGCCTTGCGTGCACTAACCTAGGATAGTTGCACGTGCTAACCTAGATGGACTGCGGTTTGATCCCCCATGGCCTCCCACAAGCCAGGAACAATTTCTGAGTACATAGCCAGGAGTAACCCAAGTGTCACCGGGTGTGGTCCCTCCCGCCCCCCCCCCCCAAATAAATAAAGTTCAGGTTGTTAAGAGTTTAGGTCTCTTGATTCCATTGTTATTGACTGTGGCTTATATACATACACACACCTTGCCCCATGATGAATTTTACACTTGGGTAACTATCTAAGAAATAAAAAATATATTCAGGTAAAAAACTATGTAAGAATGTTCATAGCAGCCCCATTTATGATACTTAAAAAAAAAGTCAGCAATCATAAACTTAGAATGTTTTCCTTGCATGTTTATGGTCATCAGCACTACCCCATGCACTGATAATTTTGATTTTGAGCCTGGCAGCAATGCTATCAATAGTCAGACAATTCACAAGCAATTTCCTACCACTGTGTATTTCCAGCCAGGTGCAGGTAAGCTTGGGTACAACTCAGCACTAACATAATGTGTAGTAAACAAGAGGAGGAAATGCAACACCTTGAACACATTCTAACCTGAATGTATGCTCTGACTAAAACTAAGTGCGACATCAACATCCATGTTTGCAGGCATTACAACTTAAGTGTGATCTTGGAAAGCAGCACAACTAAGAGCACAGGAGGACCAAAGAAACATATATGTGCAATTGTCACTGTAACAACAAAGCAAGAGGAGGTGATGGCAAGGGAAAATGAAATGTACTAGAGCTGGAAAGAAAGTCTAGTGGGGAGAGTGTTTGCCTTGCACACAGCCCAATAAGTTAGAGCCCTGGCATCTCATATGATTTCCAGCACTTCCAGGAGTAATTCCTGTGTGCAGAGACAGGAATTATATACCCCTGAACATTACAAGGTGGTCCCTTCTTCTTCCCCCAATCAGAACAGTGCTCATCTCACAGGTGGGAAGTTATTGGAAAGTAGCAGAAGGAATCTTTCTGCAAAAGGTTGCTTTCATTTGGAGGAACAAAATAAGTGACTCTGGTGCAAAGAAGAAGCCTCAATTTCTTTTTTCCTTTTTTTTTTTTTTTTTTTTTCATTTTTTGGGCCACACATGGTGACACTCAGGGGTTACTCCTGGTATGCACTCAGAAATCGCTCCTGGCTTGGGGGACCACATGGGACACTGGGGGATCGAACCACTGTCTGTCCTAGGCTAGTGCTTGCAAGACAGATGCCTTACCTCTAGCACCACTGCTCCAGCCCCTCTTTTTTGTTTTGTTTGTTTTGTTTTCTTGGGCCACACCAGTGTGCTCAGGACTACCTCCTACTCTGTGCTCAGGAACTATATAGAATTCCAGGGATCAAATCCAGGTTAACTGTGAATAAGGCAAATGCCCTACCCAGTGGATTATCACTTTGGCCCCCAAAGAAACCTCAATTTCTGACAAAGTTATAGAGCTAATGATAAGGGCTTTCTATGTACAGCATTTCTTATCTAGCTTTAAATGATACTTTAAAAACAAACAAAAACAACCTGTGCTCAGACAAAATACTCCTTTACAGAGCATTATGGCTTTGTTTTGATTCTATCAAGACTCTACATTTTACTTATTTATTTTGTTTGTTTGTTTAGTTTTTTGGGCTACAACCAATGATGCTTAGGGGTTAGTCCTAGTTCTATACTCAGAAATCACTCCTGGCAGGCTCAGCGGACCTTATGGGATGCTGGGAGATGAATCCTGGTTGCTTGCATGCAAGGCAAATGTCCTACCCTCTGCTCATCTATTTCTTTATACAATTGGATGGGGGAAAGATGGACCACACAGTGTGCCCAAGCTTACTCCTAGAGTTGCTCAGAGACTATTTAGGTCCCAGGGTTCACAGCTAAAATGCCACATGCTAGGGAAGTGCCTTACCTCCAAAACTACCTCTCTGGTCCCAAATTCTACATTTAATTTCATCTCAAGACCAACTTTCTCTAAAATTAAAGTTACCAAAGTAGGTTCTCAAAATAGACATTACATATTTTCCTTGCATAATATTTATTTTTGTTTTTAGTTTGTTCATTTGTTTCTTTTTTTTTTTTAATTTTTTTTAGTTCATTTGTTTCTTAATGGAGTACATACTAGTGAAGTCACACCTTATGAATTTTATTATTCCCTCTTGTAAAATTAAAGACTTTTTAAGAAGTAAAATAGTGTTTACATAGATAACAGCAGCTCAAGTCTTAACAAGAAATGTGGTATTAGATATATTATAAAACTATGACATCTTCCATAACAAATTATTAAGAATGTCATTAAAAGTTATATCTTGCCCGGAGAGATAGCACAGCGGCGTTTGCCTTGCAAGCAGCCGATCCAGGATCAAAGGTGGTTGGTTCAAATCCCGGTGTCCCATATGGTCCCCCGTGCCTGCCAGGAGCTATTTCTGAGCAGACAGCCAGGAGTAACCCTGAGCACTGCGGGTGTGGCCCAAAAAACAAAAAAAAAAGTTATATCTTTTACACTATATACACTGTCAAGATGTATTTTCATTTTTTCTTTTTGTTTTGGGTTTTTGGGTCACACCTGGCAGCGCTCAGGGGTTACTCCTGGCTTTATACTCAGAAATCACTCCTGGCAGGCTGGGGGGCCATATGGGATATAGGGATTCAAACCACATTCCTTCTGTATGCAAGGCAAACGCCCTACCTCCATACTATCTCTCTGGCCCCTCAAGATGTATTTTAAAAACTCAAATCTCTCCTACTGCCTTTCTCTACTTGATGAGGCAGGAATACTCACAATTTTGACACATCTCCCTCAAAAGGTGGAACCTGATCTTGACTGTGACTTGCTTGATAATTTGCTTCCACAAGTCTTGCAGATATGATGTCATAAAAAGCATTAGGCCATTAATGGCATCATTGCATTGTGATTTCTATCATGGATCATTGACATTAGTAGAATCTAGCTGTCATGTCCTTCAAGATAATCAATCCCTGGAAGGGCCCACTTGGCAAAGAATTGAGCTAACCCAGTTAGTTACTTGAGTTACTTTACAAGTTAATCCTCTAGAACCAATCAAGTTGTTTTATTAAAAAGAAAAAAAAAATCATTGAAAAGTGAATTAGCCAATATGAGCAATCCAGGTTTGATCCCTGGCAGCACATACCCTGACACAGACCTAGGAGTAAACTAAACAATGCAGGTATGATCTCAAAAAATTTTTAAAAAGTAAAAATTAAAAACAGTCAGAGGGGCCAGAGTGACAGAATGGTGAATATAAGGCAATTTGCTTTCCACACTGTCAAATCAGGTTCCATCACAGACACCTTATATGGTCCCGAGCACCACCAGGAGTGATCCCTAAGCACAGAGCCAGGAATAGGCCCTGAACACTTCTGGGTGTGGCCTAAACAACAACAATAGCAAATAATAATAATAATAATAATAATAATAATAATAATAATAATAATAATAATAATAAAATAAACAGCCAGAAATAGTACACCCCAACAACCCTCCCAAAATTCCAGTTTTTATGCTTTTCATTATTGGGCCAGAGAGCTAGAACAATGGGTGTTTGTCTTGCCATGGCTGACTTGGCTCAATTCCCTGTATCATATATGGTACCATGAGCACTACCAAAAGTAATCCCTGAGCACAGAGCCATGAATAAGACCTCAGCACCACTGTGTGTCCCTAAATAAATTAAAATGTAATTGTGATAGTATATAGGCTATATATGTTTAGAATATATTTATATTTATGGCTTTGGTGCATTCAGTGACATTAACCCCAAAGTACCAAGAACATCCACCAAAGCTCTTGTGCTACTTTCAGTCCACCTCATCATATTCCCAGCTAGTCAATATTCTTTAGAATATAGAAAGGCAAAATATAGATAGGTTGTGAATGTGACTTGGTAGTAAAGTACATAATCCACAATGTGGATCATGGGTTCAATACTATAAAAAAAATTAACTGCAATAAACCTCCCAATAACATCTGAGAATAGGGTAAGTAAGAAATATCTAAAGTCCTAAATCCAGAAGAGACTTTCTATAGAGACCAAGGAAAACTAGCAACAGATCTACCACTGCTGGCTGTGCATAAGTTCAGTCTTTCTTTCTGAACAGTTTTTCATTTGATTATAAATTTTAGGCTGAGCCAAAAGACACTCCCAGCCTGCTCAGTGTGATTATATGCCCAAACGTACACTATGATAATACAACCCTGGTAAGGAACCAACCCCTACAAACTCTGAAATGCAGTACTGGTCCATTCATCCTTAGGAGAACAGTGGACATAATTCTGTGCCTACAAGTTCACAGTAGGAACTCAGAGCTACAGTGTTTAAGAGTAATTTAGCATATGTGACTCATATATTGCCACTGTAGGCCTGGACAAAACTAGACCCTAGCCTTCACATTACACCAGATCAGTGGACAAATGGAGGAGTTGACCTACATTAAAAATGAAGGGGAAAAGCCTAAAATGGACCCAATCCCTTCTCAGCAGCACTCATGAGATCTCTAACACCCCTGATGAAGATTTCACAGTGACAAAGTCAGTGCACTGAGGAAAGTAATAGAAGAGGCTCTATCAAAGTACAAGAAAACTTCAATCAGAAATCACCAGAGAGCACCACAGAGCAATTCAGCAGAATGACAGAAATGAAGGAACCGATCTGTGTACTTGAAGACAAGGTGCATGACACCTTCAAATAAAAATAAGAGAAATGAATTAAGAAAAGAAATTAAAGCAAAACAGATTTATGAGATAGTTTCAAGACACATCTGAACATAGAATTCCAGAAGACTAGGAAGAAATAATTGAACATTCTAATTATACACTATATATAATTAAAGTGGCAAATCTCAAAGTTATAAAACCCAAAGAGCGAGGCCCGGAGAGATAGCACAGCGGCGTTTGCCTTGCAAGCAGCCGATCCAGGACCAAAGGTGGTTGGTTCGAATCCCGGTGTCCCATATGGTCCCCCGTGCCTGCCAGGAGCTATTTCTGAGCAGACAGCCAGGAGTAATCCCTGAGCACCGCCGGGTGTGGCCCCAAAACAAAAAACAAAAACAAAACAAAACCAAAGAGCGGCAAGAGCAATAAATAAGTTACATAAGTGAGCCCCTATAAGATTCACAGTAGAGGGAGCTAGTGTGATAGTTCAGTGGGCAGGACAGGACATACATACAGTCAGTCCAGATTCAATCTCTAGCATCCCATATGGTCGTGAGTCCTGCCATGAATGAGCACCGAGCCAAGAGTAAACCCTAAACGCCACTGAGTGTGACCAAAAACAAACAAAAACAAGATGCATAATTAGTTATTAATTTCAGAGCAGACTTTAAAGTAAACTGTTCAAGAAAAGTAAGCCCAGACATAAAAGGGACATTTATATCTCCTTTGAGTATCTTAGATGTATTCCTTTAACAGCAAACTCTTGTGGAATATCCTCTTATATAGTGACAATTTCACCCATTGTTTTTGTTTTTGTTCTGCAATTTGTTCAATAGGGAATTCTGACAGAAGAGCCTCTATTTTTAGAGTTCATGTTAGAGCCAAGTTACTGCGATTGTTGGACTTGTTTCCTCAGCCCCCATATGCACCAATAAGACCTTGTGGCTTTGTCTCCCTTTTGCATAGGCACATTAAAATGGGAAAACATTACATATGCCAACAAGTTCTTATCTAATAGAGATAGGAATACAAATTTTGTAATGCCTTGGGGTCTTTCACCCTGAACATGGTCATAATGACTTGGCTCAGGCCTCATAAGAACGGACATTGCCCATATACCCCTGAACCATGAATACCATCTACAAAAACAACCACAATTGTCTATAGCATCACCAGGAAGCAAACCTCTACCAGAGAAGACCCTACCGCTGCCCTGGCATGGACTTACTCCAAAGAGGGTTCTCAACAACCAGACGACTTAGCAACAGCAACAACCTGCTTGCAGCGCAGGGCTCTCTGCATTGCCTACCAATGGTGAGGTGAAACTAGAGGACAATCAACATCATCCTGACTTTGAATGAATAAGATGCACAGAAACCAGAATCTTCAACTACAGAAACATGACACCAACAACAGCGAATCTGCGAAAAAAATCTTACCAGGACCACAGAGAATGACTCAGGGGTTGGATAACCTAGTATGCATGGAGCCCAGAGTCGGTCTTATGCCAGAAAATTTCAGGGTTAAGGTTTCCTTGTATTTAGGCCAAAGCTTTTCCCTTCCATTTCCCCCATATTTTGCTGGGCCTATGCAAAAAACAATAATTGCCACCCACACCATTTTTACTGTATTTTTTTAACTCTCATCCTTTAAAAAAAAAAAGGAGCTTACTAAACTTTCTGCTAGTGCTTTAATGAGTTCATTGGTGATTCAGTAATTTTCAAAAATGTACTTGCCACTGAATATTTTCTTTCCTTTCTCTCCCATCTCTTTAGTTTTTCTTACAATTTCCTATTTTTTTAAATCATGTTGCTTTTGGTCTTCCTGAAACAACTGTATTATGATCAGTTATGTCAACTATGTGATGCATTTTCTTCAATAAATAAAAAATATTAAAAAAAGAATAGTAAGTTCATTACATGATAGTAAAAGAGTCAATTTCAAAAAGATACAACAATTCTTATTGTGTGTATAGCTAACAATGAACATTAAATTATGTGACACAAATAATAGTGAATTAGTCTAGCAAAATAAGCAGATAACTACAGCAACTCAATACCACTCTATCAGAAACAGAAAATCAGTAAGGTCATAGTTGAATTCAATATCATCATCAATCAACTAGATGCAATAGAAATTTGCATACTATATCCAACAACAGCAGAATATATATATTCTTCTCATGTTTGAATGATTTATTCCCTGAGAAAGAGCACTTTTCAGGTCATAAGATAGGCCTTAGCATATTTAACAGGGGAACTCATACAAGTACATTTTCGAATCCCAGTGATAAACTGAAAATTAAAACAAAACAAATCCAAAAATATGCAGAATTTAAATACAATCGAGAAGAAGTGAGGTTGAGAGAACGAGAGAGAGGAGAGACACTTAACAGTGAAGATGATGTTCAATAACATAATGATAGGTCATTATTTATACAAACACAAGGTACAACACCAAGAATAAACTTACTTATTATTTGAAAGTATGGCCTCTCAAATAATGCTCAGTGGTTTTAGGTCTGTGGCTACTCCCAGTAATACCAACTGATCAGTTTGAAGCTAAGGACTGGTAATGAGGTGCTACTCTCTTTTAGTAATGCTGGAGTAGGGGTCTACAGGATTACGCTTGGTGGTACTAGAGGGTGGTATGCAGTGCCAGAGATCATACCTGGGTCTCTACATGTACCCCTGACCTCTAAGAATAAAATATTGGTTTGGGCCTGGGCTAGGGTGCTAGTACACTGAGTAGAGCATTTGCTTTGTACACTGCCAACCTGGATTCAATCCTGAGCCCACCAGGAGTTATTCCTGAGCAGAAAGCCAGAAATAAGCCCTGCTGGGTATGACCCTAAATTGTTTCAGTGGAAACAATTGATTTTGAATGACTACCATGTGTGATTGTTGGCTTATCAACTGATGAGAGAGGGTACACATGGAGAGGGCGCAATAGGTACATGGGAAATCTCCCCTCACTTTTGGTGCCAACCTAAAACTTAATTTTAAATAAAGGAAAAACAATACAATTACAAGCTTATACATATCAAGGGAGAAGGGAGGAAACCCTGAGATAACAGTGGACCAACTGAATGAATAAGCACTCTGGTGGAGGATTAGTAAATATAATTTAATAAGGGACTGGAGAGATAGTCAACCGATAAGGTCTTATGTGCAGTTGCCCCATGTTTGATCCCCAGCATTCCACATGGTTTCCTGAGCACGGCCAAGAGTAATTTCTGAGTACAGAGCCAGGAGTAACCCTGAGCATCATGGGTATGCCACTCCCCCAAAAAACCCCACAAACAAACAAACAAACAAAATCCACTTAATTGTTCCCACTGCAAATGATTTCTAAGCCAAGAATTTCACTATTTTCCTTTTTGGGAAATTTGGAAATCATTTAGTATCCTAATATCTAAGCACAACATATTTATATTGTCATCTGGCAGGGGGGAAGAAAAGGACAATAAAAAAAAAAAACAACTAACAAGCCACAGTGGGGGTTGGAGTGATTGACAGTACTGTGAGAAGAGAGTAAGGTGCTTGCCTTGAATGTGGCAGACCCAGGTTTGATCCCTGTAACCCAAATGGTCCCCCACCCCACCATCAATCCCTCAGTGCAGAGCCAAGAGTAAAGCCTAAGTACAGCTGGGTGTGCCTCCCCCCAAACAAAACAAGACACAATGAAGAAACTTTATACAGTTTCAGAGCATAAAGACACTCACTGTTCTCCACCAGAAACTGCAAATATATTTACAACTAAATTACACAAAGGCAGCACACAAGGAGAAAGCTTTAGGAAGGTTATTTAAAATCCAGTAGGAAAAAACATCAAAGAGAAATTGAATAAAAATGACAGAGAATATGGGGCTGGAGCAGTGGTGCAGCGGTGGGGTGTTGCCTTGCCTTCAGGCAGCTGACCTAGGAAGGACTGCAGTTTGATCCCCCAGTGTCCCATATAGTCCTCCAAGCCAGGAGCCATTTCTGAGCACAGACCCAAGAGTAACCCCTGTGGGTCACCAAGTGTGGCCCAAAAACCAAAACCAAACAATCAAATAAAAAACGACAGAATAGAGTTGAAAAAGTATGGTATAGATAGAACTTCACAGATTAAGAAAGAATGGTCAGCATATGATGCTTGGAATTGAGATGCAGACAACTCTGCAAAACAATAATTGAAAGAACGAAACCCCAAATTTGAATTATAGGTGAGCAATGAATAGTAAGTCATAGATTCATATAGAGCCACATTTGAAAAAAGAGACTGCAGCTTACTTTAAAGAAAGGGTACAAACATTCTAAAAAATTAAATCAAGTTTCTTGACACATGTTGCAATACTGTAGTAGTTGTGGAATAACCAAACAACCAACCAAACCTCTTGGCTTGTTATCTGAAAATAGCATGCTGAATTGTTATTGGAGAGTTAATGAGACAAAACATGTGATTCATACAAAGCTAACTAAGTGAATACCAGTAGGAGCATACAACACACTATTTTAAGATTTTCATATGTACTGAATTTAATTTAATTCTCAAAATAACCGTACAAATATCTCCCTAATATAGTTGAAGTGACTTAAGTATAGAAAGATTAAAAAGCTTAGTTACACAGTTACCAAAGTGTTAGAAATGGAATTCAGAACCAGCAATCTGGCCACAGTTCCATACTATATGCAACATGTTATTGTCTTCCTAGGAGGGATTGTCTTTGTTTCTAAAATGCTCATCGAATATATAGCTCTGAGTTACATTCACAGATTCCTCAATCCCATTCTCCTACTTGACCAGAATCTCGGTTCTGAAGTACAGAAACTTGAAACTCAGTAACTTGACAAAATGGACTAGAACTAAAAGAGAAAAACCCAGCTAGGAAAAAGGGAATGAATCTATATTTACTTTAATTCTGAAAAAATAGCGTTCGTTAGTGGAGTATACAGGAAATGAGCAGAGACACTGTCCGCAATCCTTAGAAAAGCAGGGTAGGGGGCCGGAGAGATAGCACAGCGGCGTTTGCCTTGCAAGCAGCCGATCCAGGACCAAAGGTGGTTGGTTCGAATCCCGGCGTCCCAATATGGTCCCCAGTGCCTGCCAGTAGCTATTTCTGAGCAGATAGCCAGGAGTAACCCCTGAGCACCACCGGGTGTGGCCCAAAACCAAAACAAAAAAAAAAAAAAAAAAAAAAAGAAAGAAAGAAAGAAAGAAAAGAAAAACAGGGTAGTTAAAAAGATCTTTGCAGCAGTTTACCAAAAAAAAAAAAAAAGAGGAAAAAAGCTTAAATTTCTCTCAAGAATCAGGAAAACTGAATAGTTCAATTTAAATTTCCTAACTAAAAATTAAGCACGCAGCCAATTAGCAGGGAGTCAGAGATGCCAATAGTGGATGAAG
The DNA here is from genome assembly GCF_024139225.1 of Suncus etruscus. NCBI lineage: Eukaryota > Metazoa > Chordata > Mammalia > Eulipotyphla > Soricidae > Suncus > Suncus etruscus. The sequence continues at coordinate 58,105,790 of NC_064849.1, forward strand.
GCGTGTCTGATACAAAACCTCAATTTTACACTTTTAAAACACATTCAAAACACGTTTAAGTGTGCTATCTTTAAAAACACATTCTAAATATTAAAGGGAACTTAAAAATACCTGCGACCAGGAAACCACACCAAAAGTAAGTCGTTTCAATACAGTAAGATCCAAGACTTCCACACCCCTAAAGTCCGAGCCATTTAACAAACTAGGTGTAAGGTACATTTTAAAAGTGTTTCCAAAGACTTGACTAAGCTACACGATTAGAAAAAAAAATACCAACTTGCCTATTTGATATAGTTCATCATCAGAAACAAAACAACCCCTGTCCCCAACACCCCACACACACATCACCCAAGTCCCCAAACAAAGAAACGGAGGCTGGGAACATTAGTAGAGTCCTTTGCAAAGGACCCCACAGGTCATTCATTCCCCCTTGGACAGCGCCCCCCCCCCAAGACCAATAGTACATCACCCAAGTCCCCAAACCAAAAAAAAAAAAAAAAAAACGGGAGCTGAAAACATTAGCTGAGTCCTTTGCAAAGAACCGCACAAGTCATTCATTCCCCTCGGACAGCGCCCCCCTCCAAAAAAAAAAAAAAAAAAAAAAAAAAAACTCCAATAGTATATCACCAAGTCCCCAAACAGAAAAGCAGGGACTGGGAACATTAGCAGAGTCCCTTGCAAAGGACCCCACAAGTCATTCATTCGCCTTGGACAGCCCCCCCAAAAAAAACCCAATAGTACATCACCCAGTCCCCAAACAGAAGTGGGGGCTGGAAACATTAGCAGAGTCCTTTGCAAAGGACCCCATTAGTCATTCATTCGCATTGGACAGCCCCCCCCCCCAAGACCCAATAGTACATCACCAAGTCCCCAAACAGAAAAGCGGGGACTGGAAACATTAGCAGAGTCCCTTGCAAAGGACCCCACAATTCATTCATTCCCCTTGGACAGCCCCCCTTAAAACCGAATAGCACATCACCCAAGTCCCCAAACAAAATAACGGGGGCTGAAAACATTAGCAGAGTGTTTGCAAAGAACCCCCACAAGTCATTCCCTCCACGAAATCCCATCCCCAAGGCCACCCACTAACACTCGCTTGGCCGCAGAGTCAAGCAGGCCGGCGCCCGAGCAGGCAGGGGCTGGGCCAGGAAGCCGCCCAGGAGGCTCGGGTTTCAGTTTAAAGCCCCAGCTGTCACCTCAGCCGCGGCAGATCGCTGACCAGCCCTCGGAGGGACCTGGCAGCCCGCTCATTTCCAAAGGCGCTCCCCGTCCCAGCGCCCCCAATCCCCACGCTTCCATCCCAAACAGGTGCAGGTTCCAGAACTCACCTGGGACGAGGCTCCTTCCGGCACCGCCAGACGGGATCGGGGCGCAAGAAACGGGCCCCTCGCCCCCAGCCCGGCCAGCCTCCCCCGGCCAGGTTCGACCAGGCACAGCGCTGGCACTGGGGGGCCCGACCCTGCGCGTGTCGCACCCCCAGGCAGGAGCACGGGGCGGACGGACTGGGAGACGCCTGACAGGCCAAACGAAGCCTCAGCAGGGCCCACCTTGACACGCGCACACACACACGCGCGCACACACGCACACACATCACGGAATACTCCGGCGTCTTCCCGTTCTTTTCCCGTCGACTCACCGGGCCGCGCGGGGCTCCAGTTCCAGTCCGGCCATGGCACGCAGGCGGCCCGCGCCTGTCGCTCGGCACCCCGGGGGGACCCATCCAACGGCCACGCGATTCAAATCCGACACTTCCGGCCGCGACCCGGAAGCGCGCTCTGGCCACGCCCCCTCGCGGCCACGCCCCTCGCGGCCGGCCCGACCCGGCCCGGCGGGACCCGCTGCCACTCGCTTCTGTCTGTCCGACCGGGCACGGACGCGTCCCGGCGCTGCTTTCGTCTCTCTCTCGCCCTCGCTCCGTCCGCTCTTAGGTCTCTCTCCGGACCAGTGCGGGCCTGGCTCGCCGGTGCTGCCCGGTGGCTCCTGCGAGTCCCTCTCTCCGAGTTTCTGGAGCAGCCGAGATGTTGCTGGCGTGGCCAGGCCTTTCTGGGAGCTGTGCAAAAGAATGGCAACATTTGGGCTGTCTCCCCCCAGCCCATCCTAACGCCTTCCCCTAAAACGCAGCCACTGTCAGCAGCAAACAGGCACCCCCAGACCGGACCCCAGATCCTAGACAGCCCCACTCCCTAGTGTTCCCGACTGCCCTGGCTTGTCCCTTTAAATAGCTCATCTTGGAACTTGAAAATGATGCTGAGGGGCTGGACAAATGGTCCAGCGGGAGGATGGCCCTGGCCTTGCAGGCCGCTGACCCGGGGTTGATCCCCAGCATCCCAGCCGCCTTGATCCCTGCCAGGAGTGATTCCTGACTGCTGAGCCCCATCACTACTGGTTTTTGTTTTATGTTTGTTTTGTTTTAGTTTGGGGACCACGCCCGGGGGTTCTCAGGGGTTACACCTGGTTCTGTGCTCAGAAATCGCTCCTGGCAGGCCCCGGGGACCATATGGGATGCCGAGGATGCTTCGTCCCAGGCAAACGTCCTACCTGCTGTGCTGCCACTGGAGGCCTGCCTTTTGTTTTTTGTTTCTTTCATCATATTATTTATTTGGGTTTTATTTGGGGGGTCATACCCGGCAGTGCTCAGGGGTTCCTCCTGGCTCTACGCTCAGAAATAGCTCCTGGCAGGCTCAGGGGGACCGTATGGGATGCAGGGATTCGAACCACCGTCCTTCTGCATGCAAGGCAAATGCCCTACCTCCATGCTATTTCTACGGCCCCCCATTTTATTTTTTAATTTAAAAATCATGACGAAACCCAACAACAAACATGCTTGTAATCATGGTGCTTAGATATTTATAATAAAAAAAATTAAGTTTAAAAAAATCGGGGCCGGGCGGTGGCGCTAAAGGTAAGGTGCCTGCCTTGCCTGCGCTAGCCTTGGACGGACCGCGGTTCGATCCCCCGGTTTCCCATATGGTCCCCCGAGCCAGGAGCGACTTCTGAGCACATAGCCAGGAGTAACTCCTGAGCGTTACTGGGTGTGGCCCCCCCCAAAAAAAATCATGATGAACCTTTTTGGATACCACTGTCACAATCTAGCTTCCCAACTTCCTATCCTGGTCCCCAAATAAAATCTTTCGTAAAGTAAAAATAAATTTGGAATTGTTCGTTGACATAACTAGTTTACTAGAGAATAAGCACTCTCTCCTCTTCCTCTTTTTCTTGGGAGAGAGGAAAGGTCAGGGACACCAACCCAGCACCCTAAATCCACTGGAACTGAAATAAAGTGGCACCAGGATGGGCCAGAATGTGCTTGCAAACAGCGGATGCCTCTCTGTCACCCTCGTTTGAGAGGAGACCAAATTATGCAGTGACCCCACTCGCCAAACTGAAATCACTGGGCACCTGTCGGGGAGGGTAAAGAAAAGACTCATCAGAATGGCAGGCACCCAGCCTCCTTGCAAGGGCGACTAAGTCGCTGCAGAGATTTCTCTTACAAAGTACCTGACCAGGGTGAGACAGTTAGAGCGTCTCTTTACTGCTATACTTCTAAAAGTGGAAAAATGAGAACTTATTAGGCATGTCATAGTTTGGAGATGCATCAACCTAAATCTTTTAGGCTTGCGCGTTAGCGCAAGGCCTGGGGAGCAAAAGACGTATATTTTATAACTACTTGGAAATTTAAATATGCGATCGTTAAATATGCAATCATATTTTATTTCTGTAATGTCGCTTTTTAGATTGGATTGCTGCAACAGTATAGTTAGGGTATAGACTAAGGTTTAATATATAAAGTTGCAATTGTCTGCCCGTTCAGTTACTGTTTCACTCAACTCTTGAACACACGTGTCTGATTTTGTCATTTAGTGATATTTTGTATAATTCTAATATTGCCCTGTGACTTTACTTCTGAATTCTTTTTTTTTGTTTTGTTTTGTTTTTGGGCCACACCCGGCGGTGCTCAGGGTTTACTCCTGGCTGTCTGCTCAGAAATAGCTCCTGGCAGGCACGGGGGACCATATGGGACACCAGGATTCGAACCAACCACCTTTGGTCCTGGATCGGCTGCTTGCAAGGCAAACACTGCTGTGCTATCTCTCCGGGCCCACTTCTGCAATTCTTGATAGCTTTCATTCATTAAGTTTTGATGTTAAATAGAAATTAAATAATCAACTCTATGACAAAGCTATACCCAAATCACCATTAAAAAGATTCCAAATCCGGGGCCGGAGAGATAGCATGGAGGTAAGGCGTTTGCCTTTCATGCAGGAGGTCATCAGTTCGAATCCCGGCATCCCATATGGTCCCCTGTGCCTGCCAGGAGCAATTTCTGAGCCTGGAGCCAGGAGTAACCCCTGAGCACTGCCGGGTGTGACCCAAAAACCACAAAAAAAAAAAAAAAAAAAAAAAAAAGATTCCAAATCCATAAAATACATAGACGTATTTAGTTCTATGTATATAAAACACCAAAAGGTTTTTATTTTTAAATTTGTTTGTCCTTCAAATTTTCCTTAGTTATGTTCATTAGGATCATTAACGAATTTTCCCCACCAAAATATTGTCTCTTGGGACCCGAGTTATGGCGCAAGCGATAAGGGGTCTGCCTTGCCCACACTACTCTAAGACGAACCTCGGTTAATGCCTGAGCGTTAGTGTTACTGGTGTAGCCCCAAAACAAAACAAACAAGATATATTGTCTCTTGTCATTCCGCAGCAGCCCTGCAGCAGTCAGACCAGGTAGATTAATTTCTCATCAGCAGAGGACTCCTAAACCAACTGGACTTTTTTCTTATAGGAATAACCAGGCTCAGTTGCATAAATTACACCGTGCTAATGTTTAGTAAGTTTACTATTCAGGATTGTTTGTTTTGGGCTACACCTGGTGGCGCTCAGGTTTACTCCTGGCTCTGTGATCAGAAATTGCTCCTGGCAGGCTCTGGGACCATATAGGTTGCCAGGAATTGAACCAGGTCTGTCCCAGGTCGGCTGCATGCAAGGCAAATGCCCTACCGCTATGCTATCTCTCCATCTCCTGTTCTGTTTTGTTTTGTTTGTTTGTTTGTTTGTTTTTTGCACTATTTAAGGAGTGTTCTTTTTTGCTCCCAGAGTGAATACAGGTGAATTTAAATAAAATCATGTTCAAGTAATGCTTCAGCTTTTTTTCATGAACAGAACAATTTCAACAATAAACTTATTTTAAAAATGCTAACGACTGGGTCCGGAGAGATAGCACAGCAGTGTTTGCCTTGCAAGCAGCTGATCCAGGACCTAAGGTGGTTGGTTCAAATTCCGGTGTCCCATATGGTCCCCCGTGCCTGTCAGGAGCTATTTCTGAGCAGACAGTCAGGAGTAACCCCTGAGCACCGCCGGGTGTGGCCCAAAAACCTAAAAAAAAAAAAAAAAAATCTAACTACTGATCATGTTTAAATTTAACAAATCTAGATATCAGAGTTCTGATAACTAATCATATTTACACTTTAAAGCATGAATTATTAATAAAATATTAATTATTAAAGCTGCAAAAGCTGAAGAAAAAATTTTAAGTTTCAGTTAACACTTCAGTAATCTGAACTTGCTGAGAACAAATTCCATTGTATTTGCATTTTTAGCTAATATTGCCTTCTCTTGTCAGCTCCTTCTTATGCCCCTTTAAGTAATAGAAAGCAATTCAAGTGCAAATTCGTTTGAGAAGAGTGGCCATCAATCTATACATGAGCTGATACAAAAAGTTCCTCAAACTTACTTTGAAAGATTCTTACTCTAACCAGGAACGCTGACATATGCAACCAAATGGCAAAAACAAATATTTTAGAAATAAACTTTAAAGAAAGATAAAAAACCTGATATTTATTTTCTTTTTCTTTCTTTCTTTCTTTCTTTCTTTCTTTCTTTCTTTCTTTCTTTCTTTCTTTCTTTCTTTCTTTCTTTCTTTCTTTCTTTCTTTCTTTCTTTCTTTCTTCTTTCTTTCTTTCTTTCTTTCTTTCTTTCTTTCTTTCTTTCTTTCTTTCTTTCTTTCTTTCTTTCTTTCTTTCTTTCTTTCTTTCTTTCTTTCTTTCTTTCTTTCTTTCTTTCTTTCTCTCTCTCTCTCTCTCTCTCTCCCTCCCTCCCTCCCTCCCTCCCTTCCTTCCTTCCTTCCTTCCTTCCTTCCTTCCTTCCTTCCTTCCTTCCTTCCTTCCTTCCTTCCTTCCTTCCTTCCTTCTTTTTTGGTTTGGGGATCACCCATCCCACAGTGCTCAGGGCTTACTCCTGACTGTGCTTAGGGATCATTAATGGGGTCTTGGGGGGACCATAGAGGGTGCCAGGTATTGAACCATTTGACTACATGCAAGGCAATTGCCTTACCTTTTGTACTATCTTTTCAGTCCCAGGACCAGATATTTTATAAAATGTAATTGAAAAGTGTAACTGATTCCAATATTTATAAATGAAGGATAGATGTAATTATTAAGACATTTTAGAAAAAATATTAGCAGATACTAGGAATAGATTCCTGTTTTACTAAAATAAAATTTACCACAAAGTCAATGTGATTATACAAATGTATAAAAAATTGCTATATTAAATTAAAAAAAAAAAACCTCAATACATAGAGATTCCAGAAAATCTATTCTTACTGCATGCATTCATTCTTATATTAGCTTTCCTTTTGGAACCATTATATACCACTGCACATGAATATGTCTTTTAAAGAAATGGATTCTTGGGCCCAGAGAGATAGCACAGCGGTGTTTGCCTTGCAAGCAGCCGATCCAGAACCTACGGTGGTTGGTTCGAATCCCGGTGTCCCATATGGTCCCCCATGCCTGCCAGGAGCTATTTCTGAGCAGATAGCCAGGAGTAACCCCTGAGCACCGCTGGGTGTGGCCCAAAAACCAAAAAAAGAAAAAAAAAGAAAAAAAAGAAATGGATTCTTCCCCTAGATTAGCTACATTGAATTGCTGATAACCTGTTTTTGTCATTCATATAAACCCTATTTTCTTGACTTATTATTTTAGGTAGATCCTACTTTCCCCCATTTTCTTCTTCTTCTTCTTCTTCTTCTTCTTCTTCTTCTTCTTCTTCTTCTTCTTCTTCTTCTTCTTCTTCTTTCTTCTTCTTCTTCTCTTCCTCCTCCTCCTCCTCCTCCTCCTCCTCCTCCTCACATTCTGCAGTGCTCAGGACTTATTTGAAGCTCTTATTTGAAGTTCTGGGATCACTTCTGGCAAGCTTTGGGGACCATAGGGGATGACTGGGACTAAAGACAAGAACCCTATCCCCTGTATTATCTCTTTGAGTCTGATGCACTCTTCTTATACCTGTATATGACCTTGATTTTCTGCCCATCTTGAGAATAAATTTCTACCCTTATGCCTTTAAGATTCTTCATCAAGGGCTGGAAATATGACTTAGTGGTAAAAGTGCATGCATTACATCTGAGTGTGACCTCTGGTAAACACACACACACACACACACACACACACACACACACACACACACACACACACACACACACACATGGAATTCTCCTATATGATACTGTTCCACTGAGTAAATCCTTGAGTTATGGAACTAAAACTTTATTAAATAAGAGTGAACTAAACTATGGTAAGTTTTTTTGTTACTCAGAAGCCTAGCAGTCATACAATGAGAAGTATATTCCAGACTATTAAAAAAGTCTAACCAAACTAATCAGGTTTTATAATGTAAAATACTATATCATAACAAATATTAAAATATAGAAATCTAGGACTAGAGCAATAATACAGCAGGTAGGGCATTTGCCTTGCATGTGACCTACCTGAGTTCTAGCCTCTGCATTCCACTGTATAATTCCCCATATTCAGCCAGGATTAATTCCTGTTTGCAGAGCCAAAAGTAACCCCTGAGCATTGCCAAGTCCAAAAAGAAAAAAATAATCATAGAAACCTAAAAGAATTGGAACAGAGAATATGTTATCAGGAAGATGTTATTAGGAAGATGAGGGATGAAGAAGAGAATGGGAACACAGCCAGTAAGGCACTTGTTTTTTGTTTTGTTTTGTTTTGCTTTGAGTCCACACCTGGCTGTGCTTTCAGAATACTCCTGGCTCTGCACTGAGAAAGTACTCCTGGTAGGCTCAGGGGAATCATGTATGGGGTGCTGGGAATCAAACTAGGGGAGGTTGCACGCAAGACAAACACCTAATTTGCAGTATTAGCACTCTGGTCCCATATAAGGCTCTTGTACACACCCAACCCAAAGAATAGGGAACTTTTAATCTTCAGTACCCATATGTTCCTTTAGCAAACACAACTGGTGTGACTCAAAAACCCATTTTTAAAAAAACCCTTATTCTGGGATCAGAGCAATAAATAGTTCAGTAGTTAGGGTGTTTGCTTTACATGAGGCCAATCTGAGTTCAATCCCTGACATCTCACTGTATGGCCCCCTGAGCCTGCAAAGAGTGATTTTTGAGGACAGAGCTAGGAGTAACCAACCCCTGAACACTGCTGAGTGTGCCTCCTGCCCTCATAAAAAATTTGTTCTATAATTGTAAACTCTAATATCAGCACATTACTTACTACTCTCTCTCTCTCTCTCTCTCTCTCTCTCTCTCTCTCTCTCTCTCTCTCTCTCTCTCTCTCTCTCTCTCTCTCTCTCTCAGTGATGCATAGGAACATTCTTGATGGGACTTGGAGGACCATATGCAGCACCAGGGATCAAACCTGGGTTGTTCCATTCAATTCAAGTACCCACTGCACTATAACTATATCTCTCTGGTCTTTTCAGACCTTTCTCAAAATATAAACTTTCTTTTTGGGGGGTCACACCCGGCAGCACTCAGGGGTTACTCCCGGCTCTATGCTCAGAAATTGATTGCTCCTAGGGCTGGAGAGATAGCATGGAGGCAGGGCATTTGCCTTGCATGTAGAAGGACGGTGGTTCGAATCCCAGCATCCCATATGATCCTCCAAGCCTGCCAGGAGCGATTTCTGAGCGTAGAGCCAGGAGTAACCCCTGAGCACTGCCAGATGTGACTCCCTCCCCCCCCCCAAAAAAAAAACAGAAATCGCTCCTGGCAGGCTCAGAGAACCATATGGGATGCTGGGATTTGAACCACCTTCCTCTGCATGCGAGGCAAATGCCCTACCTCCATGCTATCTCTCCGGCCCCCAGAATATAAACTTATGGAATTCTATTCCCCAAAGTCTATTTCACTAGTCTCTTAAAAAGATTTGAAGGCATGAAAAAGAGTGATAATTTATCCAATTAACTAAATTATCATAACTATTTCTGGATTATTGTGCTTATTCTCTTGATATATTCCTTAAACTTTCTCTTTGTATTCTCAGTAATACAGAAGTACTTGAAATAAACTTCCTATCCCTAGTCGAGACACAAATGTTGCAATCTTTTTTCTTTTTTAGGAGAGTGGGGGCACATCCGACAGCACTCAGGGGTTATTCCTAGCTCTACTCTCAGAAATCACTCCTGGCTTGGAGGACCATATGGGATGCCAGAGATCGAACCTGGGTCCATCCTTGCTCAGCTGCATGCAAGGCAAACTCCCTACCGCTGTGTTATCACTCTGTAGTTACTATTGTTCTGTAGTTTCGGTGTTCAGAGGTTACTCCTGGTTCTGTACTGAAGAATCACTCCTGAGTGCTCAGGTGAACATATGAGATGCAGAAATCAAACCTGGGTTGGCCAAATGCAAAGCAAGTGCCCTCCTCACTGTACTATCTCTCTGGTCCCTTAATTTAAAATTTTAACTTAAACATGCTTCTGTAATATTTAAAGTCAGACACAACCTCCTGGCAGCAGGAAGTACCAACTAAAACAGCAATTTTAGGTTCGTTGTTTCAGAGTTGGTGGATAATAAGTAGGTATATTAACAGCAGTGCTTTAGAATGATAACTGTTCTTGTTGAGTAACAGCATGATTTTAGCAAAAAGGACTCAACATTTGCTTGTATAGGAGACAAGAAGCATATTCCAATATAGGTCAAAGGTGTATTGTGTTTACATAACATTAGTTCTCTTCAGGTTAGAATTTGAAACAACTGGTTATCTGAATAGGGTTCTTTTGTTTGTTTTAAATTGCTGTCTTTTGGCCTGAAGTGTTTACATAGAAATCAGATCCTTTTTCCAGTTAAGCTGTACTCTAAAAGCAGTCATAGACATTGTTAATGCCACCCGGAATGAATCAAGTAATGAACAACATGTTTAAGATGAACCTTAAACATTCTTGGATACAATTGCTGGCAATCAGAACTGTTTTCAGTTTACGTACTTTGATTTTTTAATCTCTCCCAGAGTACTCTAAGAAAATAACTAACTCAAGTGAACTGATAAAGCAATTCTATTGTAATGAGGCCGATTCTCACCTGTCAGCTTTTCTGGGGGGTAAAAGAACTTTTGTTTTGTTTTGTTTTTGTTTTAGGGCCACACCCGCTGCCAGCGATGACACTCAAGGTTATTCCTGGCTCTGCACTCAGAATTGCTCCTGGTAGGCTCCGGGGACCATATGGGATGCCGAAGATCAAACTAGGGTCTGTCCTGGGTTGGCAGCATGCAAAGCAAAGGGTCTACCACTGTACTATCATTCCAGCCCTAAAAGTGGAAAAAACTTCTAATTATCACAATGGCTCAGGGCACAGAATTACATGGTAATTCATTTATAAACCAGGGATATAATTTTTTTTTGTTTTTGGATCACACCCGGCAGAGCTCAGGGGTTACTCCTGGCTCCACACTCAGAAATTGCTCCTGGCAAGCTCAGGACTATATGGGATGCTGGGATTTGAACCACCATCCTTCTGCATGCAAGGCAAACATCTTACCTCCATGCTATCTTTCAGGCCCCGGGATATAATTACTTAATGCTTGGTTTCATTAGGATTTTTGTTGTTGTTTGGTTATCAGTTATTAATTTTTAATTTATTCATTGAGATTACATGGTATAATACTGTATGTTTTAGGAGTAGTATGATACTGTATATGTATAAATTGTATGTGTATATACATGTATGTATATATAGGCTAATACGTCATAAAGGTATATTACCACATTAAGCATACCACTGAAGTATCAATAACTCCCTTCTCCCAGTGCTTAACTTTATATCTGCAGTTCAGAATCCAAGGGACTATTTTGGCTTCATTTATCTATTCATTTGCTTTGCTTCTTTATCTTCAGTATGAAAGAAATACCTGAGCATGATTCAATTCAGTTTCATTGTTAACTGTGGCAAGATTTTTTTAATGATTGAGTAGCATTAGTGTATCTATACCAATTATGCATCATTAGGTACTTGGGTTGTTTTCATTATCTTGATTATTGTAAATAACACGGCAATGAAGAAAAGAGTGCATAGATTATACTCAAGTTGTTAGATCTCCATGAGATTTAAGGGCACCCATCTGTGCTCACGCTAACTTCTGGCTAGCCCCTGACCTCTGTCAGCAAAAGGCTGGACTGGCTCCCTGATAGGTTGTGAGAAAGTGGCCTCTGACTCTAAACAGTGTAATCATACCTTCTTCCTATCATACCTTGTCAAGATTGCAGCAACACTTTTTTTTACTACAAATTGCAGTTAATCTTATAAAGCTCTTAATTGATACACTAGAGTGTAGTTTTAAGGAATAATTGTGACTATAGTCTTTTTGTTGAGGTTTTGAGGCCCAACCCACTGTGCAGTGTTTAGAGAAGGCAAATAAAGTTTTTTGTTCTCTTACTTGAGTTTGGCACTTCTCATTGATTGACACTCAGATGCAACACATATAATATTCCTAATTTGTGTCATGATCTTCCAGCCGATTTCAGAGAAAGAAATAGATGACATTTGTTTGATTTATTTTAATATTTTGAAGAATTTCCATACTATTTTCCATAGAAACTGGATCAGTTTAAATTTTCACTAAAGCTGTATGAGGATTGTTTTATCTCTATAACCTTGCCAAATATTTGTTTCTGTTTCTTTTTTTGTTGTTGTTCATTTGTTTTGGGGACATACCTAGCTGTGCTCAGGGGATACTCTTGGTTCTGTGCTCAGTAATTACTCCTGGGGGACCATATGGAATACTGAACATTGAACCTGGGTTGACTATGTGCAAGGTAATTGCCCTACTGGCTCCAACCACTCTTTTTTTTAATATATACAATCCTTATAAGAGGATATAACTCATTGTGGTTTTAATTTTTATTTTCCTAATTATAATGACTATTTATTTATTTTATTTCTCTACAATTATCTAAAAAGAAAAGATTTGATTTATCAAAGTATTTTTTTAAAAACATGTAGTTATAGGAATTTATATTTACATTTATTTACATTTTAATAGTGATTAAAACTACATTTTTCTAATAATAATATCTTTATTTAAGCACCATTATTACAAAAAAGTTTGTAGTTGGGTTTCAATTATAGAAAAAGCACCCCCCTTCACCAGTGCAACCTTCCCACCACCAATGCGCTCCATCTTCCTTCTTCCCCACCCCCTGTCTGTATTTTAGACAGGCATTCTATTTCTCTCACTCATTACCATGTATAATGACAATTTTTTAAATGTACTGTGGCCTTCTGTTTGTCTTGGTTTTTGAGTCACACATGGTGGCTCTGTGCTCTGTGCTGGCCATCTTAGATCCCTTCCTCCCAGTACTGGAGAGCCGCCAATTTGGGTCAGTTCTATTCAAAGCAACTGCCCTATCCTCTGTACTATCACTCTGGCCCACTGTTTAAATTATTGAGCCTCATTAAAGGATTGTCAATATATTTAGCCTTTTGAAGAACTAGAAGCTATTGGTTTCATTTGTTATTATTTTGCTTTCTATGTTATCTCTGCTCTAATTGTTATCATTTTCTTCCTTATACTGATTTTTATTTTAGTTGTTTTTATTCTAGTTCCTTAAGATGCAAGGTTAGACTATTTTTTTGAGATATTTTATCAGTTTCCTGCTAAGAATTTCCCTCTTAGTACAGTTTTTGCTGGTTCCCATATGTTCTAATAGCCCACTCATCCATTCTTATTTATTTCCAATATGTTAAACTTTTATTTGTGATTTCCTCATTGGCGTCTTAGTTTATTCAGTAGCGTGTTGTCTAGTCTACAAATATTTTGAAATTTTTCCAATTTTTTATGGCTAGTTTCTAGTATTACAAGGAAAACATCCTATGTGCTATACTATCGCTCCAGTCCTAGATTCTCTTATTTTGTTAATTCCTTATGCTTCCCATTCTTTACTTAATAATGCTATTGTAATGATCAGGACTCACATGCACACTTGATTGTGGTGCTTATATACTCAGCCTTGCCGCATGCCAGGAGTAGTGCTTATATGTGTGATTACCAAAGTTTACAATCATCCGTTTTGGTGCTCACATATTACGGTAGAAAGTTACAGCTGACCATGAAGCTAATTTAAAACACTCATTTAATGGAATAGTGAGAATTTTGGGGTAGTCAGTTGTTATGTTTGGTATCTAATCCTCTCCCCCCTTTTTGGGAATAGCTTGGATGTGCAAATCTGAATATCTAAAGAGGTAGCTCACAACTCTGTTAGTATCTGTGCAGCAACTAATATCAAACCTCAACATAAGGACAGTGATACCAACTCAATGTACTGGCTACCTACTATAACTATTATTCACACAAAAATAATTTAGTGAGAATCATAACATTGTTTTAAGGTTGTGTAATTACTGCTCATACTTGATTTAATTAAAAACACTACAGAGCCAGTAGAGTGTTTAAGGGTAGCTCCATGATGGTGCTAGGGACTGAACCCAAATTTCCTCATGCAAAGCAGATGCTCCAACATTTGAGCCATCTCCACAGCACGGTGTTTTGAATTTTTTGAAGTAAAGAACAGGTGTTATTTCGAGGCAATAAAAAGGGTAGGAAGAGAATGAGAGAGAGAGAAAGAGAGAGACAGATGAGTAACACATTCAAGAGAGTGCAGGCATCTCCAGAGGCAGAAAGAGCCTGGATACACAAGCTAACATGAAAGTAGACTGGTATACATCTCAAGAGGGGAGATGCAGGCAACATATGCTTGGGTCTCATGTATCCAGGCAACAAATGCACACTGAGGGTTTTTGATTTTTTTTCTGCTTTTCTTCTTTTTAAATTTTTTATTTTTTGGGCCACACCTGGTGACACTCAAGGATTACTCCTGGCTATGCGCTCAGAAATTGCTCCTGGCTTGGGGGACCATATGGAACACTGGGGGATTGAACCGTGGCCTATCCTAGGCTACTGTGGCAAGGCAGACACCTTATTGCTCTGTGCCACTGCTCCAGCCCATTCTTCATTTTTTAAATACACAAATTACCTTATTTAGAGACCATGTGTTACATATACATATAATACATATATTACATATAGTTGATCAGAATACATTTCTTTCCAGGTCAGTGGAAGCAAAAGTATTTTGTTTGTTTGTTTTTGGGCCACACTCAGTGATGCTCAGGGGTTACTCCTGGCTATGGGCACAGAAATTGCTCCTGGCTGGGGGGACCATATGGGATGCTGGGGATCGAACCAAGGTCCACCATGGGTCAGCCACATGCAAGGCAAACGCCCTACCACTGCACTATTGCTCCAGCCCCACAAAAGTACTTAAAAAAAAAAGTAAAGATGAAAAAGAGATTACAGCAACAAGAAAATTAGTGAACATTTTTGCATCTCACAGTGATGTTATTAAGTCATTGTCATAAGATTTTCTAAGCTCCAGTTGCTCTTTTTGTTACTTGTTTTGTTTCTGAAGATTAGGTAGCTTCAAATAGACCTTGCTATTTAAATTGGTGTGTTCCTACTGGGATAATTAAAAGATTTGGAATTATCCAAAAAGATGTGGAATTCCAAGTACCATAGCTTTTGTGGAGCATGGTTTTGGCTGCCAGACTTATGGGAAGTATAATAAGGCACTGGAGGTAGGGTAATGGTGCTTGCACTTACTGCAAAAAAGTCCTGGTAAAATACAGGCATACTTGGTCTTTTCATCAGATAGGTGTCTCTGCAGAGAGCTGTAGATGAGTGGTGAAGCTAGGTATTGAAAAACATATTAATTATTGAGTCCTGGATGGTGATGGATGATGGTGAGATGGAGGGATGGTGAGAGGCCTTTCTCTGCTGGCCTGCATCCCCTTCCAGGTCTGAGAGCTCAGGGTAGCCATGAGGAAATGATCCACAGGCAATCAGGTTTCAGGAGACATGAAGCTTTATTGATAATACACCCTAGCCACCTAAACTAACCTTTTAAGCAGGCTCTCATCAGCTGCCCTGACATCTCAACCTGTTTCTGCCTTGTCTCCTGCTGCTTCTCTCTGAATCTACTGCTGAATCCCCTGAGACAATCCTTTTGTTATCTTCCAAAGACCCCTCCCAGAAATGGGCTGGTCTTCCCATCAGGTAAAATTACACAGGAAGATGGGGTTGGGGTGACAGTTGGGCCTTTGGCTAAATGGCAATTGTCAGCTTGGCACTGACAGGGTGAGGGCGTTTTCCATTTTTGAATGGCCTTTCCCTTCAAAACTGCCAACTTCATCTGCATGGGGAAGGCATGATTTCCAGGGGCTTTATTTTTTAAGGTCAGTAAACACAAGTAAAAAAATAAAGTAAATAAAAACAAAACATGTCCTTCAAGTTTTGAAGACCTATCAATTTGATAGGCAAACAAGCACTGGACACCATTCTCATTGTCATTAGCAGGGAAATTAATATTAAAAACAAAAAGATATCACAAGAAATATAGTCATTAGAATAGTAATAAGAAAAACAGGACATGGGGTTGGAATGATAATATACCAGATTGGTCTCTTGCCTTTCACAAGACCAACCTGGGCTTGATTCCTGAAATTCCCTTATGTTCCCCCTAGCATTGCCAGGAGTGATTTCTGAGAGCAGAACCAGAAGTAATACCTGAGCTTTGCTGGGTATGGCCTAAAAACCAAATCAAACAAACAAACAAAAAAAAACAAGAAATAAAAATAAACACTGACAAATATACTAAAGTCAGGGTTATGAAGAGAGTTTAAAGGGTTAAAGTGTCTGCTCCAACCCATGGTTTGATTCCAGGCATCCATTGCCAGAACATTGCAGGGAAGAGCCCTGCAGGTGTGACCCAGAGACAAGCAAAGTGGAGAAATCAGACCCTTTCACATTACTGATGAGAACATAAATTAGTGCAGACTCTTTTTTTTTTATTATTATAATATAATTTTATTTTGATCATAGTGGCTTACATATTGGTGTCAATAATATTTTAGGTACATATTCACATAAAATCAGGAGGGATTCCCATCCATCACCAAATTGTTCTCCCTACCTGTCCATTTTTGTCTTCCCTCCCATTTCTTCTTCCCTCACCCCCAGGGTGGCTAGAATATGTGGTCCCCTCTGTATCTAACCTATTACTTAGTAGTCTTGCACCTGTTTGGTTTTGAGGCCTCCCTTATTTCCCCCTCTAACTGGAGGCAAGACCAGCTATTTCAAGTTACGTGGTTTTGCCTGAAAAAGAAAAAAGTAATAAATTGGGGTAAGAGTCTAATACCCCGAAAATGGGCGGAATCCTTCTAGTGGCTCTCATCATCGATTTAGGAGGTGAAAAGAAAGAGAAGGTGAAACACTCCACCAGTATCAAAAGAAGTGTTAAGTATCCATTGAGGACTCCAGCTTTATCGATAAGCTCCACAAAAAACAAACAAAAAAACAAAACAACACAAACAAAAAAACAACAAAAACAAGCACACAAACAAAAAAACACACCATGGTCTTGAAATAAGAAACATGGCATAGCACATAACGAAAGAAAAGAGAGGAAGAGAAAAAATAAGTATAACTGGGGACAACAATTTCAATAATCACACCCAAAGAGAGAAATCGACCAAAATAGATAGGTAAATGAAAATAATAATAATAATAAATGAAGGTAAAAAATATGTATAAATAACCAAGGTTTTGTGCTTTTTGTATTTCTGTTTTTTTCCCTCCTGCCCTGGCACAGTAAATATTGGGGTCATTTGAAAAGAAATTCACTTGGCCTAAAAAAATATGGGGTTTCTCCGTCCTTGGAGTATACTGTCATGGGGATCAACTCTAGATTTTGCTCAGGATCATTTACTCTCCCGGTGGCGTTTTTGTGGTTGGTAGACTTCTGCTCTGTCCAGGGTGATACAATCAGAGCTCTGTGTTTAGAGGTCTCAGTATCTGCACAGATCCTGAGATGGGATTTGTGATGAAGTCAGTCTTCGTGATTCTAGAGGTTCTGTTCCCTCAGTGTCATTTTAATCCATCTTCTGTGGTTGGTGGTCTTGGGCTTTGCACTGAGCCTAGGATGGCACCTAGGTTAGCGTCTTTCTTTGTGCTTCCAGAAGCTCCATTCCGTTACAATTGTCTCTGCAGGACCTTTGGGACTGGGGATCATGCTTATTGTGCAGGTCATAGTTCAAACCCTAAACTAGGGCTTTTTTATTGGTCCCAAGATGTGTACAGTCTGGCCGTGGTTCTATCAGCCAGTCATCTGTAAATCGCGATCTTGGCTTTTGGACCTACCAAAGGGTGCCAAGTCTTCTGGTTTTGTCTTGTCGTTAGCTGGTAAGGTAGGCTAATCAGCTCTAAGGTCAAGTTGTTCACATTTTCCTCGTTGTCAGGATATCATGTTAGAGCTGGCCCTTGTTGTTGACCCCGCAGTATTAAGGCTGTCCTGGATGGGATTTGTTTCCTGCAGCTGTGTGAAGAGCTGTGCCGTTTCTATGTCTGGGATCCAGGGTTCAAGGCTGGATGAATGGTATCTAATCACCTGAGGTCTAAGTTGATTCCACATGACATATTTTCCAGGTAGGAGATATCCCTGTATTATTAACAACTGTGAGTTCCTATCTCTATTAGATAAGAGCTCTTTTCTCTATGTAAGATTTCCCCTTTATTTAGTGTGCCTTTGCAGGGAGAAATGGTGCTACATTATATTGTCGGTGTATTTGGGGGTGGACAGAGGGGATAACAGAAACAGGTCACATCCCCAAAAACGATAAAAAATAAAAAAAGAATAAAAAATGAAATAAAATAAAATAAAATAAAATAAATAAAAAAAGGGAATGACAATGTATATGCTCACAAATGTATATGTAGGACAGGAATTTGAAAAAATAAATTAAAAAAATAAATAAATAAAAGAAAAAGAAATAAAATGAATTAGCGAAGCTTTTAAAGGACCAAAGTGGTGCAAAAAACTACCTTACATTTGGGGGAAAGCCGGTAAAGATGTGGTGTATTACAGGTCTTATGCCTATGTTGGAAGTACAGTTTTTCCCATTGCCTTTTGGGTTTTTCTTGTGGTGTGTGGGTTCCCAGGCATCTTTCTATCCCACCCCCTGGCCTTCTTCAGTTTGGTAAAAATTTGTGGTAGGGAGGTCTTGGAAGAATTCTTGTATTGGGGATACTTTTGGACCTAGGCCCGGTTTCAAGAAACAGTCCACGTTAGGGGGAGTTGGTAGGGAGGGCCGCGCAGCATGAGTCCGCAGGGGAGTTGGCTGTCTTTTCTTGCAGGAGACTAGGTGTGGGTTTGACTGGGTGTCCCCTCGCCTGGGTGCTGGGTACTGGTTCGTTGGGTAGGAGGTCGATCTTGATGCCTAATAGCTTAAGGACTGAGGGTGAAGAGTTTTAATATGGTGGGAGATCTGGATGGGATTGAGGGGTGAAGGGATAGTTAGATTTCCGGAGGGGAGAAAGGGGAAGGTATATGGGAGGGGTATGAAGGGAGAGAAAAGAAGAAATACCTTATAAAGAAAGGGAGAAGAGAATGGGAAAAAAAGTAAAGAGAAGAATAGAAAAGAGAGAAATGAAGAAAGAAAAAAAAGAAAAGAAAAAAGAAAAAAAAAGAAGAAAGTAGTGAGAAGAGAAGAGAAAATAGCAAGGGAATGCTGGATTGGTTGATTGTGTTCGATGAATAGAGCCTGTATTTTAAGTCCGTACATCGCAGTTACTGCCTCGGTGATCTGGCTGGTCACGTGCTTCAATTCCTAAAAGAAGGTATAACCTAGAGATAAAGTGTATGTTAAAGATTTTTCTCGCGGCTATCTCGTAGTGCAAACAAGGTATGGTATCTCGTGAAGTATCCTGAGTTGCCATCTTAGTTTGTCCGCCCTTTGTATCCAAGGGTGCCTGTGGACAGAAAAGCTGAGAGGTTATTTAAAATATAGTAAGATAAAGGCATTAAAACATAGTGTTAAGGTATGTTTCCATTGCAGTCAGTGATTTCCCGTGGTGTTCTATACTTGTGTTCTTGTATGCGATCTCTAAGGGATTATTGTGGGCCTTTGTTGTAGAAGTCTGATTACATACCTGTTCTCTCTATGCTGCTGTCTCTGTTGTTGCTGTTTTCTTTGTGGTATACTGTGTAGTCAAGAGTTTGCGTTGTTCCTTTTTCATGTATTTTGGACACTGCTCCCAAGTATATGTTGACTATTACAGTGCTCAGAGTTTCTACCCTGTTAAACCCTGTTGTTTGATTGTTAGGTATTAGTTGTGTATAAAATATATGTTCTAGGTGCTTCAGAATAGTGCTACCTTTCTGTGTTTATCTTTTGTCTTCTGACTTACTTCGTTTAACATAACATGATCTAGGTCCATCCACGTTGCTGCAAAGTCTGTGATTGTATCATTTCTGACTGCCATGTAATATTCCATTGTGTATATGTACCACATCTTAATGATCCATTCATCTGTTGTTGGACATCGAGGTTGGTTCCAAGATTTGGCTATTATACTGATTGCTGCGATAAATAGTGGGGTGCATATGTATTTTGGGATGAATATCCTTCCAACTTGGGGGTATATGCCTAGGAGGGCAATTGCTGGGTCAAATGGCAGCTCAATTCTGAGTTCTTTGAGCATTCTCCAGACTTTTCTCCATAGATGTTGGACTAGGGGGCATTCCCACCAGCAGTGGATGAGAGTTCCTTTCATACCGCATCCCCGCCAACAAAGGTTGTTTCCATTATTTTTGATGTGAGCCATCCTCACTGGTGTAAGATGGTATCTCATTGTTGTCTTGATTTGGATCTCCCTGATGATGAGTGAAGGTGAGCATGTTTTCATGTGTTTGTTGGCCATCCTTCTGTCTTCCTCAGAGAAGTGTCTATTCATTTCATCTCCCCATTTTTTTATGGCTTTATTTGGTTTTGGGGGGCTCAGCTTTCTGAGTGCTTTGTATGTTCTAGATATCAGCCCTTTATCTCATATGTTGAGTGAAAAGATTTTTTCCCATTCTGTTAACTGTCTTCTTGCATTAAGTAGGGTTTCTTTCGCCATGCAGAAGCTTTTTAGCTTGATGTAGTCCCATTTGTTTATATTTGCTGTTAACGTTCTTGCCATTGGTGCTCCCTTCTCAAAGACCTTTTTGATATATAGGTCTTCGAGTGTTCTGCCTATTTTATTCTCGATAAACTTTATAGATTCGGGTCTGATTTCAAGGTCTTTGATCCATTTTGAGTTGACTTTTGTATAAGGGGTGAGGTATGGGTCAATCTTCATTTTCGTACATGTGGTTTTCCAATTGTACCAACACCATTTGTTGAATAGACTTCCTTTGTTCCATTTCAGGTTCTTGCCTCTTTTATCAAATATTAGTTGGCTGTATATCTTGGGGTTTATGTCTGGGAATTCTGTTCTGACCCACTGGTCTGAGGTCCTGTCTCTGTTCCAGTACCATGCTGTTTTGATTACTATGGCTCTATAGTATAGTTTCAAGTTAGGTAAGGAGATGCCTCCCAGCTTTTTGTTTTTCAGTATGTGTTTGGCTATCCTGGGTCTTTTGTGGTTCCAGATAAATTTTGTGATTGATTGTTCTATTTCATTAAAGAATGGTGTCTGGATTTGGATAGGGATTGCATTAAATCTATATAGTAGTTTGGGTAGGATAGTCATTTTG
Source organism: Suncus etruscus (assembly GCF_024139225.1). Lineage (NCBI taxonomy): Eukaryota > Metazoa > Chordata > Mammalia > Eulipotyphla > Soricidae > Suncus > Suncus etruscus. The sequence goes on from NC_064849.1 coordinate 58,126,673, forward strand.
ACTATGTTAATTCTACCTATCCATGAGCATGGGATGTTCTTCCATTTCTTTAGGTCGTCTTCAATTTCTTTCTGAAGTGTTTTGAAGTTTCCCTGGTATAGGTCTTTCACTTCCCTCGTAAGGTTGATTCCTAGGTACCTGATATTTTTTGATACTATTTTAAATGGTATTGTATTTTTAATCTCTCTCTCCTCAACTTCGTTGTTTGTATATAGAAACGCTACTGTCTTTTGTGTATTGACTTTGTATCCAGCCACTTTGCTGTAGTGGTTAATTGTTTCTAGGAGTTTTACTGTGGACTCTTTAGGATTTTCGATGTATATCATCATATCATCTGCAAATAGAGATAGTTTGTGTTCCTCTTTCCCAATTTGGATTCCTTTGATTCCCTTCTCTTGTCGGATTGCTCTTGCTAGGACTTCTAAGGTTATATTGAATAATAGTGGAGAGAGTGGACAGCCTTGCCTAGTTCCTGACCTTAGTGGGAATGCTTCTAGTTTCTCGCCATTAAGTATAATGTTGGCTGTAGGCTTTTCATAGATAGCTGTAACTATCTTGAGGAAGGTTCCTTCTAACCCTATTTTGCTGAGTGTCTTTAACATGAAAGGGTCAAACGCCTTCTCTGCATCGATTGATATGATCATGTGGTTTTTGCTTTTCTTGTTGTTGATGTGATGTATAATGTTGATTGATTTGCGTATGTTGAACCAACCTTGCATTCCTGGTATAAAACCCACTTGGTCATGATGTATGATCTTTTTGATGAAGTGCTAGATTCGGTTTGCTAAGATTTTGTTGAGTATCTTTGCATCTATGTTCATTAGTGAGATTGGTCTGTAGTTTTCTTTCTTGGTGGTGTCTTTGCCTTCTTTGGGAATGAGTGTGATATTTGCCTCATAGAAGGAGTTAGGGAGGATTCCTGTTTTTTCTATGGTTTGGAAGAGCCTATGGAAAAGTGGCAGTAAGTCTTCTCGGAATGTTTGGTAGAATTCACCTGTAAATCCATCTGGTCCTGGGCTTTTGTTCTTAGGGAGTTTTTTAATTACATCTTCAATTTCCTCTGAGGTGATTGGTCTGTTTAGGCTTTCTAGGTCTTCCTTGTCCAGTCTCGGAAGAGGGTTTTTCTCCAAGAATCTGTCGATTTCTCCTGGGTTCTCTATCCTAGCTGAGTATAGTTGTTCATAATATGATCTTATGATATGTTGTATTTCTTGGGGTTCTGTTGTAATATCTCCCCTTTCATTTGTGATCCTATTGATTTGGGTGTTTTCCCTCTTTTTTTTGGTGAGTTTTGCTAGGGGTTTGTCTATCTTGTTTATTTTTTCAAAAAACCAACTCCAGGTCTCATTGATTTTTTGTATTGTTTTCTTGGTTTCTATGTTGTTTATTTCTGCTCTGGTTTTTATTATTTCTTGCCTTCTGGTTGTGGTTGGGTTTCTCTGTTGCTGTTGTTCCAATTCTTTGAGGTGATCTTTTAAACTGTTGGTTTTGTTATTTTCCTGTTTCTTGATATAGGCCTGTATTGCTATGAGTTTCCCCCTAATTACTGCTTTTGCTGTGTCCCACAAATTTTGACATGTTGTCTCTTCATTATCATTTGTCTCAAGGAATCTTTTTATTTCTTCCTTGAGTTGTTCTTTGATCCAGCTGTTGTTGAGCAGCATGTTGTTTAATCTCCAGGTATTAGTTTTTCTCCATTGCTTCTTCTTGATGTCAATTTTGATCTCTGTTGCATAGTGATCTGAAAGGGTGCTTCTAATGATCCTTACCTTTGTGGTCTTATATAGGTTGGCTTTGTATCCTAGGACATGGTCTATTCTGGAGAAGGTTCCATGTGGGCTTGAGAAGAATGTGTATTCTGCTTTTTGGGGATAGAGGGCTCTATATAAGTCTATTATCCCCAAATATTCTAATTTTTCATTTAGAGCTCTTATTTCTTTGCTATTTTTCTGTTTGGTGGATCTGCCAATGGTGAAAGTGGAGTATTGAGGTCCCCTACTATTATCACATTTCCCTTCATGTGTTTCTCCAGGTTTACGAGCAGTTGCCTCACATATTTTGCTGACTCTAGATTAGGTGCATAGATATTGACCAGGGTTAGTGTTTCTTGGTCCAATGTTCCCCTGATCAGTAAGTAGTGTCCCTCTTTGTCTCTGATCACTTTCTTGAGGTTGAATGCAATTTGGTCTGATATAAGAATGGCTGTCCCTGCTCTTTTTTGTTTTCCATTGGCCTGAATAATTACTTTCCATCCTTTTATTCTAAGCCTATGCTTATCCTGTAGCTGTAGGTGTGTTTCTTGCAGACAGCAGAAGTCCGGTTTATTTTTCCTAATCCAGTTCTCTACTATGCGTCTTTTAATTGGAGAGTTTAGGCCATTAACATTTAGGGAGGTTATTGAGAGAGAGGACTGTTGTGCAGTTGTGTTGTGTAGGGTGGCTTTTGTTACAATCGGGGGTTTGGATTGTGTAATTCATCTCTGAGTAGGTCGTTTAGGATCGGTTTTGTTTGCACAAATAGCTCTAGTTCGGTCTTGTTTGAAAATGTTTTTAGTCTGTTCTCCCATATGAATGATAGTTTTGCTGGATATTGGACTCTAGGTTGGAAGTTTCTTTCATTCAGTCGTTTAAATATGTCATTCCACTGTCTTCTAGCTTGAATTATTTCGACTGGCAGATCTGGTTTGATTCTTATGTCCCTACCTTTGTACTTGAGGTGTTTTTTCTCTCTTATTGCCTTAAGAAGTTCCTCTTTCTCTTTGTTTTTAGCCATTTGGATTACTATATGTCTTGGTGTTGGTTTATTGGGGTCTATTTTATTAGGGACCCTCTTGATTTCCTGGATTTGCCCTGAAGTTTCATTCCAGAGGGTGGGAAAGTTCTCTGCTATTATCTCTCTGACTACTTGTTCTTCCCCTTTCCCTATTTCCTCCCCTTCTGGTATACCCACGATTCTTAGATTGTTTCTTTTGTCCTTGTTCATTAGGTACTGGACTTTTCCTTCCAGTGCTTTGCCTTTTATTTCTTTGTTGGTTTCTTGGTCATTTTTTGTTTGCAGTTTTCCTTCGAGTTCTTCAATGTGTTTCTCCAACTCTGTGTTTCTGCTAGTAAGGCTTGCTATTTTGTCTGTTAATTCCTTCACTTCTTTTTGTATGGACTCTCTCATACTCTTTAATATTTCTTCTTTAATTTGGCTAATTTGTTCCTCGATAGATATCTTATACTCGGTAGCTAAGGTTTCTCTCATTGCTTTTATTGATTCTTGCATTTCCTTCCTCATTGCTGCTTTTAGATCATCTTCCCACGAATCTGTGCGTTTTGGCGGGCTTGGAAACTTTTTAGGGTTTGTCTTCGTATCTTCAGAAATTAGGGTTCTCTTTGATTTACCCATATTTCTTTGTGTTTAATGGTGTGCTTTGGAGTACTGTTCCTTCCAATTTCAGCCTGTTTTGATCCCCTGTGGTGTGGGAATGGGTCCCCTCCCTGAGGGTGGATCTAGGGGTACTGTTGGGTGGGTTTGCTGCGGTTTGGCTCCTCCTGTGCTCTTTCTGTGGCCTAACCCGACGGGGGATGGGGCGTGGAGGGTGTTCGCGCAGTCGGCGTGTATGGGCGGGGCTTCCCTACCTTTCCTGGGGCAAGTGAAACCCAGCCGGACTGGCTGCGGTTCGCGCGGCCCTTCCCGGAGCAAGAGAGACCCAGCTGGAGCCGGCGGCCGTTCGCGCGCTCAGCGTTCGCGTGCTCAGCGTGGGTGGGCGGGGCTTCCCTACCTTTCCTGGGGGCAAGTGAAACCCAGCTGGACTGGCTGCAGTTCGCGTGGCCCTTCCCGGAGCAAGAGCAGTGCAGACTCTTTAAAAAAATTCTTTTAGTCATTTCTTATCATTAATAACCTCCACAAAAGAAACAAGATTATATGCTAATACAGAGATGTGTAAAAATGTTCAAAGGAGCTGCTCTGAACAATCTTACATGTAAAGAGATTGTTGAAACAGAGATACAAGAATTTAAAGGAGCCAGACTTGTGAATATGGGGGTGGGAGCAGGTAGAGGAGTGGTAAGGACTTTCTAGCAAAGGAAAAACTGATGCAAGCTGATGAAAAGCTGAGTTGCCATTCCTATAAAGCCTTCAACCAACTTTTCAATGTTCACTCATGTCCCTAGATGTCTGAACAATATACTTATCAACTTTGTCAGTGCTCAGCAAACTTTGGAATTGATCAGCTCTGGTTTCTTTTTATTTTAACTTAAATATAATTTTATTGAGATATGATAAACCATATATTCAACTGTGTTAGGGGTCATAAAAATAGTATTTTTAGTAGGGTTTTTTCCTTGCATGTGGCCAACCCAGGTCCTATCTTTGGCATCATACATGGTTCACTGTCAGGAGTGCTCCTTAGTGAAGAACCAGGAATTAGGTCTGATGATCATTGGGTGTATGCACCCCACCAAGTCAAATTTTTTTCTTTTTCTTTTTTTTTTGGGGGGGGTGTCACACCCAGCACTGCTCAGGAGTTACTCCTGGCTCTATGCTCAGAAATCGCCCCTGGAGGGCACAGGGGACCATATAGGATGCTGGGATTCAAACCACCTTCCTTCTGCATGAAAGGCAAATGCCTTACCTCCATGCTATCTCTCCAGCCCCAAGTCAAATTTCAATGTATTAAATGTACAATGTAATTAAAATTAGTATGTTCACAGATTTTTTTAAAAAAACCACTAAAGTCCATAAGCCAGAGATGTGCAGAGCACATGTCTACATGTGTAAGGCCCTAAGTTTGATCATTGATGTCATCTGACTTCCCAAGCACCATTGAATTAGTGCATCCTACTCTTAGATCTGTAGTATGGCACCAAGCATTCTAAGGGGGTGTCCCTGTAAAAATATTGTCACAAGCCAGTTTTTCTAAATTTTGATTAACTCAGAAAAAACCTTATAAATATCATATATCATATTCCACTCGCTTTTTTTCTGACCACTTCAACAAATCAATGCTGAAAACTTATTACTCTCTTCTGCATGGCCTACTGACCAACAGTAACACACCTGTACTTCACATCAATTTCTAACACTAAAATCATATGATTCTCTGATGTATCCTTTTCTTCCTTTTTACATTTTTAGATTTTTCTTTCTTTCCTGAAAATTTTATTTTGTTCTCTTTATTGGAAGAGATAATAATATTATCTTTAGGAGCTTGGGGAAAAGGAAAGTAATTATAGAAAATTTAAAAGGTTAAATAGAATGAAATTATTATAGTTTGTGCTAATATTGTTAATAATTGCAATAATTACTATTTAACATATCAGCTAGCCTTTAAAGAATGAAGTATTGTTACCTTATTATTTTACATTTCCTCAATTTATGATCATTAAAGAGTGTTTCAATATTTTTAAGTTTATTTTATATGTAATCATATTTAATAGAAGCAAACTACTATAATAAATATTTTTAAAAGAAAACTGTGATTGAAGGTAATTTAGATAGAAAAATTTAGATTACTATTTTTCTTACTGAAATAACACTAGTTTACACAAATGTATATAATCTAGGGGTAATTTCATGTTTCTTCAAATTATATGTCAACACGCAACAACCTCCCACATGTATCAACAGTCCACAGACTATTATGCAGCAATCCTCCACCCTTCTCTGCTTCTCTCTCTGGTAACTAAAGCTCTGAGTTTAAGTCTGCAGGATTGTTTTAATTGGTCTGTGTGCTCTATGCTTTACTTTTTTCTTTTCCACACATAAGTGATATGATCCAGTATTTGTCTTTCTCCTTCAGATTTGTTTCATTTGTGTCCATATGTGATAAAGATCCCATTTCATCTTTGCATGTGACGATCCAGTTTCGTCAACACCATTTATTGAAGAGGCTTTCCTTTCCCCATTTCCTGCACTTGTCTTGTGCATATAAGTGAAGTTTTAAATATTGTCTCTTAATTTTATTTTGTTGATCTGTGTATCTATTTTGATCCCAATATCATACTATTCATCCTTTTCCTCTACCTTATCCTCCTCTTCCTTCTTCTTTACCATATGTATCAGTACTCAAAGGCTGCTCTGATCTCAGTGCTTGTGGGCCCCTCTTCACAGGATCAGGGGACCATGTGCTGCTGAGAAACAAACCTTGGTCTTCAGCTTGCCAGGCATGGGCTGACCATTGATTCTCTCTTTAGTTTCTATACTGTTTTGATTTTTTTTAGCTGACCATTTTTTTAGGCTGACCATTGATTCTCTCTTCAGTTTCTATACTGTTTTGATTTTTTTAGCAGTAAACTTTGAAGTTAGTATATATAACACCATTATCAGTTTTTATAGAATATAGAATACCCATCACAGAAAAACACTGTAAAAGGAAACTATAAACAGGATTTGAGAAGACATTGGAATTGCCCATACATATTGAGAATATATGTCCACCACAACATGGAGATAAGGTTTTTTTTTTTTGTAATATATATATATATATATATATATATATATATATATATATATATATATATATGAGTAATATCCATTTGCCAAAGTTCGTTAATCTGTAAACCTCTTGGGTTTGCTCCTGCAATGTGAGTTTTCTCTGTTAATGATGCACAAATGTTGCAGTTCTCTATAATTTCTCTAGAGTGCCTCCATTGAATCTGATAATTCACATGTAGATGTGTGCATTTGTATGTACAGCTGAATGTTCTTCTAAGGGGGTTTTAAAAATAAGTATTGTTAATAAGTCAGCAGTTTTATTCCCTTGAGCCATTGGTCCTGGTAATCCAGATTGGACTCTAATATGAGTGATGAAGATGGGCTTAGTTTGTTTCTGGAGAAGCTGCTGTAATTGTTTAAGTAAATTCTGTATTATAGGGTTATTGGCTTTAATGGAGGTGGTGGCCATGGCAGGGCACAGACCTACCAAGTAAGCAACGTTACATGTTACACCACTTACAATGTTACATGATCCTGTTACATGTGCTAATAAGTAGTTCGGTGTCGCTAGTTCCACTTGCTGTTTACACGTGTATTTAGTATGTATAGTCATATTAATTTTATCCTCAGTTATTCCTCCATTCCCATTTTGAGATCCATTGATGTAAAAAACCTGGGCATTGGGAATAGGAGAAGCCTGAACAATGGAAGAAATAACAAACTGGGTTTTCTTTAAAAAGTCCCAGGCCTTTCTTGCTGAGTAAGGGAGGATATTTCTCCTGAGAAATCTGAGAGGGCCCTTTGAAGAGATTCATTAAGAGGAAAGACTGACTCAATTTTCTTTTTTGGTATTGGTAAAACTATTATGTCTGGATCAAAACTGAGCAAAGAAACAGCTCTGAGTCTTGCTTTGATGATAAACTCTGAAATCAGTTCTAAATTGGGCACCACTGAGTGAGGTTATTTGTTATGCAAATAAACCTGCTCCAAAGTCAGATAGTTGTGTCAGCACAGCTGTGGGAGATTCTATTGTCGAAAAGATCAGCAGAAAGACAGTTTCTCCAGGTATAAACCTAGAAAGGTAGGATTTTTGAAGTCTGTTTAAGAAAAACTTCAATTCTTTTTGGGCAGCTGGTGTTAACTGCCACTGGCTATTTAAGGCAGGGTCTCCCTCCAGTGTTTAAAAAAGATTAGCCATTTCTGCATTTGGTATACCTAGGGTGGAATAGACCAAGTTTACATTGCCTAAAAGTTTTTGAAAATCATTAAGCATTCTGAGGTTTTTTTGATTAATGGAAATTTTTTTGCTGGCATATAGAAGTTCGGTCTAAAATGAAACCCAAGTGTTGATAAGGTGTCATAGTCATATTTTTCTGAAGCTATTTTTAGTCCTGATGCTTGTAAACAGTCAGTAACAAAAGAGTAACAAAAAATTCTGTAAATCTGTCTCATTGTTTATCGTTAATAAAATATTCTTTGTGTAGTGATAAATGATAGTCTGAGGGAACTTTTCATGAGTAGGACACAAAATCTTATCTACAAAAATTGACACATTGTTGGGGAGTCCAATGTGCCCTGTGGTAAAACCTTCCACTGAAAATGCTTACAGGGTTGAGTTTTATTGAGAGAAGGAAGTGAAAATGCAAAACGATTTCTATCATCTAGGTGGATAGGAATATGATAAAAGCAGTCTTTTAGATCAATTATTATTAATAGCCAGTCCTTTGGAATAACTGCAGGTGAAGGTAAACCAGTCTACAGTTTGCCCATGGGGATCTTGGATACATTCACAGTTCTAAAATCCATCAAAAGTCTCTATTTCTCAGATTTTTTTTCTGTATAATAAATATGGGTGAATTCCACTGTGAAAAGGATGTTTCAATATGTCCCAATTTCAACTGTTCATCCACTAATTCTTTCAGCACCTTTAATTTATCATCTTTAAGGGGCCACTGACCTATCCATATTGGTTCATCAGACTTCCAATTTATTTTTATCAATGCTGGATTTTTAATCACAGTGGCCTCCTAGTAAAATTTTTGAGTGTTTTTTTTTTGTTGTTGTTATTTTTTTTGGGCCACACCCATTTGATACTCAGGGGTTACTCCTGGCTAAGCGCTCAGAAATTGCCCCTGGCTTAGGAGGACCATATGGGATGCTGGGGGATCAAACCGTGATCCTTCCTTGGCTAGTGCTTGCAAGGCAGACACCTTACCTCTAATGCCACCTTGCCAACCCCAAATTTTGAGTTTTTGAATCAGAGGATGGTTCTGGTTCTTCGGGAGCTAGTGGGATATGGAATTCTGCATTCCACTGTTTTTGTAGCTCATGACCCCACAAAGATGGTGAAAATGGACCCATGTGAGGTCTAATTATAGCTCTTTGATTTTTCTGGGCCTTTGCACACCATAGTCTTTGTACTCAGCATACAGGAGCTTAAATCTTCCACTTCCTCCAGAGAATTGGGATTTCCTGGAGAGGCTAATTTTCTGACTATTTTTTTCAGAGATTACAGTAATCTGTGCCCCAGAATCCAGAAGCACTTCAAAAGTTTGCCCTTGCAATTGATGTTTCAACAGTGGATTTTCATTCCTCATTTTAGCAACCATAGCCATGAATGGGTTGTGGATGGCACCCGGATCAATGCTTCCAAAACCTCCAATTCTTTTCTTATCTGATTTTCCTATCTTGACATATGGAGCTATCACGAGCTGAGCTATTCCTTCACCTTTCTTAACAGTCCAAGTAACTGGTATGCTAATAATCACATTTCTCCCATTGAGTCTGAATCAATGACACTGTTAACGACTGAAATTCCCTTTATACTGAGGCTGCTCCTGCCAAAAATCAAACCGACTATTTTCAGGGGTGTTGGGTCCATAATACCTGCTCTCAACATATAAGGACATTGTCCTGGGTAGATAGTAATGTCTTCTGGACATATTATGTCCAGACCTCCACTTCCTGTGGTTGTGGGATTCAGATCATTTACAGTGTAGAATTTCCTTGGGCTGGGCTGGGGAGTATTATGGTTGAGGGGATTTGCCCCTGATTTTGATGGGGCTGAGGTGAGTTCCAATATGCATTTCCCTGATTGTGTATCTGTGCCCCTGGGTAACTGAATTTAAAAAGAGTTGGCAATCTCTCTTGAAATGCCCTGGCTTCCCACAATGAAAGCAGTTACTTTGCTTCCTGGGGTTTGTATTCAAACTCTCCCCAGATTGTTATCAAAGTGGTTTTTGGACCTGCAGTATCATGCCCAGTGACGACCTTTACCGAATTTTGCGCAAAAAACCTGGTTTCCTGAATGTGTTTTGTCCCCTCTGGGGAGAAATTGTAATGCCCTTAGTCGCTGTAAAAGTTTGTACAGGGTTTGTTTGAGATGGGGGTTGAGTTATATCTTGCACATTCCGACAGGCTCTGAGAAAATCGCTCAAATTAGCTGTATCAATCAGAGGCAATAATACTGATTTGCAAGCTGTATTAGCATTGTGGTAAGCCAAATTCTTTTCGAGAAATTTTCTCATATTCTCATCTTTCACTTGCAATTTAAGTGCATCCTGGAGCCTTCCCACAAACTCTACAGATGATTCAAGATTGCCCTGTGTAATTTTAAGAAAGTTCCCTAAATTTATTCCCATGAATCAATCTTTTCCCGTGAGGATAATGCTACTTCCTTAACTATATCCAAAATTTCCTTTGGTAAAGCAGCTTAAACTTAAACATTTAAATATTGATTTTCACCCATCAATATTTCATAAGATAGGATCACCCTACCACCCCATTTTTAGTTCCTTCTGGGATAAAGAGCTTGGCTTTAACTCCTAACTTGTAAAACATGTCCCATGAACCTGCTGAGGTGAAATTAAACACATTTTTACTATTCTTTTAAAATTATGCAAAACCCAAATTGATGTTTGATACCAAAATTTTAATAACTCCACACAATATGGTTAGAACCATAATCTTTACATGACTTTTAAACCGATCTATTTCTTCCATCTCAAGAGGTTCATATAATGAGACTTTACTTCAGGTAAAGGGTCTGAGCTCATGTTGGCAAAATTACTCCGAATAGGGCTCTGTGGTGATTCATCCTCTGATTCAACACCAGTATGCTTGTCAGTTATATCAGTAAAAGCAAGGTTCACCTGTGGAGTTAGTATAGGCCGTTGTTCACTAGTGGTTGATATAGAAGTAGGGCTGTGTGTTTCTAAATCTCTACTTTGAGCCCCTGTGTTTGCAGGTAAAGGCCTTTGTTTTGTTTTGTTTTTGTGATGGGAGATGATCTACTACAGGGGTGGCGAACAAGTTTGACACAAAGAGCCAAAATTTTAAACTGTGAGAGTCAGAGCCACACCACACAGTGACCTGCCAAAACAGACAAACACTCACACAAAAGCATCTAATTTTAACAATAATATATTAAACACATAATATAACATGCTCAATCAGGTGTTTTTTGTTACCTTGTTGGAGTGATGGGATGATAATCTCAGTGGGATTTTTGGCATCTTTGTTTTCAATAATCTTCTGCAAATCAGGTTTGTATTCAGTTGTAGCCACTCGGAGCAGTTCCTTTACATGAGTGTCAGTCAGAATGGACCGGTGCTTTGATTTCACGTGTTTCAAAGTAGAAAACAGCTCCTCACAGAAGTATGTTGATGAAAACATAGACAGCAGCTTGAGAGAGGCTCTTTTTACACACAGGTATTTTTCAGTTGGCACAGCTCTCCAAAACGTAACATGACCTTCCTTCAAAGGAGATTTCAGTCTATCGTCCTCGCATAGCTCAATCATTTCTCGCTGGCCCGTGCAGTTGTTTCCAAGGGATGGGAGGTGGGAGGACGCAACGGGATGGGAGGTGGGAGGACGCAACCTGGGGGCGGGACTCCACACTCGGAGATCTCTCCTCAGAGGTCCCTCCTCAGAAGGAGCAGAACAAAATCCAAACTTGGTAAAGTATACAAAATCATGATAAGAGGCAAAGAGCCACATTCATTTTGGCCAGGAGCCGCATGTGGCATGTTTGCCACCTCTGATCTACTTGGTTTGCACTTGGGCCTGGGTAGGCATCGGATATAGGCCCTTCTTTTCTGTAGTGGGAGGAGATTCATTATTCCTTATACTTTTATCCCTTATACCCAGTAAACCAGTAAGCTCAGCAGGATTATATTCATCAATATTGACACCCCAAAAATGATCAAAGATATATACAGTACAGGAGAGCCAATTATGTAATTATATATTTTTATTTGCAATGTGGACCACAACCAACCTAAAGTGAAAACTTTACCCAACACTGAACCAATCTGTTTGAAACAAGGTGGCATAATTTATGCAATTAACCACATAGGCCACCTTTAAATTTCCTATTCTTAGTGTTAACTTTACCAATGTCCCTAAGTTTTCTCCTATTTTCCAATTTAGCTCCTTAGCAAGAACATTTTAAAGTTTTGGGCCACACCTGGGTTTACTTCAGGGTTACTTCTGGCTATGCACTCAGAAATCACTCCTGGCTTGGAGGACCATATAGGACTCTGGGGGATCATAAAGAATGTATATCACCATCTTAGAGACCATAGAAGGCAGATACACGTCTAATATTGTACTTAATGTCAAATACAAGCTAACATTATACTGAAAGGAAAAATCTTAACATTTTCTCCCTAAAAGCAGGCATAAGAAAAGGTTGTCCATTCCCAACACTATTATTCAACACAACATTAGCAATCCTAACCAAAGAAATTAAACAGGTAAAATAAAGTGATTCAATGATACAAGAAAAAATATAATATGCTTATATACAGTTTATGTAGATGTACAGTTTAAGTAGATGATTCTAGATCCCTCCCAAATGTATTTACTATTCATGTATTTACTATTCATGATGTCTCTTCATAATCTGGGCCAAGAGTATGTATTTTCTTTTTTTTTTTTTTTTTTAGTTTTTGGGCCACACCAGCGTTGCTCAGGGGTTACTCCTGGCTGTCTGCTCAGAAATAGCTCCTGGCAGGCATGGGGGACCATATGGGACACCGGGATTCGAACCAACCACCTTTGGTCCTGGATCGGCTGCTTGCAAGGCAAACGCCGCTGTGCTATCTCTCCGGGCCCAAGAGTATGTATTTTCTATCTGGCCTATTCCTTTATTGTTCTTTCAAGTTTTCACGTCCAGTGAACAGGCCTGGTCTTGGGACTGAGGTCTGTGGCTGGAACCCTGTACCTGTGTCTCCTGTTGGGGCTTACTGCTCTATGTCAGTCATTGAACTCCTGAAGGGTGGTAGCCTAGTGGCTTCTTGTCCTTTTTGCTTAGTTCTTGGGTCACATACTGTAAGAGTGAGGCTATCTGCCTTCCTGTGTCTGCCAGGACACTAGTGATGGTCAAAAACATTTATATTATTAAAGAAATCTGTCCTAGAGCCACTAAAATAAAATGGGGGGCATACTTTTTGGAACTCTGCTTTGTACATAATAAAGGTCAATAAAATGCTGTTGTGCTCAATTACGTTTTAGGTAGATACTTGTTAATATAAGTAATAGTATTTAATTAATTTAGTTAGTTACTTTGTGGACCACAGTTAGTGGTACTCAAGATTTAGTCCTGGATCTGAGCTCAGAAATCTTTCCTAGAACTGCTTGAAGACCATAACATATGCACTGAATAGGGTCTTTTCAGCACTGAGCCAGTAACAACCCCTGAGCACCATCCAGTGTGATCTCTAAATCCTGCAAAATTGTACTATAAAGATGTAGCAATCAAAAGTGTGTGGAATAAAAATACTCTCATATCAGTTGAATAAAATTGAGAACTCAGATTAACTCAGATATATAGACAGTTTATCTATGACAAAGATGCTGCATGCATGATGTGGAGAAATGAAAGCTTCTTTAGCAAATGATGCTGAGAAAATTAAAAACATCCAGTCACCATGTATAAACCCATAATTACCAGGAATGATCCCTGAGCCAGAATAAGTCCTGAGCACCAGAAAATATGGCCCAACTGGTATTGGCAAGGATATGGTAAAAAAAGGAACTCTTACCCACTGCTAGTAGAAAGGTTTTCTGGATCAATTCCTGTAGGTAAAACAGTATGAGTATTTCTTATAAAAAAAAAAGGCCAGAGAGTCTAGTAATTTTACTTATTGGTATTTACTTTCAAAGACACAGAAAAATTCACTCAAACAAACATATGCAGTCCACTGCTCCTTGCAGCATTTAGTACAATAACTAGGATGCTGATGCAACCGGTGTGCAACAAAAGATGAATAGATAATGAAGATGTGGTATATAAACACAATGTATTATGCAGCTGCAAGGAACAATAAAATAATTCAATTCCCTGAAATTTGAATGGAACTGGAGGATATCATGTTAAGTGAAATAGGTCAGAAGAAGGTCAGATTCTAAATTATTTCACTTGTCTTTGGTATATAGAATAGCAGGACAAGGGAATACAGTTACCAAAGTTGAATACATCCTTGGCTCTAGACTATAGAAATAAAAAGGTCAGGGAGGAAGAAAATGGAGTGTGTGTGGGGCAGTAGAAGAGGTGAATGGGAGATAATAGGGGCCTTAGGCACATTCATGGTAGTAGAGGTGAGATCTGTGTGTGTGTGTGTGTATATATATATATATATATATGACTTTAACAGATATATATATATATATGACTTTAACAGATATATATATATATATATACATATATATATATATCTGTTAAACTCAAATGCCATCAATACTCTAAGAATGGAATCCAGACCACAGTTAAACTTTAGAGTGGTGGCACAAGCCGTAGGGCGTTGTTTGCCTTGCATGTGCTGACCTAGGACTGACCTACCATGGTTCTATTCCCTTCGGCATCCCATATGGTCCCCCAAGCCAGGAGCGATTTCTGAGTGCATAGCCAGAAGTAACCCCTGAGTGTCACCGGGTGTGGCTTCAAAACAAAACAAAACAAAACAATTAAACTTTAAAATGTTCTTGTTAAGGAGCCAAATTGGGGAATAAGAGAAAACCTAGGAACATTGGTAGAGGAAAATTAGCACTAAGGATAGGATTAGTGTTGAAACATTGTATGCTTGGAACTATTGAGTTTCACATTTGTTTTACATTTGCAAATCATGGTGCTAAAATTAAAAAATAAAGGAAAGAAAGTGATTCCTGCAGTTTACTGCAATTTCAATAGAATTAGAGGTATCATGTAAAGCAAAATAAGATAGAGGGACAAAAACAAATACTGGATATCTTATTTTTCAGGTAGATAGACAAATAAAAAAGAGGAACTGACAGTATGAAAAGATGACCAACTGATTTACAATATTGAGATTATCAAGCAGTTGAGAGAGGAGGAGAATAGAGGAGTTCTTTAGAACTCCTATGTGATGTAGAAACATTGATGAAAGAGCTTATGTACTTTGATGGTGGAGAGGTATAGTAAACTGTACATCAAAATTATGAACATTAACAATATTGTAACCATGGCACCTACCCATCATAAAATAAAATTAGGAAGACACAATAAACAAAGTCAAATTGATATAAACTCTGGCTTCTCCCCTAATCCATGTCTTCAGGAGATACTCTTTAGGGAAGTGTTTAAATACAGGTATCTCTTTCAAAACCATCTTTCAGAGCCATCATGGTTCTGCCTTCAGGGCCTCTAATGAAGTTAACTTTTTGTCAGACCATTTTTGGTGCCCATACCTCTGGGCATTTGTGTTAGGAAGAACAATCCCTGGTGGTTTTAACAAAAGAGGGGGAAATCTCCCTAATTATTATTCATGTCATAAATATTTATATCAGGAAAATGCACAGTCACAGACTCTGACTGTGCTATGATTTTTTTGACAGTAAAATTTAAGGTGAATAAAACACTGTAAAGAATTATAATTTGGTAGATTTTGCAATAAATATTTATGAAATTTTTTGTTTACAATGTTCTTAAATAAGTTTCACTGTTCCATTCAATTCAAATAAATTAAAGTCAATAGCCCTTGTCACTGTTTTCATACTGAAACTACACTCTAAAAATTATTGAACATTCTACTAAATAAATTTTATACTTTCTCATTTGCTTTTGAAAATAGAAAAATCAGTAGGAAGGGAATCCTTGACAGCATTTATTCAGATTCCCTCCTGCTATCCTTCTCTTGCCTGTAATCAACCCTTATGAAATCTTACTAATACTTTGTTTGCAGAGAGGAGGGAAAAAACAAAAATTTTATTGTGTAAGAAATAATAGCTTTATTCTAATAAAAATTCTGATCAGAAGCCAAATAGTATACATAAGATTTTTCAAGCTCCTAATTTTAAGTAAAAGATTTAAGGCAATTTTTTCTAGGTAGTATATACTACCTAGAAAAGTTAATTACATCTTCCATAGTTTATTATCAGAATAAAATATATAAATAAATATATATGCTAGAATAAAATTTATTTCTCCTATATACTTCATATACTCTTTTTTTTAAACGCAAGCTCATTACACAGCTACACTAAGTGAATTCTAGGAGGAATATGAAAAAAGTCTCAAATGCCTAGAGAGAATGCCAGACCTCATCTTTACTCCCTATTTCATTTAGGTTTTACTTCTGCTTAGTTTCTTTAAGCTTTTTCTCTTTCTTCCCTGGGTGAGTGTGGTAAGAATTATGTAATTACTTACTGAAAAGACAGAAGAGGGAGGTATTTATTTCTAAACATTGCTCCACTCACTTTAGGTGCTAGGCCAAGAACATTCTCCAAGTTCCATCACATTGTGAGAAGTCTAGGAGAAAACAAGAGAGCTTTGTTGAGTCCCCAAGTACTGCCAGGATATACCTCTTTATATTTTATTATGACGACAAATCTGGAACCAAAAAGTAGCCAATTGGAAGTAAGAATAAAGACATAAAACAGTCTAAAGTTCTTGAACTCAATGTATGTGTATGTGTTTATGTGTGTGTGTGTAGATGGGGTAGGATCCTACACTATCATGCGACTTTCATGCAACTAGCCTCATGTCCTGTATAATATTATTCTAACACCACCTCCCTGAAATTGCACAGATTAAAGGCTCAGTCCTACAATGACTCCCCAGAAACTTCTGTCACCAGTACAGGTCCAGGTTTATACTTCTGACACACAGGCTATAAATTGGTTCCATCAATCTCTTTTTTGGATTTTAGAAGCTACTTTAAAGTCCAGTTTATATGATGAGAGGTTCCCATGATCTTCTCGGGTTTGGCTGATTTACTGAAACAGGTCCCAGAACTTGAAAAACCTGTTTAATTACCATATTACTGGTTTATTATAAAATACATAATTCAGAAGTAGTCAGATGAAAGAGAATCACAAGGCAAGATATGGGAAAAGGGCAGAACTTCTTGATATCTTGATATGTTTACAATGTTCACAACCTGGTTGTCTGAATCTTCAGAGTTTTTTTGAGGACCATCACAGAGACATCAATCCAGTTTAGTCTAGCCTTCGTGTGTGTGTGTGTGTGTGTGTGTGTGTGTGTGTGTGTGTGTGTGTTCCAACTCTGTCATTGCCTGGCAATCTCTAGTACAGCAGCTTCAAAAAGGGAGTTTGGCATTTTCTCTCTACCCACCTTTGCCACCCAGGATGTGGCTGGGAAGATCTGGGACTGTGGCAAAGAAAGGAAAGTCAGTCTTAGCTCTTATTTAGGTCTTTTCAGGTTTGTCACTTTGCTTCATAGAAGTGAATTTTAGGGGGGAGATGAGCAATGAAATAAAAACAGATTTTATTTGGAGCTACTGAGGAACAGGAGGGAGAGGATAAGAAAGAGATAGCATGGGATAACAGGTTTCTCCAAAGGTAAATAGAGCCTGGGTATACAACCCAGCATGGGGTTAGAAAAGTACACAGCTCAAAAGAGGCGATGTGGGCCACCTGTGCTTGTTTACTATGTACCCAGGTAACACATGTGCGTATCTCCTTTGTTCCCAGTCCCATGTGGGGCTTTCTATCCTTGTAAGAGTCTGTTACTAGGATGGTTGCCAGTGGGTAGTTGATGGTCTTCTTTGATGTTTCTTTTCTGGCCTTTGTTCCTGCTGGAGCTTCTCTCTGTAGGAGGTCCAGTCTTCTCTGGGCCTGTAGTGATGCCAGATAAGACTCTTCTTTTAATGATTAAATCCTGTCTCTTGGTTTTATTACATCTCAAGAATTCATTGCCATGGGGGTTCTTTTCCTACTTGCCTTCTTCAATATAACAAAATAAAAACATATTTACATTGCTCTTCACTTTAGAAGTTATGTGGTTTATGAATTTTTGTGTTATAACCAGAAATGAGGAAAACACACACATACACATCAAAGTATCACACATCTGGCCTCTAGCCTAGGGAAAACACATGCATACATACATATCAAAGTATTACATAACTGGCCTCTAACCTAGGGCAAAAGAAGACCTCAGAAGGTCTTCACATCTTAGTTGAGAACTTTAGAGTTTGGGGCAAAATGTATGACTTGTTTGGCATTATTCTTGCTGCATTTACACTCCTAGAGGTCTGGCAAAGAAGAGTAGCAATAGCATAACAGAACTCTTCTTATCTTTGTCTTATTCCATCTCACATCATCTTTAAAGTATGACTAAGCTAAGTCATTGTTCTTGACCTCACCGGAGCATGTTCTGCATGAAAAGTCTTCAAAAGTGTTCAGAGGACCTGGAATCATTAGGGATCTAACCCAGGTTTCCAGGAAAACATGTGCTCCAGCCTATTGAGTTCACTTTCCATCCCACAGACAATGTTTTATGATAAAACCAGTAAAAACATGAATTGTAAGATAGGAAAAAATATAAAATTGTAGAATCATAAATTGTTTCTGGGAATGTCTATTACTTGTGCCTGCCCTAATTATTTATTTATATGCTACTCTACAGTATTTCAATGTCAATATCTTTGTTTTGGGCATTATTTTGGGGGTGTGTGTGGGACCATACCAAGCAATGCTCAGGGATTACTTCTGGCTCTTGCACTCAGGGATCTCTCCTGGTGGGAATCAAACCTGTGTCAGCCACATGCAAAAAAAGATACTGGCTATACTATCTTTCTGGTCCAAGCACTTCTGAGGATTGACCCAAGGTTCCATAAATGTAGAAGAAGCACACTGCCCTTGAACTACATCCCTTGTCCAACTTAAATATTTTTTTTTAACAAATTTGTGATAGATTAGAATGGGAAGCATTTGTTATTATATCCTTTGAGATACTGCCAATAAATTTTGTTTTGTCTAGTTATAGCTTTATTTATTCATTTCTTTTTAACAGACACAGTTTATTTTTTTAGTTTTGGGGCCCCACACCTGGACGTCTCAGGGGTTACTCCTGGCTCTGCCCTCAAAAATTGTTCTGGTAGGCTCTGGGACAATATGGCATGCCTGACATTGAACCAGGTCCCTCCCGGGTTGGCCTCGTGCAAGGCAAACATCTTACTGCTATGCTATCTCTTCAGCCCCTATGTCTTTAAATGATGTTTTTCATCTCATATATGAAATCAATATATAGTCAATCTTTCCTTGTCTTTGTATTTCTGTAAACAAAGACATAAACCAAGTGGCTAATATTTATTAATACTCTGGTGATTACCGAAAGGAATATGAATGAATTCTAGACTGACAAAATCCAGTAATAGGGGCTGGAGCGATAGTACTGCGAGTAGGGCATATGTTTTACCTTGCATACAGCTGATTCCATCCCCAGCATCCTATATGATCTCCCAGTGAAGTCTCTCCAAATCCAATAATATCTGGTTTAAAACATATACTTTGACTTTCTTATTAAGAGATATTCATTTATTTCTGCATACAATTAACAATAATTGGATGCCAGCTTTGTTCTAAGTTTTGAGGACAGAACAAAGTTACTATGCTCAGGGAACTTATATTCAACTAGAAATAGACATAAAATTACCTTGTCAATAAATCATACTGTCAAGAATTGTGAAGAAAAACATAATAGAATAAAGTAAAAGTAAACAGGCAGTTTTATTGTTGTTGTTGTTATTATTATTATTATTATTATTATTATTTTTACTTTTTGAGCCATACCCAGCTGTGCTCAAGGCTAACTTCTGGCTTTGTGCTCAGGAATCACTCCTGGTGATGACTAGGAATTGTATAGGAAACTGGGGGTAGAACCCAGGCCAACTGTATGTTAGGCAAGTGCCTTACCCATTGTAGTCACAAAGCAAGGAGAATTTATTTTAAATTAGTAGATTATGAAGTCCTACCTGATAAAGGGGCCATTTCAACAGACTCGAATAGAGAGGATAAATGTGACCTTGAGATAATAGATGCTCAGCAGGTTCTAGGAACAGGAAAGTCTTCAACTGAATAGGTAGAGTTGGACATGAAGTAGTGCAGAATTTGTTTTTTGTATATCTTTGTAATAATATTGGTTTAATTTTTATTATTTATATTTTTTTTGTCTGTGGGCCATAACTGGTAATGGTCAGGGGTTATTTTTGGTCTATGTTCAAGGGACCACATGGGATGCCAGGGATCAAACCTGTGTTGGCCACATGCAAGGCAAGTGCTCTATTCATTGTATTAATCTTTCTGGCTTCTTTTCTTCTTTCTAAGGTAGAATGCTACCTAGGAATTTTAGTACTGGAGAAAACTATCTGACTATGTTTATCTAATGTTGTTATTATTATTATTATTATTATTATTATTATTAAGCCACACCCTGGAGTACTTAGGGCTTATTGCTGACTCTAAGCTCAGGGATCACTCCTGGCAAGGCTTGGGGATGATGTGGGGTACCAGGGATCAAACCCAGGCCAGATGAGTGCAAGGCAAATGGCCTACCTTCTGTACTATTGTTCTGGCATCTATTTGACATATTTTAAGCATATCACTTTTCTCCTGAATTAAGTGGAGGAAAAAAAGAGAAAGAAAGGGAAAAGAGAGGTAAAAAGAGGATATAAAAAGGAGGGAGATCAGGGATTAGAAAGATTAGTACAGAGGGTAGTAGCAGTTGTTTTGCATGCAGCTAACCTGGTTTCTATCACCAGCACCCCATATGGCCCTTCTGCCTTCCCAGGTATGACCCCTGAGTGAAGCGACAGGGGAAAGCCCTGAGCAAGGAGGGAAACTATAATCAGAGTGTTAGTACTGTAGGTAGGAATCTTGGATTCTTACTTTGCACACAGACAACCTAGATTTAATTTATTGCATACCCTGTGGTTCCCACAGTACCACCAGGAAGGATCTTTGAGCACAAAGACAGGAATAAGCCCTGAGCATGGCTTGGTGTAAGCCCAAAAAGAAAAAAAGCAAAAGGAGGAAGACCGAATACAATGACAAATAAGATACAGGAGAGTTTTAGCTTGTTTTACATCTTGTACTCTGATTATATTTATAATCTAAATATAAATTTAAAGAACTTCTTAAAAAACTAGTTATCTTGTTTTTTTGTGCCTACAAAACAGTGGTTGTGTCCATCTGGCATCTCTCTGAGGACCTGCTTAGTATTTTAATTTCAATTCATTTTGTCATTGTTTTATTTTATATTAGAACATTAAAAAGTATCTTCAAAATTTAGTTCCTTAAAATGATGACATTTGTTTTGTTCAAAAAATCTGTCATTTTGGCAGAACTCATAAGTTCAACTCTCTCTTGCTTCACTTGGCATTAGCTAAGAGGGCTTGAGGTCTCTGAAGCTGAGTCTCTCAGATACAAGTGATGTGTCTGCCAGCTGAATCTGTTATTCTGGTGGCTGTGGCCACAAGAAAGCTTCCATAGGTCCTTTCATTGTGGCTAGTTTACAGCAAGGAGGTTTGGTTTCTTGGAGGGTCTGAATTCCAAGAATGAATCAGATGAAAATAATTTCTAACCAAAATGTAATATTCTACAGCATTCCTTGTACTATCTTTTGAATCATCACTTCATTTTGTTATGAGGCAAGTTGAGATGACAAACCATGACCTTAGAAAATATCTCTTGGGCCCAGAGAGATAGCACAGCGGTGTTTGCCTTGCAAGCAGCCAATCCAGGACCTAAGGTGGTTGGTTCAAATCCCGGTGTCCCATATGGTCCCTGTGCCTGCCAGGAGCTATTTTTGAGCAGACAGCCAGGAGTAACCCCTGAGCATCAACGGGTGTGGCCCAAAAACCAAAAAAAAAAAAAAAAAAAATCTCTTGACTTTGAAGGACAAATTTTCTTGGCCAAGTCTTGAGATATTACAGTGTTTAAAGGGATGAGGAGAAAACCTGGGAAATGCAGGGTAAAATAAAAAGTGGGTTAACAGAGAGTACAGTGGATAAGGCCCTTCTTGGGTTTACTCCACTTGGGTTCATTCCACCCATATACTTCCTCAAGTCATGCCAGGAATAAACCCTGAGCATAGAGCATAAGAGTAAGACTGAGCACTGATGGGTGTTGCCCAAATAAAATATATAACTATTTATATATTTATTCCCAAATAAAAATTAATTAAAATAAATATTTAAATAAAGAGCATTACAATCATACCTGGTTATTTGTGAGTTTGGAGCAATAATTCAGTGAGTAGAGTGAGTTGGCATTGTCAACACCAAACTGACTCATTGCCAGGTACCCTGAGCACTACCAGGAGTGATCCCTGAGTGCAGAGCCCAGGAGTAAGTCCTGTGCACTGCTGATTATGAACCAAAGCAAAACAAAAACAAAGACAAAAACAAAAACAAAAAACAAGCAACCAACTAAAGAAACAAAAAACCTGATTATTAGTTTTGTCAGAAAATGCTGCATGCTTCTCATATTTTAGGAACCAGGAACCAGGTATCTTTGAGAAGTCCATTTTATTTTCTTGTAAAGAAAAACACACAGATTTTTGAGGTCTTCAATAAATGGGAATTCATGTTCCACTATTACTTTTAATTCTGAGTACAGTTCCTGCAAAATAGGAACCTACTTCTTACCTATAGCATAATCTCACCCTTCTTCTACTGCCAATGTTATGAACTGACTCCCTGATTTACCACTGTGCTCAGGAATCACTCCTGGTGGTGTTCAGAGGACCACATGCAATGCTAGTGATCTAACCTGCATTGGCTACATGCAGAGCCAGCGTCCTGCTTACTGAACTCTTTGACCTCTAGCACTGACTTTGAAAACAGTTTTTATTTCTGTTTCATTTCTTCATTTCTCATATCCTTCATGAAAACCTCAAGATACCATGAAAATGCTGAGATGACAATTCTGAAATTTCTGAAAGTAGCATGGCTGCTCTTCCATTCTAATGCAGGGGAGAACATGATGATAAAGTAAGAAAAATATTCTTTCCAGCAACTGCGGGATGGTCATGGAGAATGCAAAGTCCAGACAGACCTCTAGGACACTCTGTTGCTGGATATTCAGTTGGCTACTAGCCTCTAGTTGCACCTTTGATTCCACTGTAGCATCTCTGCTACACTTAGTTGTCCTGGGGATTGGTTGCTGCCAGTCAGTGCAGAGGGTGGGAAGGAAACTAGAGCTAGGTTATTATCACCTGACCTAGGACTCATTTACTGAGAACCTTTGCTCGGGACATCTGAGTTTTCAAAAATATTCCCTATAAAAAGTCACAAAAAAATCTGAGTTCACCATGAAAAGAATCACAAAAACACCAATATATGCCTTTGAAGAAAGTCATACTCTTTTTTGGGGGGGGAGGGAAGTTTGGGTCACACCTGACAGCGCTCTGTGGTTACTCCTGGTTCTATGCTCAGAAATCACTCCTGGCAGGCTCAGGGGACCATGTGGGATGCCGGGATTCAAACCATCATCCTTCTGCATGCAAGGCAAACGCTCTACCTCCATGCTATCTCTCCGGCCTTGAAAGTCACACTCTTAACATGAGAACAAATGGAGTCAAAATAGCCATATCCAAAGATTCATCACAATTGACAGTTTGAGAACACATATGAAGGCAAAGAATAGAAGGAAGAGTCACAGACATTTTTTTTATCACAAAGTAAAGTAAAATTTCTTGAATGTTTTGTTCACAATAATTGGACATAAAGATAGGATCATTGCACTCTAACTTTGCCAAAAGAAAGTATTTGGGATTATAATGAGAAGAAATATATTATAAAATTACTAAGTTCTATCTTTGAAATGTTTGGAAAACATACACCTATGTCTCACCTATGTGAGATTTTACAAATGACTTATTGAATCTTCTCTTTTAAAAAAAATCGAGTCATTTATATTTGTAGAAGCTTTTGACTTCTACAAATGATGTCTAAAAACATAATACCCTTGAGACTGGTGTTACTAATTAATAAAACGCTCTTTGCAAACAAAATAAACTGCAGAATTCATGCCACAATTAAAACATCGAGATAAACATTTGCATCAAAGCAATCTGATTTCAGATGTTGCATCAAATAACAAGCTGAACATTTCACACTGTATTTATAGACCTTCCAAAGACTAAATTATGCATAATTTATTGTAACTTTGAGCTTGCCACTCATTATGTGGTGTTAGTGGCAGCCACTGTGGATAACATATAATATGTATTAAAATAAATTATGGAAAGTGGGAGACTATGTATTCTAAATTTAAGAACCTCATCAGGTCTTTTCATATTTTCTATAAAATATGAATTAAAATGCTGCCCAGTAAGCTACAAAAAAAGGTAAATAAAAATATTCTCATGATAAATTCCTTGTAGAGCAGGAGTCTCAAATTCAATTTACCTGAGGGCCGCAGGAGGCAAAGTCGGGGTGATCCTTGAGTGCAAAGTCAGTAGTAAGCCTTGAACATTGGAGTGTGTGACCCAAACAACTAGACCAAAACAAAACAAAAAAGATTCCTCTAGGGCAGGGCCACAAAATGTACGGAGGGCCGCAAACAGCCTGCGGGCTGCGAGTTTGAGACCCCGTTGTAGAGTTTCTCATAAAATGTTTATTTCTTTAGGCTAATATGAGATATTCTTTTTTTTTTTTTCTGGTTTTTGGGCCACACCTGGCGGTGCTCAGGGGTTACTCCTGGCTGTCTGCTCAGAAATAGCTCCTGGCAGGCACGGGGGACCATATGGGACACCGGGATTCGAACCAACAACCTTTGGTCCTGGATTGGCTGCTTGCAAGGCAAACACCGCTGTGCTATCTCTCCGGGCCCATGAGATATTCTTGTAAGCATAAAAGCATGAAACTTTTCTTGTTTTTGCCTGCTATTTGGGGAAGCTGCTTTCAAGATATAGGAACTTCAGCTGAAGAAAGGCAATGCAGATCTAGACCATATTATGAGCATAAGGGCATCACACATTATTAACTCCCCAGAAAGGCACAATAAGTAGGTTAACTCATATATTGAATATATATTCTATATATATATATATATATATATATATATATATATATATATATATATATATATATATATATATATATAGTTTTTGGGTCACATCTGGCAGTGCTCAGGAGTTACTCCTGGCTCTATGCTCAGAAATCTCCCCTGGCAGGCACAGGGAATCATATGGGATGCCAGGATTTGAACCACCGTCCTTCTGCATGAAAGGCAAATGCCCTACCTCCATGCTTTCTCTCCAGCCCCATATATTGAATATTTTTATTTACCATTCTTTGGCATTTAAGAAAAGTAAATATGTCAAATATATGGGGTGAGAGAAATTCAATTCAATAGGAGCTGAAGGAGCAAGATTAATTTCAATGGATATTGAAAGGGTCCATTTTTACTGTTATGCTTGTTTAAATCTATCATCGGAATAGCCAACATTAATGAAACATGATGCACTGTTCTGAAATACATTAGAAAGATTTTTATGGTGAGAGAGTTTGTTAGCCAACTTTATGAAATAGCTTAAGTAGACTTGCCCAATTTTTCTATTACTATACACTTACTAGTTATTTTTTCTTTCTTGGCTTTGGGCTACACCTGGTGGTTCTTAGGATTAATTTCTGGCTTTGCATTCTTGGCAGAACTAGCGTATCAAATGGGGACCATATGAGGACCAAACTTGCATTAGCAATGCGCAAGAAAATGCTCTACCCACTGACCTATCTTTGGCCCTGACCTAAATAGTTTTAATTTGTTTTAATAAGTGTTCTTTAACACCAGAAGAGAAATATGTGGTGCAATTTTTTCATGATATTTTTGATGTGGGGATAATTCAGTGTGGCATATTAATGAACACTTTCTAAATAGTTTCTTCTGAACAGAGTTTGAGAAATCCAGGCTATGAGAAGAGACTATGGGAAGAAAATAACTTCAGTTATCTTAAAGAGTTTTACATAGAAGTTTCATGACTTTGGACTCTGTTTGGGAATCTTGTGAGTGGACTAGAGAGGGTAAGAGTAGTTTGGTAGAGGGAAGAGAAGAAAAAGAAAAGTTTTGGTAATGGCAAGACAACAACACAGTTAACCAGAATTTTGCCATTTAGCCAAATACTTTTTCAGTCTCATCATTGGCTTATATTGAATGTGAGAAGTCTTGGTAGAGATAAAATCTGTACCAGCTATCAGTAAAATGACTAGGGAAGGTAATATTACTAGATTTGTTTAAACTTCAATTTTGTCATCTATATAAACGAAGAATATATAAATTTATTATTATTTTAGAATAATTATTATATATACTATATATTCTATATAATAGAATATATATAAACTTTAGGTTATTCTAAGAATCACTAACAACCTATATGTCACAGGATAAATATTAGACAAGTATCCACTGAACCAATATACCTAGCTTAGTGCCTACAGCCCTCAACAGATGGAAACTTTTCTAATCTTTTGTATAGAGTTTGAATCCTAAATAAATGCATTTAGAAAGATCATAAGAAAATATGCTCATGAAACCTAAACTTTAACCATGCTTAAGGATTTTGAGGGAAGGAATTACTTATATAGGATTACTTGTATATTGCTTACACAAATTATTTCAGATACTTTTTCTTTTTTGTATGTTTGTTTGGTTTTTGGGTCACACTCAGCAGCGCTCAGGGGTTACTCCTGGCTCTGTGCTCAGAAATCGCCTCTGGTAGGCACGGGGGACTATATGGGATGCCGGGATTCGAACCACCATCCTTCTTCATGAAAGGCAAACGCCTTATCTCCATGCTATCTCTCCGGCCCCTACATTTTCTTTTTTGAATTTAAATTACTTTCTTTAAGCACCATAGTTACAAAATTGCTCATGATTGGGTTTCAGTCATACAATGTACACCATCCTTCACCCAGTGTACATTTTCTGCTACCAATGTCCCCAGCTTCTCTCCTGTCCTACCCCGCCACCCCTGCCTGCCTCTTGGCAACATTTTACTTCTATTGTTCTCTCCCTGTCAGAGATACTTCTTGTCTTAAAATATCAAAGAAAGCATTTAGTGCCCAGACAGATAAAGAACAAAATACACATAGCCAGGACAGTAAATATCTTAGTCTTGCTTGTGCTGGGGAAATACATCAGCCCAGATATGTTTAATAAGCTCTCCATACATATTAAATCATTCCACAGGGCCAGGGGATGATTCAAACTAAAATATTTTGTGTGGGAAGCCCAAGTATGGTCTTCTTAGAACTAAGCATCCCTGGAAGTGATCCCAAGCACTAGGATGAAAGTACCCCCAAATACTGTTGGGTGTTGCCCTTTCCCTAATAAAAAAACTTAATGCCCCCTCAGGTAAAAGGAAAATACAACCAGAACCCCACATACAGAAAAAACTATCCTACAGCACCAGCTCCAGAGAATTCTTCCTAGAGTTCAGGATATTTTCTGTATAAAACCTTTTTATTCCTTAAGACCTCTAAAATTAGCTTAATAATAGAGCAATGAGTCCAAGTAACCATCATGGACATTCTCCCTAAACAATTGCATTTATACACATGCACAGAAAAATGTCTCTATTTCAAGAAATAGTTACATACACCAAAACTCATTAGAAACCTTGATTAGTTCATAGGATTCTGTCATCACAATAAAAAAGCATAATCTAATATTTTAATTTAGATATTAAAACTCTACAACAGTTTTGCAACAAAGCTAAAATAATCTTATTTTCTAACTACCCACAACCTTACTTGACTCATAATTCTTGTTACATAGTTTTGTTTGTAGATAGCTGCTTATCTAAAATAGTCAATATATTCCCTGGCTATTAATTCCTACAACCTCTTTAAAGACTTAATTTCATCTATTCCCTTTTCAATTAATGTTGACCACCACCTTCCTCTTAGAGTTCTTATTGCATCTTCCATTACCACTGATAATGCATCTTCTTTATAAAATATATAACTTTATTAAATTAAAATTAGTCTACAATTTTTTTTTTTTTTTTTTGGTTTTTGGGTCAAACCCGGCAGTGCTCAGGGGTTATTC
The DNA here is from genome assembly GCF_024139225.1 of Suncus etruscus. Taxonomy (NCBI): domain Eukaryota; kingdom Metazoa; phylum Chordata; class Mammalia; order Eulipotyphla; family Soricidae; genus Suncus; species Suncus etruscus. Next base: position 58,154,411 of record NC_064849.1, read on the forward strand.
CTGGCTCCAGGCTCAGAAATTGCTCCTGGCAGGCACGGGGGACCATATGGGACGCCGGGATTCGAACCGATAACCTCCTGCATGAAAGGCAAACGCCTTACCTCCATGCTATCTCTCCGGCCCAAATTAGTCTACAATTTTATATGTTTCAGTAATACAAGTTCTCACTTCTGTGCATATATTCACAACACTGTATGCAGGCATCTTCTTAACACATTTTTTTTTCTTTAATTCTTTGCTTGTATATAGAAATGCAACAGACTTGTGCATATTGATTTTTGCATACTGTCACTTTACTTAATTTATTAATTACTTTTAGTCCCAGTTTTGATAGTGTCGTTAGAGATTTTCAGTTTATTTTCAGTTTGCAGTTTGTCAGCTAAAAATTAAAATAGTTTTATTTCTTTTCTTATTTGGATTTTCTTTTCTTTTCTTTTTTAGCGTTAGGGTCACATCTACCATTGTTCAGGGACTACTACAGCAATGCTCAAGGAGACCCTGCAGCATTGGGGATTAAAGCAAGACTCCTAAATGCAAAGGATATTCTCCAGTCCTAAGACCATTTTCCTGGCTCTTGATTTCTTTTATATCTCTTTCTTGTCTAATTGCCTGTCAAAGACTTTTAAGAATATTGAAAAGTAGCAATGTGAATGTATCTTTTTTATCTTGTTCTAGATATCAGAAAGAAAGCTTTCAGCTTTTCACCACTGAGTATTTTAGTTAGGGGTTTATCATATCTGACTTTTGTTTGAGATATTTTATCTACTTTCAGTTTTTTGAAACTTTTTCATAAATCATAAAATAAATGATTTTTTTCAAATGTTCCCCAGCCTCCTTTGATGTGATTATGTTATTTAAATATTTTTCCTGTTATGGTGCTTTATATTAATTTGTTTTAATATGTTGAGGAATCCTTTAATTCCTGGAATAAATCCCATTTAGTCATGGTGATTGATCCTGTTAGACTTGATTTGCCAAGATTTTGTTGATGATTTTTGCATTTATATTCATCAACTCTATGACTCTTATTTTGGAGTTTTCCTTATTTGGTTGTGGGATCAGATTTGTTTTGGATTCTTTACCTCTCAAAGGAACTTGAGGGTCAGAGAGATAGTAAAGTAGGTAGGTTCGATCTCCTATATCCCATACAGTTCCTTGACCATCAAAAGGGAGCAATTCTTGAATGTTGAGCAGAGTAATACTTTAGCACCAGTAGGTATGGTCCAGAAACAGAAAAGAAAAAAAAAAGTGGGGGGGTGAACAAAAGAGTTTGAGAAGGATTAGGTAGGTAGAATTTTTTTAGTGAAACCATCTGGTGTCCAAATTTTTTTGTTTTGTTTTGCTTTGTTTTGGGCCATATCTTCAGGTCTCAGGGCTTACTTATTCTTGGCTCTGTGTTTCAGGATCACTCCTGGCCAGGGCTCAGGAAACCATATGTGGTGCCACGGTTCAAACCTGGGTGGATTGTATGCAAGACAAGTGAGCTGCCTTCTGTACTATTGTTAGGCCTTTAAGGAACTTTTAAATTAAAGCTTCTATTTTATACTTGTGACTGGTCTGTTTGAGCAAGTTCAAATAGAACCTGGTTCAGTCTTAGAAGGTTATGCAATTGTTAAACTTTTAATATTTCTTGTAGATAACTCAACTTGTTTGCTTGTGATTTAATAGTCTTTTATGAAAAATTGTATCATATGGGGTCAGAGAGATAGCACAGTGGTAAGGCATTTGCTTTGCATGCAGCCTATCTGGGATGGACCCCGTTTGATTCCCAGCCTCTCATATGGTCCCCAGAGTTTACCAGGAGCAATTTCTGAGCACAGAGCCAGAAGTAACCCCTAAGCATCGCCGGGTGTGGCCCCCCCCAAACCAATAAATAAATAAATAAACTGCTTTAAAAGAAAGAAAAATTGTATCATTGTAATTTTAACTTTTGGGGATGGCCAACACATAGATGAGCTCAAGGTTTATTCCTAGTTCTGTGCTCAGGGATTATTCTTGGTGAGCAGAGGAGACCATATGTGGTGCTGGAGATTGAACCTGGGCTGACTGTGTGAATGCCAAATGTCCTATCTGCTGTATTATCTATCAGGTTCTATAATTTCACCTTTTTACTTCAGTCTTTTATTTTGTTTGTATTAAGGTTTTCTTTATTATTTTTAGTGTGCCTAACTAGGAGTTTATCATTTACTTTTCCAAGAACTAATTCGTAGTTTCCCTAATTTTGGAGGGATGGGTTTGGGTCACACCTGACTGCTCAGAAATTACTCCTGGGTCTGTGCTCAGGGATCCCAGCACTGCTCAAGGGATCATACATGGTGCCCTGGCATCATACAAGCATCTCACCTAGTATACTAGCTTTCTGTTCCTTATTGTTCCTTTACATATTTTGGGGGTTTTATTACGATAATTTCTACTGTAAGTTGTGTGTGTGTGTGTGTGTGTGTGTGTGTGTGTGTGTGTGTGTGTGTGTGTGTGAAAGCTGAATCTGGCATTGCTTAGTTGCCATTTTGGCTCTGTGCTCAAGGTTGCTCCTGCTGTTGTTCAGAACTATGTGGTACTGGGGATCAAATCTGGGCCTCTTGTATCAAAGTATGTGCTCTAGTCAGTCCATTGAGCTATTTCTCCAGCTCTCCAGTTTTTTCTTTTTACTGGCTTTTGATTTTGTTTGTTCTTTTTTCAAATTATTTCACATGTAAGGTTAGATTGTTTATGTGGATTTTTGGAGTTTATTAATGAGGGCTTGTATTGTTGCTATCTACAAACTTTCCTTTTAATATCATTTTAGCTGTGATCCATAGCATTTAAGAGGTTATCTCTACTATTATTTCCAGGTAATTTTCAGTTATCCATTGATTTAATAAGTTCTCTTTTATCAATAACTTTTTAATCACGCCCAGTTGAGACATCATACTGATTAAACAATAATTCCCTGTATTTCCAATCCATCTCAGCTCCTTAGACCTTTTGAAGAAACGAAAATGTGTCTTACAACTAGGGAGAATTACAGTTACCATCAGTTACCACTAGATGGAGGAAGTGATTTTCTTAGTCTGAGTGAATTTGAAGTTTTTTAGTTGAAGAATTACAAATGCTCTTTAGGCCTCAAATGGTAATCATCGACAATTTATCAGATTATCAAGATCTTTTAAAAGATTTCTGTTATTCATCATTTATGTAAAGTATTTTCTATTTTTCTTTTTCAAGCCCTTACCTCTAACATAGGCAAAACAAAAATAAACCTAATAGATTTAAGTGATATGAAATAAAACCAAGCAATTTAAAATATACCTTTAAACTCAGGAGTCACTTTCATATAATTTCATTACATATTAGCATAATTAATGTCTTTAGCCTAAGATTAACATGCCAATATTTCTAGACTTCAATGTCTTTCAAGGTAACATGCTGTTTACTATCTATTGCTTTTGTTGCATATTTATAATATGACTGCATTTTAGACATCAAACACGTCAACTTTTCTTCAATTGACTTTTGTTTTGAAAAGCCTTTTGTGTTCTTTCAAAAAGGTGAACTTGCAACTTAGAAAAAAATGAAGTCTATATAGCTGTGAAAATCATTTTGCACTAAGGGGCAAAATTGATATCATTGCAATTGGTTAGAAAGTGAAACCCTTCACCTTTCTTTCTTCCTTTTTTCCTGAGTAAATGTTACTTTTCTATAACTCTAGCAGAAATGTTAGAATTATCATAAATGAGCTTTTGCGCATGCTGTTATTTCATCTTCTGTAAAAAAATTTCAATCATATTCTTAATGTTTCTGTTTCCAAGCCAACTGTTTAATGCTCAGAGCTTTATTTCAGACTACAGACTATTCATTTATGCTAACAGTAGAGCTCGAACAATACTGTAAATTAAAGAAAATGTAATTTTAGGATTTGTCTTATAATTTACCATTTTCAAAAAGCACTCTCTGGAGAAATTAATAGCTTAAATATTACTGGAATAATGAGGATCAAGTTTGAGGAAAATATAGCTTGAAAGTCTATTACTGAAAATGATGGAAATAGGCATTTTTGTATTGCTATCTGAGCAAATATAATACCATACCATTTATCTCTAATTATCCCTAGGAAAAAAGAACAAGAAGCACTGAAAAAAAAAAAGGGTAAAATTTTAAATGGGCCTGTTATTCTTCTACTTTCCCTCACCTACTATTCATGTTATTATAAATATTAACAAAAATCAGCAAATAGAAGTAGAGAATAAAAACAGAAGGCTGATATAGTCTTTGGGTCAATGAAGAGTTTCTACTGAGCAAATCAAAAACTCTTGGGCCTATTATTCTGGGAAAGTATCCTCACATATAATCCAAATATGTTCATTTTCAAATCCATTTATGTTCAGTGAAGTGTGTGATTTTTCTATTCAAGTTAAAGAAAGCCAGATTGAGAACTTATCTAAATTCAGCTAATTATATTTGGTCAAGCATTGTCCTTGGCAAATTATTCTCCAGATTTAAATTTTTGTACTTTTAATGAGCTATGATTTCAGGGGCCATAGATGGCAAAACTAAAAATTTTAATTACCTTTGGATAAAATATTATCACAAAACCTTTATATTTTACATTGCTTCTTTTTGTCCAAATAGATGGTTAGGTTAATGAAAAAATCTATCCTAAGGAAGTAAGTAAAGCAAGGATAAACAACATGAAATAGTTCAGTGAGATTAATTTGTATATTAGCTTAGTTTTATAAAAGTTTAGAACTTTGTTTCTGTATAGTAAGTAGCTTCTGACATTTACATTGGATTTAGTATAGTTGTTTTGATTTGGGCTAAATGGATTAATCATCACTCAATTAATTTTTAAAGTATACCACAAAAATTGACACATTCTTTGTCTGATAGGTTATATATCTGTGATCCTGAAACTTTGATGTCTTACTTATCACCACCTTTCCAACTATGAGAAAGACTTTGCTCCTTTGTAAAGGCAGAGATATGAAACAGAAAACAGGCAGAATTTTTACACCTCCTCTTGTCAGTTTGCATGATTCACTAAGCTTGGTAGGCTGTATGCCCTGTATCAATACAATTACATAATCATTACCTGTAAGTTAAATCACTTCACACACCCACTAGCAAAAATATAACAATAAAGCTATTCTTATAGTTTTCAAAGTAATAATTATATATAGTTGAGAAACTAAACTACATTCAAACTAAGATAACTTCAAACATTACCTTTCCCCTCAAGTAACTTTTTTGCTCCTTTTACTTTGAACTATACTGAATAAAAATGAAAAGATAACTAGTTGTGGCAAAGAGATAAGATTTCTCAATTATTCAGCAAATATGTTCAGAAAAAAAGGAATGGAAATTGGTTGCATTTTTACACTATGTAACAGGTATCAGGAGCTCTAAAAAACACTCATTGAGACAACAGTAGATATATGCTTTATTTTTCAAAATGACTTAAGAAAAATTAAAACTTCCAAGAATAGAAATGGACTGAGGTGATAATTTTTCTACAACAAATATTAATAAATTTTCCATGAATTAAGAGAAATGAGGATTACTTCGTGATTTTGCAATTTATTCATTCTGCAAATGTGTGGGTCTATTTTCTGGGTATTTAAAAGATCTGATAATAGGAGAGAAAGCTATATAACCTTTGAGGGCATGAGTTTGAATCCAACATTGGTTGTCATAGAAAGTTGATACTATTTGACAACTGCTTTGTGAAATGAGTTGGTCTCAGTCCAGTGGACAGATGTCCATATCACAAAGTGCTCTAATTGGCAGTTTTAGTAGAGGAAGCCAAGAACTGAATGGGCATAAAATCTGAACCTTCTTCTCACTCTATAGGAGGGCATCGAGAGGTTCACTTATAAGGGAAGCATAGAATTGCTGGTGGCAGACACATATATGTTTTATATGTTTTATAAACAGAGGACGCTGTGTTTCAAAGCTGTCAGTCTAATTTTTCAATATATTTATGCACTTTTCATAAGGCTCTTCCAAGCTGATGCAAATGTTCATTCCTTTCCACTGCAAATTAATTATTTTAAGTTTGCATATTATTAAAGAAAAAATAGAACAAGACCCTATTTAAAATCTGTGAAAACAGATTTTACTTAGGAACTATTTACAATATAAAAAAAAGACTTCTATATAGAATGGGGCTTGACTTCAAATGCAGCATGGACCAATGGATATTTATAATTAAGGAGCAGGGCATGTTAAGTCCTGAAAAGTTACTAGGAGTAAAAATCATGACTAGGGGGAATTCTTTTTGTTTATATACTGAATAGATAGAATTCTTGCTGAAGGCAGGCCAGGAAGATGAGATATTATGGGGGGGAGGGAATGGAGGAGATATGGCTGGACATCAGATATTGAAGGTAGAGATTCTTGCTACACTGACTTCACAGTGTTTTCCTAAATTTGGACTAAGTAAAGTGAGGCAAGGAAGTCCAAAGCCTAGTTGAGAAGAGAGTTGAAAGAAGCCTAATTAAGGTTTGGTAAACGAGTGTCTTTGTTGATATACCAATGTGTTTCTTCTACAAAAATGTGTTCTGTTGTTAGATTTAATGATTACTTCTGATCAGCTAAAATTTTTACGCATGCCATAAAGCAGCCAGGTAAAATTCAATAGGTAATTGAATTTAGAATATTCTGTGTGGTTCAGCACAAAGAATGAGAACAAGCAGTGTTGGCGGGGACGTGGAGAGAAAGAAACTCTTATCCACTGCTGGTGGGAATGCCGTCTAGTTCAACCTTTATGGAAAGCAATATGGAGATTCCTCCAAAAACTGGAAATTGAGCTCCCATACAATCTAGCTATACCACTCATAGGAATATACCCTAGGAACACAAAAATACAATACAAAAATCCCTTCCTTACACCTATATTCATTGCAGCACTATTTGCCATAGCCAGAATCTGGAAACGAACAAGATGCCCTTCAACAGATGAATGGCTAAAGAAACTGTGGTACATCTGCACAATGGAATATTATGCAGCTGTCAGGAGAGATGAGGTCATGAAATTTTCCTATACATAGATGTACATGGAATCTATTATGCTGAGTAAAATAAGTCAGAGAGAGAGAAAAACGCAGAATGGTCTCACTCATCTATGGGTTTTAAGAAAAATGAAAGACATTCTTGCAATAATAATTTTCAGACACAAAAGAGAGAAGGGCTGGAAGTTACAGCTCACCTCATGAAGCTTGCCACAAACAGGGATGAGTTTAGTTAGAGAAATAACTACATTTTGAACTATCCTAATAATGAGAATGTACAAGGGAAATAGAAAGCCTGTCTAGAGTACAGGTGGGGGTTGGGTGGGGAGGAGAGAGATTTGGGACATTGGTGATGGGAATGTTGCACTGGTGATGGGTGTTCTTTTCATGACTGAAACCCAAACACAATCATGTATGTAATCAAGGTGTTTAAACAAAATATAAAAAAATAAAAAATTAAAACAAAAAGAATATTCTGTGTGGTTTACTATCAGCCCAATTTGCTATAACTTTTTTTTATCATTAGTGACAATGAAGCATTTATTCCCAGCACTTAAAAAATCAATTAGATGAATTACTGGTCATGGTTTTAGATTTAAGGATTCACCAATAGGCTTGAATAATGTCTACTTGATATAATTTATAAACTATAAGGAGACCTACTCTCTCTGTATAATAAAAATTCCAGGTCTAAAGTATCATTCTTTCAACTTTGGTTTTATGTTTTTGGGAGGAAGTTTTCCAAACAATGGTCCACAAAACCCTACTAATTCTAATAGTTTCACAATAATCAAATACACTGAACAATATCACTCCCTCCCCACCTACAAAAGAATGAATTGGGTGGGTGGATGGGGAAGGTCATGGGGGTGTTGGAACTTCATGGTCATACAAATTTATGAAATAATTGGTTAAATAAATCAATTCTGGCAAACTTAAATATATATACACATACCTTTTGGGGGTCTAGAGTGATAGTACAGTGGTAAGGCATTTGCCTTGCCTGTGGCCAACACAGGATGGACCTCGTCATCCCATATGGTCTCCCAAGCCTGCCAGGAGCTACTTCTGAGCTCAGAGCCAGGAGTAACCCCTGAGTGCCACCAGGTGTGATCCAACCCCCCCCCATATATATTTATACACATATATATTGATATATATATACATATATATACACATACACATACATATATATATACTTTTTAATTTTCAAAGAAAAAGAAGTATAGTATTATGATTTAGAAGTAATACTTGGTCTTCATCCACAGTTCCTATTTTCCAAAATTCTAGGAATTTCCTGAGTATTAAGTGTGATATACGTGTCTTTTGTTATGACATGAATTTAGGGAAGCATCTATAGTTCTGAACTGATGGTTAGAGGACCAACATTTTCCCCTGTTCTCTAGGTAAGGGAGAGGATGGACTAGAGGTTGAGTTTGGCACAAGAAGTTAGGTAATCATGTTCCTTTAGTGAGTCCTCCATAAAACATTAAGAAAAGAAGCAGGGGTGTGGAGAGAGCACAGTGGTTGACCCAGGTTTGATCCCCTAGAACTCTATATGGTCTCCTGAGCTCTTTTAGGAGTGATCTCTAAGCAGAGAGCCAGGTGTAAGCCCTGAACACTGCTGACTGTGGCTCCCAAACAAAATAACAACAACAAAACCACAAGAGGAGTAGAATTCAGAGAGTTGCCAATTTGGTCAACACATGAGAAGAGGTTGGCATGAAAGCTTTGAGTCTTGCTGTACTGTGCCTTGAACATCTCTTCCAGCTGGCTGTTGATTCAGATCCTTTAGTATTCCTTATAATATATTGGTGATCTAGTGAGTAAATGAATAAGTTTCATGGGTGCTATTCCAGCAAATTGTCTTGGGAACTTTTGATTTATAACTAGGTTGATGCACAAATAATGTGGGACCCTCCAGTTTGTGGCTGGCTGGTCAGAGGCCCAAGTGGCAATCAGGATGTATGGCTAGTATTTGAGGTGGAGGATGATCTTGGGAAACTGAGTCCTTGACCTGTGTGTGGAACATTGTAGATAGTGTAGTATTGAATTGAATATTCAGACACTTTGCTGATGTCAGAATTGCTTGCTTTAGTGTCAGAGTCTCTCACTGATTGTAAGCTAAGTCTAGGATATCACATGGCAGAATAGCCAGACTTTCACAGGGCTTTTAGGAACACTCATAGGAAAAAAATGTTACCAGGAACACAGTTTGAGAGATAATTCTTAGTCATTTAGAATCTGATATGCATGAATGGCTGTTACTGATAGCAGAATTTTCAAAGGAAAAGGGAAATACAGGCAAAATCTATTAATTAGAATGATTAGAGACTAACCATTTTCCCATAGTTTTTCTGATACAAAAATAGTATTTCAAAAGTAAAACCTTGCTTAGAATGAAAATGCTCTGTCTTTGAGAAGTTTTGATTCACAGTAGTGTGCTGCTCTTGATAAACTATTCTCAGTAAACCACCAGAGCATTACAATTTCATGCTATTAATTTTCTTTGAAATATTAATTAGATGAGTAAGCACTACTCTGAGTCCTCTAAGGCCTTTTTCTTTTTGAGCAAGCAGTGTTCCTTCTTTTCTGGAAACTGTCATGGAAAGCTAACATCAGTAATGTGAATCGTGGATAAACTGGAAATGTATTGAGGATCAGTAGGAAATTCTTCTGATCATCATATTTGGGAAGTTATAGGATTGATTCTCATTAACTCCAAATAGAATTTTTTATTAGGAATATATTTGGAAATAAAACAGAGGTGATTTCAAAAGTGTTCACTTTTCAATTACTAATAGGAATTGAATGAGAGAACTTGCTTCACATTCTTATTTTTTTTTTAGTTTTTGGGTCACACCCAGCAGCGCTCAGGGGTTACTCTGGCTCTATGCTCAGAAATCGCCCCTAGCAGGCTCGTGGGACCATATGGGATACCGGGATTCGAACCACGTCCTTCTGCATGCAAGGCAAAAGCCTTGTATCCAATGCTATCTCTCCGGCCTTTTGCTTCACATTCTTATCACAGGAGGCAAACTTGTAACATTGAGAGCATTATTTTTGTGGAAGAAATAATTCAAGGACATTATAAAAACCATTGTCATGTAACGAAGGAATCAATGAACAAGATGCCTCCCCAAAGAGAGGAAAATGGTGGTCTGGGAGATTGTTCAAAAGTCTGCAGCACATTTTATGTATGTGGGAGCCCTTACCATCTCATGATCCTCTAAGCACTCTTGGGAGTTACCCTGGGGCACTGAGTTAGGAATAGCTTCCAGTACTACTGTGTGTGGTTATATTATATTATATTTTCACTGTGTGGGAGAAGATATAGAGATATGTCAGGCAGTAAATTCACAACTATATTATTTTCCTACTATTTGATATATAGATATGTGTGGGTAGACAGCATTTACTAGCTTATAAATTCTTTAAAATTTGTTTTGATTGGTCTTGCTAAAACTGTTTGCTTTTATATTTTGTCTTTCTACTATTTAACTTTAGGCACCACAAAAATTGTAACACAGCTCATAAAATGAATTCAAGTGGTATTCTTACATGATTGAATTATATTGATCTAGAATACTTTAGATTAAAGATATTGGGAAAATAGTCTATTCCTCTCTGTCTATAATTCATAAGGAAACACAGTAAATATTAATATTATTAAAGTTTCTATATATCCAAAGCAATCTATAGCTTCAATTCACTCAAAAATTTCAACAATGGCTCTGAAAAAAAATTTCAACAATGTTTTTCACAAAACTTAAATTTCAAGTAAATGGAAAATTCTATTTCATAGAAGAAATTGGTAAAAAACAATCTTAAAATTTGCGTATATGCACAAAAATAAACAAAAAGAACAAAGTTGGAGCCTATGCATCCTAATTCAAATTATATTATAAATCTATTATAATTAAAATAGTATGGTATCTTGCTTTGCACGTGGGCCATAACCATGATTTGGAACCCATACAGCACATATGGTTCTTTGAGCACCACTGAAGTTCACTTCTAGAACAGTTCTGTTCTAGAGGATGTGTCCCTAACCACCCTTCTTCCTCACATCAGCACCCACCCTGGTACTGTTACTAAAGCAAATATGTAGATCAATGGAAGAAGGTAAGGAGCCCAGAAATAAATCAATACATTTATAGTTAAGTAATTATATAAATAGAATAAAGAATATATACAGTGGAGAAAGACAGTATTTATAGAAATCATGTTGAGAAAATTGAAGAATAATATGCAAATGAACGACACTGGACCACTGTATTATACTATAAAAATATTAACTCAATAGATGAAATACTCAAATGTAAAGCCTGAATTCATAAAAGTTTTAGGAGAAAAGATATAGTGAGTATTCTTTGGTGTCAATCTTGATAGAAGCAAAGAAAACAAAAGGAAAAATGATATAAGTGGAACTACACTAAATTAAAAGTTTCTATATAGTGAAGAAATTCATCAAGAAAATGAAAAAGCAATATACAACATGGGAGAAAATACTTGTAAGTCATATCTTTGATATTAAAAACAAACCCCAAAACTCATACAACTAAGTAGCAAAAAACTAAACCATCTACCTGAGAAAATAAACTAAAGGTATGCACAAATTTTTTTTAAATTCAAATTTATAAATATAAACAAAAGGTGTTCAAAATCATTAATATTCAGTCATATCAAATTGAAAATAAAATATTACTTCATATTTTGTTGGAAAGACTATAATACAAAAGACAAGAAAAGTACTGGCAAAGATACAAAAACAAACAAACAAAAAACAGAATTTCTTGGGGGCCGGATCAATAACAGTGGATAGAGTTCTTGCCTTGCATCGTCAACCTGGATTTGATAATTGGCATTCCATATAGTTCCTAGAGTACTCCAGGAATAATTTCTAAGTGCAGAGTCAGGAGTAACCCCTGAGCATCGCAGGGTATGGCCCCCAAACCAAGCCAAAAGTAAAAAAGAAATCTTTGGTCATTATTGCTCAAGGAAGGAGATGCAAATTGGTAAAAACACTATGAAAAACAGCGTGGAATTTTCCCCCAAAGTAAAACTACCATCTAGTACTACTGGGTGTTTATTTGAAGAACACTTACAAGAAACAAACATTTTTTTGGGTGGGGCACATCTGGTGATGCTGAGGGTTTATTCTTGGCTCTACACTCAGAAATCACTCCAAGCAGTCCTCAGGGGACGATCTGAGTTGTTGGGGATTAAACCCACATTGGCCATTTGAAGGCAAATACTTTTGCTCTGGTCCAAACCAATTTTTTTTTTTATAACTGTGGTAGTAGAATTATTTAGACTTGTGATGATCATTTTACTATGTATACATGAACATATATATACACTTTAAACTAATGTATTTGCTACATAGAACTTTTACCTCAATAAAAATTAGTGGGGATGTAAATTAAGGCAACTTTTTTTTGAAAGGCATTTGGGCCATATCCAGTAGCACTGGTGGAGGAGAATGCTCATGGTGGTGCCAGGGCACTGGAGGTGGTTCTAGGGATCATACCAGGTTAGTTCAGTAGCAGTAGGCAAGGCAACCACCCTTGTATTAGAGAGATAGTATAGTAGGTAATGCACTTGCCTTGTAAGTAGTTAATACAGGTTTGATCCTTGGCTCCAAAGAGGGTTACCCCAGCCCTGCTAGTGAACTCTGAGAGCATAGCCACATGTGCTCCAAAGCAAAGCAAAGTAGGAAAGAAAGGCAATCACCTTTCATCTCTCCAGCCAAAGATAGCTTCATTTTTGAAAACAATATGGGGACTCAATATGCTCTCTATCAAAAATACAATAACTTCTTCAAAAAATTAAAACAAACAAACAAACCCAGTACTGAAACATGTCTGTAACTCCAATAGAACCCAAACAGCCAGAGTAATTCTCAGAAAAAATGAATATGGATGTATCATGTTTTCTGGCTTTATACTACAGAATATAGCAAACACAGCAGTGTCGTGGTAAAATTAAAGTAGACAGAGACCAGGGAAATGAATAGTCTAGAAATAAGTCATTTTTTTTTTTGAGAGGGGCACATTCAGCAATGCTTGGGATTGAATCAGGGTTGATCACATGCAGGTGACTTTTCCCCATAAAGATATGGCTCCATATTTTAATATATGGATGGTTAATTATTATAAAGGATCCAAGAACATAAAATGGAGAAGTTATTTTCAGTAAACATTGAGTAAAACTGTATAGACACATACAAAAAATGAAACTTGATCACTTTCTCAAACCTTGCTCAAATGTTAACTCAGCATAGGTGAAAGACTTGAATGTTAGACAAAACTATAAAATACATTCAAAAATGGAGGCAAGGACTGGACAGGTAGGGCAGAATTTCAGGGCCTACTTAATCCAAGCATGCTCTTCCCTCAGACAAACACTTCATCATATTGACTTCATGGTATCTGAATCAAATAAGCAAAATGAAATTAAATCAAACACAAAGATTGTGTTTAAAGAAACTATTATAAAAGTGAAAGACTAATAGGGAGAAAATATTTGACAAAGGATTAATATACAAGATCCATAAATAATATAACTAAACAAACAAAAACCAAATAATTGTCAGTGGTAGCATGCACCTGCCTGTATATAAACCAAGATTTGATTCTCTTAGGACCTCCAATAGTGATCCAGGAAAACAGAGCTAGGAGCAAGCACTTCAAGGTATAGTCACAAAACTTGAAGGACAAACAGGAGTAGAGGGGAGGAGAAGATCTAAAAGAAATTATCATGCAAGTCATTGAGATATTTATCACTTATACCTATGAGAACAGCATATTTTAATAAAGTAAAAGTCAAAATGGGTAATGGCAAGGGCATGGGGGCAAAGGAAGCCTGTAACTATTCATGAAAATAAAGATTGGGTAAGTCAATGAAAAAAGAAACAAATATTTCTCAAAAATTTTAAAATAGATCCACCATATGATCTAGAATTTATACTTTAAGGACTCTTTCCCAAAAATACACAAAAACTTACTCAAAAGGCATGAACACACACACAGACATACAGATACACACATGCTGTATTATTTTGTAATGCTATTTATCATAGCCAAGATACATAAACAATGTGTTTTCTTTCCTTTTTTTCTTGTTTTTTTTTTGGGGGGGGGGGTGGGTGGGTGGGGCACACTTCGGCAATGATCAGGCATGACTCCTGGTTCTGCACTAAAAGATTACTCCTGGCAGATGAAAATCAAAACTACAATGAGGCGGGCGGGTGGAAAAAAAAACTACAATGAGGTACCAGCTCACAATACTGAGACTGGCACACATCACAAAGAACAAGAACAATCAGTGCTGGCAGGGGTGTGGAAAGAAAGGAACTCTTATTCACTGCTGGTGGAAATGCCGTTTAGTCCAGCCTTTATGGAAAACAATATGTAGATTCTTCAAAAAACTGGAAATTGAACTTCCATATAATCCAGATATTCTACTCTTAGGGATATACTCTAGGGACACAAAAATACAATGCAAAAATACCTTCCTCACACCTATGTTCATTGCAAGTGCTATTTACAATAGCCAAACTCTGGAAACAACCACGATGCCCGAAAACAGATGAGTGACTCAAGAAACTGTGATACATATACATAATGGAATATTATGCAGCCATCAGAAAAGATGAAGTCATGCAATTTTCCTATATATGGATATACATGGAATGTATTATGCTGAGTGAAATAAGTCAAAGGGAGAGAAATAGACACAGAATAGTCTAATTTTGTATGGGTTTTAAGAAAAATTAATGACATGACTTTAATAAGGCCCAGAGACAATAGAGTTAAGGGCTGTAAGGGCCAGAAGGACTGGCTCACAATCTGAAGCTCACCACGAAGAGTGGTGAACGCTGTTAGGGAAATAACTACACTAATAACTAGCATGACAATGTTAAAGAATGAGAGTAGAATGCCTGTTGCGAATACAGGCAGGGGCAGAGGAAAATTGGGGGCACTGGTGATGAGAATGTTGCATTGGTGAAGGGGGATATTCTGTTTATGACTGAAACCCAACTACAAACATGCTTGTAATCAAGGTGTTTAAATAAAGATGTATTAAAAAAAAAGAAAAGAAAAAGAAATTACTCCTGGCGGGCTCGCAGACCATATGGGATGCCGAGGATCAAACCTAGGTCAGCTTAGTGCAAGGCAAATGCTCTATCCACTGTGCTATCACTCTGGTCCCAAATCATTTGCTCTCAACACCAGATGTGAAAAAATATGTGGCATATATATATACACCATGCAATATGATTCAATCTTAGGAAAAGAAGAAATCTTGTCTTTTGCTATAACAAGGATGGAGCCTGGGGTGGGTGGGAGGGCAGGCTAAGAACGATCAATCAGAAGAATGACAAATATCAGATGTTTCCTAACAAAACAAAAAATAGAAAATGTGCAACACAAACAAATTCTTAGGTTCTGACCATATAACTAAGGATATAGAGTTTACTGGGGAGGAAGGGAGGGGTGAAAAGGTAGAGGGAGTCCAGTGGACTATGGTGAAGGGATATTGGCACCTCAGTGGTGGGTATTGTAATGCTGAACCCGAAAACATACAAAAATTTACTTGTGTGTATAGGGTGTGTGTGTATGTGTGAATGGTGCTAGAGATCAAATTCAAGGACTCTGATAAGCAAGGCAAGTACTCACACCTGAGTTATATATCCAATCCCCCAACATTTACAGTTTTGTAGATCAATGTTACCTCAATAAAAAATAAAGTATAAATAAATTAATTTTTAAAGGATAAAAAGGCAAAAGATTAAACCAAAGTGCCTATTGATAATAGATAATTGAGTCAAGATAATGTGGTGCAGATTTATATAACAGAACACTACTTAGTAAAAGATATGATAAAATTTTGGAAATGGAGATTGTATAGCAGGTAGGCTGCTTACTTTGCACATGACTGACCTAGGTTTGACCTCTGGCATCTCATTTGGTTCCCTGATCAAAGCCAAGAGTAATTTCTGAGCACAGAGCCAGGAGTAATCCCTGAACATTGCCCAGGAGAGGTCCCAAAACAAAACAAAATTGATAAAACTTTCCATATGCAGCAAAATGAAAGGAGCTTGATGGAACTATGCAAAGTAAACTAAGTTAGAAGGAAAAGACAATTATTGTTTTTTTATCCACATATACACTTTAAAGATTGGAAATTGAATGACAGACAAAATAAAATTGAAAGAGAAACCAGTAGAATTTAATAAGATATGGCATTAGAGAGATAGTACAAAGGGCAAGTCACTTGATTTGTATATGGTTGATCAAGGTTCAATCCCTGGTCACCTGAACCTGTCAGAAATGTTTCCTGAGTACAAAGCCAGTAGTAACCCCTGAGCATTGCTAGGCGTGGCCTAAGAATTTCCCAAAAATAGGGGCCAGACACACACACACACACACACACACACACACACACACACACACACACACACACACACACACACACAATGTGTGTGCACAGCATTATTGATGAAATGTTAAATTGTGATATCTCTTGTGGCTTTAGAGATGTCTTTTTTTTTTTTTTAAATAGAGATGTCTTTAAGGACTGGAGTTCATGCTTTGCATATAGGAGCCCTGGATTTAATTATCATCATTGCATGGTTCCCAAATTACTATTGGAAGCAAATACAGGACACCATGTCAAGAGAAACAGCATGTCTAATACAAAAACAAAACAAGGGGCTGCAGAGATAGCACAGTGGTAGGACATTTGCCTTGCATGCAGTCAACCCAGGAGATAGTGGTTCGATTCCCAGCATCCCATATGATCCTCCGAGCCTGCCGGGGTGATTTCTGAGTGCAGAGCCAGGAGTAACCCCTGAGAACTACTGGGTGTGATAAAAACAAAACAAAACAAAACAAAAACAAGAAGATAATTATTTAAAGAAATTTATTTGCTTGGGTGAGGATAGTTAGAAATACAGAACATGAGAAACAGATGAAAGAAAGGAGGTGTGATTATAGAAAAGACAAGACAAGTAAAATCAAATAGAAAGGACACAGCAGAGAATATGTAAGACCATGCAAGGAAAAAGCAGAAGACAGATTGGGTAAGATGCCAACTGACACTGTAAACAGTTATTAACAAGTTATAATCAATATAACTAGTATACATAGTGTAATGACTAATGCTCTGGGACTTAATTTCCTTCTGAGTTTCATCTGTTGTGTTTTTACACCACAAAACATACCCTCCCACATAATCTGATACTCCTTCATAAACTTGCTGGAGATCAAGTGTGTTATATTGAAACTTAGGAATTATAACACCAAGATTCTGTTTTATTGTCCATAAACTCAGCACTTGTTTAAAAAAAAAATAGGACATCAAAATTTTAGGGAAAGTGTTTCCACACTGTTACATTGTGTTTTTTTTAGATCCAAAAGTTTTTGTTTTGTTTTGCCAGTTTGTTTGTTTTGCCAGGGGCCACACCTGGGATTAGTCAGGGATTAGTCCTGAGTGGAGTCCTGGCTTTGCACTCAGATATCACTCCTGGTGTTGCTTGGGGGACCATATTGGATAATGGGAATCAAACCCAGATAGGCTGCATGCAGGGGAAACCCCTAACTCTCTGTACTATCCCTTGGCCTTTAGAAATACTTTTTATTTGGGGCTGGAGTGGTGGTGCTAGAGGTAAGGTGTCTTCCTTGCAAGAGCTAGCCTAGGACAGACTGTGGTTCGATCCCCTGGTGTGGGACCCCCCAATATGGCCACCCCCAAAGCCAGGGGCGATTTCTGAGCGCATAACCAGGAGTAACCCCTGAGCGTCAATGGGTGTGGCCCAAAACCAAAAGAAGAAAAAAAAACAAAACCCAAAACACTCCCTAACCCCCCCCATAAAAGAAATATTTTTTATTTAAAGTAGTCTGCAAGGAATAAGATAATCCACAAAAGTCTAAAGTTTATCAAGGAAATAGAAGTAATATAGAACTTGTGAGTTAGTTCATTTACATATTAAGTGATCAGATTTAACTTCTCCTAACAAACACATTCTACAGATTAAGTGAAAATATAATTAGCTCC
Source organism: Suncus etruscus (assembly GCF_024139225.1). Lineage (NCBI taxonomy): Eukaryota > Metazoa > Chordata > Mammalia > Eulipotyphla > Soricidae > Suncus > Suncus etruscus. The sequence goes on from NC_064849.1 coordinate 58,172,461, forward strand.
TTAAAATGTGTTTATTATATGCTTGTGATAAAAATTAATGTATTGCAACAAGTTGGGGGGGGTAAACTAATTCAATGTCTTCACATTGGCAAGCAAATGATTTTTTTCCAATTTATATTGGTGGAATATGACCTCTTTTCATTCAAACTGTCAACTTTAGAGTCTTTATAAATTTCTTCCTCCTCTTCTATAGTTAATCCCATGACAGTATACTTCAGGGGTGGAGAAACCCTGTATCTCCTAGGCCAAGGGAATTCCCTCTATAATATCCCCAATAGTTACTATGCCTATGCAGGGAGAAAAAGAAAAAAAAAGCACAAAATAATCATTTTTCCACATATAAATTTATTGATTGATCGATTTTATTGACGTCTTTATTTTGGTGTAGATACTGAAGTTGATATCTTCAATTTTATTTTATTTTATTTTATTTTATCTTTATCTTTCTTTTTATACTCCAGCATGGTTTGATTTCAGAACCGAGACTATTGTGTGGTGCTTGTCTTTATTGCTGTAGTGCTCACTGGATATTTAATTTGATATTTCTTTCTGTATTGATGTGGTGTTTCAATTACCTTTTTCATGTCCTTGCTCAAACTGAGGTTGAAAGCCTCTAGAAGGACTCCGTCATTTTCAGCTCATTTTATTTATTTTATTTTATTTTTTTCTCATTTTTTACTCCATTCTATTGCTTTTCTTTTCTTCAAACAAAACCACATAACTCGAATTATGGAGTTCCACCTCTCAAATAGAGGGGGAAACAAGGGAGGGTACCAGGACCAAACAGATATATGACCACTAATAGTAAGCTAGACAAAGAGGGGACCACCTACTCTAGCAGCCTGGGGGGTGTTGATGAGGGATATGGTTGCAGGAAGGGAACGGGGGTGGGGGTATTCCCCTGATTCAATGTTAATATGTACCTAAAATACTACTGTGAAAGATATGTAAGCCAATATGATCAAAATAAAAATGAAAAAACACTTCTATCTCAACCATAAATTGCATTGGTCACCAAGTCTTGCCATTTCTCTCTTCAGATAGTTTCTGAAATTCTGTGTGAAATCTCATGTCCATGTTAATAAAAGCTCCAATTTGTGCTTTCTTTAACACTTAACTTATACAGTTAAATCACTTAATAACTGATCTCATTACATTGGAATAAATCATCTAATCCACAAATGAAAAAAATATGCACCTCATAGACCAAATTAAGTCAGTAGTCTGATTATAAAATGTTTTTATTAGAATATACTCATGTCTATTAATTTGTCTATCACCTGAGTGTTTTTATGCCATCACAAGAGAGTGGCAGAGACTGCTTGGTTCCCCGAGCTCCAGATACTCAGTATCTGGCCACTGATAGTAAAGTTTGGCAACCACTGACATCCGTTGTCTACTATCTATTACCTACACAGTAGCAGAGTCTTACAGATACTCGTCCCTTAACGACCTACCTGTTGAGCCACCGCTCGAACTTACAATCATCTCTTCATCATTACTACTGCTCACACTTAAGACCATTTCACTGATGGTATGTGCTAGAACGTGGTAGAGGCCCTGCATCTCAATGTCCTTCATGGCTGATGTACACTATTCTGAGGTCCGTTACTGCTGTTTTCCTGGTCAGTATTCACATTTCAGCAGTAAATTATTTTTTTGCAATGCAAAGAAAAAACGTTATAAACAGCTATACTGTACTGTACATATAGTACAACTATACTGTACAGTATAGCTGTTTATAATAACATTACCAGGAAGCAAAACCTCTACCAGGGAGGATCCTACCAGTGCTCTGACAGTGATTTACTCCAAAGAGTGCTCTCAACACCTGCTTGCAGAGCAGGTCTCTCTAATGGTGAGGTGAAACTAGAGCATGCTCCACATCAGCCTGACTTTGATGTTGGAAATGCACAGAATTCAGAATCTTTAAATACAGGAACCTGACACCAACAACAGCTAACGTGCAGAAAAAGCTTCGCTGGGACCATGGAGAATGACTCAGGGGTTGGACAGATTGGTATGCCGGTAGCCCAAAGTCAGTCTTATGCCAATAAACTTCTGGGGTGAGGCCTTTTTGTAATCAGGCCAAGGATTTTTTCCCCCATTTTCCCCACATTTTGCTGGGCCTATGCAAACAACGGCGATTGCCACTTTCACACCTTTACTACTGTATTTTTTTTTTAACACATATCCTTTAAGAAAGAAAAAACAGCTTAATGAACTTAAAAAAATAACTGTAGTAAAGCGCCTGTCTCGAATATAGGCAGGTGATGGGAAGGAGTGGGGGGAAATTAGAGGTGGGAATGTTGCACTGGTGAAGAGGGGTGTTCTGTTTGTGACTAAAACCCAACTATAATCATATTTGTAATCATGGTGCTTAAATAAAAAATTAAAAAAATGAAAACATGGAAGAAGTACCAAAGAAGTTTACTGTGAAGGGATTAGCTGGTGTGTTCTCAAAAGTGAATGAAGCTAGGTTGGAACTAGAGAGAATGGATCTGAATGTTGACTGATTCACAAAGGTGGAAAGACAAATTAAGGAAAGTTTTACAGCGCTGTCGTGAAATATATGAAGAAAAAAAGAAAATGGCAAAGCAGACCACTCTAAGTGGATACTTTTGGAAAGTTATACCAAGTGCTACCAATGCTTCAATTTCTACTCCATCGTGTCCCTTACCTGGTCCTTCAGCAGCTCCTGATAATAGCTCTGATGATGACACAGATGAAGATTTTGAAAGATTCGTTGACTAAAATGATAGCCTAAATTCATTTCTTTTGTTTATTTTAAATATCCTTTTTCCATCTTGTACACTCTACAGTACAGTACTGTGGTTTTCGGTGCTTTAATGTACCTACTTTACTAACTTTATGTTCTGTAATACATTGCAGTACTGTGTGTAAATTTCACAACCTATGCAAATTAAACAAGTGGAAGTTTTCAGTTTGATCTTTCTCATTATTTTATTTATTCAGAATACTGTATTGTCAAGACTATACATATACTGTACTACTGTATACAGTACATGCAGTTCCTCACTTAACGACCAATTCGCTGAACGACCAAGTCATTGAAATGGAACTTGGTCGTTAAGCAAGGAGTATCAGTACTTTAAAAATGTCAATATACTTATTTTTCAGGTTTGCACTTTTGCATCAACTTTTCATCATCCACATAATAAAATAAAATCGAAGTACTTCAAGGTTATTATATTATTATTTTTCTACTTAGTCTACTTCTATAGCTGAATTTTCAATATTTTTCCAATTTCTTTTTTTTTCTTTTTTTCTTTTCTTTTTTTGGTTTTTGGGCCACACCCGTTTGACACTCAGGGGTTACTCCTGGCTATGCACTCAGAAACCACCTCTGGCTTGGGGGAACCATATGGGACGCCGGGGGATCGAACCTTGGTCCATCCTACGCTAGCGCTTGCAAGGCAGACACCTTACCTCTAGCGCCACCTTCCCGGCCCCATTTTTCCAATTTCTTTTTTTTTTTTTTTTTTTTTTTTTTTTTTTTAATTTTTTTTTTATTTAAACACCTTGATTACATACATGATTGTGTTTGGGTTTCAGTCATAAAAGGAACACCACCCATCACCAGTGCAACATTCCCATCACCCAAGTCCCAAATCACCCTCCTCCCCACCCAACCCCCGCCTGTACCCTAAACAGGCTCTACATTTCCCTCATACATTCTCAATATTAGGACAGTTCAAAATGTAGTTATTTCTCTAACTAAACTCATCACTCTTTGTGGTGAGCTTCCTGAGGTGAGCTGGAACTTCCAGCTCTTTTCTCTTTTGTGTCTGAAAATTATTATTACAAGGGTGTCTTTCATTTTTCTTAAAACCCATAGATGAGTGAGACCATTCTGCGTTTTTCTCTCTCTCTCTGACTTATTTCACTCAGCATAATAGATTCCATGTACATCCATGTATAGGAAAATTTCATGACTTCATCTCTCCTGACAGCTGCATAATATTCCATTGTGTATATGTACCACAGTTTCTTTAGCCATTCATCTGTTGAAGGGCATCTTGGTTGTTTCCAGAGTCTTGCTATGGTAAATAGAGCTGCAATGAATATAGGTGTAAGGAAGGGGTTTTTGTATTGTATTTTTGTGTTCCTAGGGTATATTCCTAGGAGTGGTATAGCTGGATCGTATGGGAGCTCGATTTCCAGTTTTTGGAGGAATCTCCATATCGCTTTCCATAAAGGTTGAACTAGACAGCATTCCCACCAGCAGTGGATAAGAGTTCCTTTCTCTCCACATCCCCGCCAACACTGTTTATTCTCATTCTTTGTGATGTGTGCCATTCTCTGGGGTGTGAGGTGGTATCTCATCGTTGTTTTGATTTGCATCTCCCTGATGATTAGTGATGTGGAACATTTTTTCATGTGTCTTTTGGCCATGCGTATTTCTTCTTTGTCAAAGTGTCTGTTCATTTCTTCTCCCCATTTTTTGATGGGGTTAGATGTTTTTTTCTTGTAAAGTTCTGTCAGTGCCTTGTATATTTGGGAGATTAGCCCCTTATCTGATGGGTATTGGGTGAATAGTTTCTCCCACTCAGTGGGTGGCTCTTGTATCCTGGGCACTATTTCCTTTGAGGTGCAGAAGCTTCTCAGCTTAATATATTCCCATCTGTTAATCTCTGCTTTCACTTGCTTGGAGAGTGCAGTTTCCTCCTTGAAGATGCCTGTAATGTCCTGTAGTGTTTTGCCTATGTGCTGTTCTATATATCTTATGGTTTTGGGGCTGATATCGAGGTCTTTAATCCATTTGGATTTTACCTTTGTACATGATGTTAGCTGGGGGTCTAAGTTTAATTTTTTGCAAGTGGCTATCCAATTGTGCCAACACCACTTGTTGAAGAGGCTTTCCCTGCTCCATTTAGGATTTCCTGCTCCTTTATCAAAAATTAGATGGTTGTATCTCTGGGGAACATTTTCTGAGTATTCAAGCCTATTCCACTGATCTGAGGACCTATCCTTATTCCAATACCATGCTGTTTTGATAACTGTTGCTTTGTAGTACAGTTTAAAGTTGGGAAAAGTAATTCCTCCCATATTCTTTTTCCCAATGATTGCTTTAGCTATTCGAGGGTGTTTATTGTTCCAAATGAATTTCAAAAGTGTCTGATCCACTTCTTTGAAGAATGTCATGGGTATCTTTAGAGGGATGGCATTAAATCTGTATAATGCCTTGGGGAGTATTGACATTTTGATGATGTTAATCCTGCCAATCCATGAGCAGGGTATGTGTTTCCATTTCCGTGTGTCCTCTCTTATTTCTTGGAGCAGAGTTTTATAGTTTTCTTTGTATAGGTCCTTCACATATTTAGTCAAGTTGATTCCAAGATATTTGAGTTTGTGTGGTACTATTGTGAATGGGGTTGTTTTCTTAATGTCCATTTCTTCTTTATTACTGTTGGTGTATAGAAAGGCCATTGATTTTTGTGTGTTAATTTTGTAGCCTGCCACCTTGCTATATGAGTCTATTGTTTCTAGAAGCTTTTTGATAGAGTCTTTAGGGTTTTCTAAGTAGAGTATCATGTCATCTGCAAACAGTGAGAGCTTGACTTCTTCCTTTCCTATCTGGATTCCCTTGATATCCTTTTCTTGCCTAATCGCTATAGCAAGTACTTCCAGTGCTATGTTGAATAGGAGTGGTGAGAGAGGACAGCCTTGTCTTGTGCCAGAATTTAGAGGGAAGGCTTTCAGTTTTTCTCCATTGAGGATAATATTTGCCACTGGCTTGTGGTAGATGGCCTTCACTATATTGAGAAAGGTTCCCTCCATTCCCATCTTGCTGAGAGTTTTGATCAAGAATGGGTGTTGGACCTTATCAAATGCTTTCTCTGCATCTATTGATATGATCATGTGGTTTTTATTTTTCTTGTTATTGATGTTGTGTATTATGTTGATAGATTTACGGATGTTAAACCAGCCTTGCATTCCTGGGATGAAACCTGCTTGATCGTAGTGGATGATCTTCTTAACGAGGCATTGAATCCTATTTGCCAGGATTTTGTTGAGGATCTTTGCATCTGCATTCATCAGTGATATTGGTCTGTAATTTTCTTTTTTGGTAGCGTCTCTGTCTGGTTTAGGTATCAAGGTGATGTTGGCTTCATAAAAGCTATTTGGAAGTGTTTCTGTTTGTTCAATTTCATGAAAGAGTCTTGCCAAGATTGGCAGTAGTTCCTCTTGGAAAGTTTGATAGAATTCATTAGTGAATCCATCTGGACCTGGGCTTTTGTTTTTCGGCAGACATTTGATTACTGTTTTAATTTCATCAATGGTGATGGGGGTGTTTAGATATGCTACATCCTCTTCCTTCAACCGTGGAAGATTATAAGAGTCCAAGAATTTATCCATTTCTTCCAGGTTCTCATTTTTAGTGGCGTAGAGTTTTTCAAAGTAGTTTCTGATTACCCTTTGAATCTCTGTCATATCAGTAGTGATCTCTCCTTTTTCATTCCTGATACGAGTTATCAAGTTTCTCTCTCTCTCTTTCTTTGTTAGGTTTGCCAGTGGTCTATCAATCTTGTTTATTTTTTCAAAGAACCAACTTCTGCTTTCGTTGATCTTTCGGATTGTTTTTTGAGTTTCCACTTCGTTGATTTCTGCTCTCAGCTTTGTTATTTCCTTCTGTCTTCCTGTTCTTGGGTCCTTTTGTTGAGCATTTTCTAGTTCTATTAGCTGTGTCATTAAGCTACTCAGGTAAGCTCCTTCTTCCTTCCTGATGTGTGCTTGCAAAGCTATAAATTTTCCTCTCAGTACTGCTTTTGCTGTGTCCCATAAGTTCTGAGAGTTTGTGTCTTTATTGTCATTTGTTTCCAGGAACCTTTTTATTTCCTCCTTGATTTCATCTCGGACCCACTGGTTATTGAGCATGAGGCTGTTTAACTTCCAGGTGTTAAAGTGTTTCTTCTGAGTCCCTTTGGAGTTCACAAATAATTTCAGAGCCTTGTGGTCAGTGAAGGTAGTCTGCAAAATTTCTATCCTCTTGATCTTATGGAGGTATGTTTTATGTGCCAGCATGTAGTCTATCCTGGAGAATGTCCCATGTACATTGGAGAAGAATGTGTATCCAGGTTTCTGTGGATGGAGTGTCCTATATATATCCACTAGGCCTCTTTCTTCCATTTCTCTCCTCAGGTCTAGTATATTCTTGTTGGGTTTCAGTCTGGTTGACCTGTCCAGTGTTGACAAAGCCGTGTTTAGGTCCCCCACAATTATTGTGTTGTTGTTGATATTATTTTTCAGATTTGTCAGCAGTTGTATTAAATATTTTGCTGGCCCCTCATTCGGTGCATATATGTTTAGGAGAGTGAATTCTTCCTGCTCTACGTACCCCTTGATTAATATAAAATGTCCGTCTTTGTCCCTTACAACCTTCCTGAGTATAAAGTTTGCATTATCTGATATTAGTATGGCCACTCCAGCTTTTTTATGGGTGTTGTTTGCTTGGATAACTTTTCTCCAGCCTTTTATTTTGAGTCTATGTTTGTTCTGACTATTCAGGTGCGTTTCTTGTAGGCAGCAGAAGGTTGGATTGAGTTTTTTGATCCATTTAGCCACTCTGTGTCTCTTAACTGGTGCATTTAGTCCATTGACGTTGAGAGAAAGAATTGTCCTGGGATTTAACGCCATCTTTATTTCAAAATTTGGTGTGTCTTTTGGGTAGTCTTGTCTTAGATTAGGTCTTTCAGTTTTTCTCTTAAGACTGGTTTTGTGTCTGTGAAGTTTCTGAGCTGTTTTTTGTCTGTGAAACCATGTATTCTTCCATCAAACCGGAAAGTGAGTTTTGCTGGGTATAGTATTCTGGGTGAAGCATTCATTTCATTCAGTCTTGTCACAATATCCCACCACTGCTTTCTGGCATTGAGCGTTTCTGGTGACAGGTCTGCTGTAAATCTCAGGGAAGCTTGCTTGAACATGATTTCCCCTTTTGATCTTGCTGTTTTCAGAATTCTGTCTCTATCTGTGGGATTTGTCATTGTGACTAGGATGTGTCTTGGGGTGGTTTTTCTGGGGTCTCTTTTGGTTGGTACTCTTCGGGCATGCAGGATTTGATCACATATATTCTTTAGCTCTGGGAGTTTCTCTTTAATGATGTTCTTGACCATTGATTCTTCCTGGAAATTTTCTTCCTGGGTCTCTGGGACTCCAATGATTCTTAAGTTGTTTCTGTTGATCTTATCATAGACTTCTATTTTCGTCTGTTCCCATTCTTTGACTAATTTTTCCATTGTCTGCTCATTTGCTTTAAGTTTTTTGTCCAATCTCTCCTGCTGTATGGAATTGTTATGTATCTCATCTTCCACAGCACCAAGTCTATTCTCAGCTTCTGATACCCTGTCCCAGAGCTTATCCATTTTGTCATTCACTTCGTTTACTGAGTTTTTCAGGCCTGTTAGTTGACATGTTATTTCAGTTTGGAGTTTTGTCATTTCTGCCTTCATATTTTCTTGGTTCTTATTAGTGTTCTGTTCAACTCGATCCATGGTTTCTTGGAGTCTGTTGAGCACCTTCCATATTGCTAGTCTAAAGTCCTTATCTGAGAGGTTGATTAGTTGTTCAGTCATTATCTGGTCCTCAGAATTGTCATCTTCATTCTCTATGTCTGATGCTGGCCTGCGCTGTTTCCCCATTGTCACATTTGTATTGTGGGTTTTTCTACGTGTTGTAGTGGTATTCATTGTCTATATGATGTAGGCAGCACACTCCTCTGGCTCCTCCCTTTCTGGATGGGCTGACTTGCCTCTAAGGGAGGGGAGTCCTCCGTGGATGAAGCCTCACACTGGGTCAAATCTTAGGCCCGAGCATGTAACAGAGAAGACAGTCCAGAGAGAAATGTTTGCTTCTGTGATATAGCGCCGTTCTTAGTGTGATTTTTCCTTCTTGTTGCAATGGAGTTCTTTCCTTAGAAAGAGTGCACGGCCGCGTAGCGAAGCGGAGCGGCCGTGCTCCTCTGAGCCTCTTTTTGCCCCACTCGCAAGAGTTTCACGCAAGAGGACAGTAGACAGACATAGACAGGTCACACTCACAGTCTTTCACAGCTGAGCCCCACTGGGCCGGTGTACTTTCGCGGATTTTCCTTGCCTGGTGTCACACACAGGGAGCCAGCTTTTGCAAAGGATAGCCGGTTTTTATGCTCTGAAGTCCCTCCCTGAAAATGGCGTCTGGGCGAGCGAGGTTTCTGGAGGCTCTTTTTGCCCCACTCGCAAGAGTTTCACGCAAGAGGACAGTAGACAGACATAGACAGGTCACACTCACAGTCTTTCACAGCTGAGCCCCACTGGGCCGGTGTACTTTCGCGGATTTTCCCCGCCTGGTGTCACACACAGGGAGCCAGCTTTTGCAAAGGATAGCCGGTTTTTATGCTCTGAAGTCCCTCCCTGAAAATGGCGTCTGGGGCGAGCGAGGTTTCTGGAGGCTCTTTTTGCCCCACTCGCAAGAGTTTCACGCAAGAGGACAGTAGACAGACATAGACAGGTCACACTCACAGTCTTTCACAGCTGAGCCCCACTGGGCCGGTGTACTTTCACGGATTTTCCCCCGCCTGGTGTCACACACAGGGAGCCAGCTTTTGCAAAGGATAGCCGGTTTTTATGCTCTGAAGTCCCTCCCTGAAAATGGCGTTCTGGGCGAGCGAGGTTTCTGGAGGCTCTTTTTGCCCCACTCGCAAGAGTTTCACGCAAGAGGACAGTAGACAGACATAGACAGGTCACACTCACAGTCTTTCACAGCTGAGCCCCACTGGGCCGGTGTACTTTCGCGGATTTTCCCCGCCTGGTGTCACACACAGGGAGCCAGCTTTTGCAAAGGATAGCCGGTTTTTATGCTCTGAAGTCCCTCCCTGAAAATGGCGTCTGGGCGAGCGAGGTTTCTGGAGGCTCTTTTTGCCCCACTCGCAAGAGTTTCACGCAAGAGGACAGTAGACAGACATAGACAGGTCACACTCACAGTCTTTCACAGCTGAGCCCCACTGGGCCGGTGTACTTTCACGGATTTTCCCCGCCTGGTGTCACACACAGGGAGCCAGCTTTTGCAAAGGATAGCCGGTTTTTATGCTCTGAAGTCCCTCCCTGAAAATGGCGTCTGGGCGAGCGAGGTTTCTGGAGGCTCTTTTTGCCCCACTCGCAAGAGTTTCACGCAAGAGGACAGTAGACAGACATAGGACAGGTCACACTCACAGTCTTTCACAGCTGAGCCCCACTGGGCCGGTTGTACTTTCGCGGATTTTCCCCGCCTGGTGTCACACACAGGGAGCCAGCTTTTGCAAAGGATAGCCGGTTTTTATGCTCTGAAGTCCCTCCCTGAAAATGGCGTCTGGGCGAGCGAGGTTTCTGGAGGCTCTTTTTGCCCCACTCGCAAGAGTTTCACGCAAGAGGACAGTAGACAGACATAGACAGGTCACACTCACAGTCTTTCACAGCTGAGCCCCACTGGGCCGGTGTACTTTCGCGGATTTTCCCCGCCTGGTGTCACACACAGGGAGCCAGCTTTTGCCCATTTTTCCAATTTCATATTGCCATCATGTTATTGCACATACTTGTGCTTGTAGTGCCTGAATTTGCAACGTTTCCTCTCCAGTTCTTGCTCCTGGCAAACACAAATATCCTAAAGATCATAAGCATGTGTTGCTTTTTAAGTGGATTTCTTAGACCACTGCAAGCATAACTACTTTCTTCTCTTAAATTTATTATTTCTTTTTTTTTTTTTTTTGGTTTTTGGGCCACACCCTGTGACGCTCAGGGGTTACTCCTGGCTATGCGCTCAGAAGTTGCTCCTGGCTTCTTGGGGGACCATATGGGATGCCGGGGGATCGAACCGCGGTCCGTCCTAGGCTAGCGCAGGCAAGGCAGGCACCTTACCTCCAGCGCCACCGCCCGGCCCCAAATTTATTATTTCTTATATTTATCACCAGTACTCATTTTAATATGTTGTCATTTTTAATTAGTATTCTGTCTTTCCTAGTTGATTAGTAGACAATGAAGGAGCTGGATGCTGTCTTATTTATTTTAGTATCTCTAGTTCCTTACACAGTTCTTTACAAATTATGGGCACTTATGAAATATTTGCTGAATAAATAAAGAAGTTATAGCTGTATATTTCTTAAATTTTTTATTGTGGAGTCACAGGGAAGGGGGAGAGAGACAAAGAGAAAGAGGGGAGAGAAGAGAGAAGGAGAAGAAAGATAAAGAGAGAGGAAAGAGAGGGAGAGAGAGAAAAGAGTTTGGGAGTGTTACCTTGCATATGGCTGATGTGGGTTCAATTGCTGACACTATCATTCCCAAGCCCTGTCAGGAATAATCCCTGGGCACAGCATCAAGAGTAAGCTCTGAGCACTACTTTTGAGTATGGTCCCAAAACAACCAAAACAAACTTTCATTGTACCTATGGAAAATTGAGGGTTTATTTTTTATTTTGATTGGTTGTTTTTTTTTTTTTTTTTTTTTTTTTTTTTTACTTGTGCATATTTTTTTTTTATTTAAACACCTTGATTACATACATGATTGTGTTTGGGTTTCAGTCATAAAAGGAACACCACCCATCACCAGTGCAACATTCCCATCACCCAAGTCCCAAATCTCCCTCCTCCCCACCCAACCCCCGCCTGTACCCTAAACAGGCTCTACATTTCCCTCATACATTCTCAATATTAGGACAGTTCAAAATGTAGTTATTTCTCTAACTAAACTCATCACTCTTTGTGGTGAGCTTCCTGAGGTGAGCTGGAACTTCCAGCTCTTTTCTCTTTTGTGTCTGAAAATTATTATTACAAGGGTGTCTTTCATTTCTCTTAAAACCCATAGATGAGTGAGACCATTCTGCGTTTTTCTCTCTCTCTCTGACTTATTTCACTCAGCATAATAGATTCCATGTACATCCATGTATAGGAAAATTTCATGACTTCATCTCTCCTGACAGCTGCATAATATTCCATTGTGTATATGTACCACAGTTTCTTTAGCCATTCGTCTGTTGAAGGGCATCTTGGTTGTTTCCAGAGTCTTGCTATGGTAAATAGAGCTGCAATGAATATAGGTGTAAGGAAGGGGTTTTTGTATTGTATTTTTGTGTTCCTAGGGTATATTCCTAGGAGTGGTATAGCTGGATCGTATGGGAGCTCGATTTCCAGTTTTTGGAGGAATCTCCATATCGCTTTCCATAAAGGTTGAACTAGACAGCATTCCCACCAGCAGTGGATAAGAGTTCCTTTCTCTCCACATCCCCGCCAACACTGTTTATTCTCATTCTTTGTGATGTGTGCCATTCTCTGGGGTGTGAGGTGGTATCTCATCGTTGTTTTGATTTGCATCTCCCTGATGATTAGTGATGTGGAACATTTTTTCATGTGTCTTTTGGCCATGCGTATTTCTTCTTTGTCAAAGTGTCTGTTTATTTCTTCTCCCCATTTTTTGATGGGGTTAGATGTTTTTTTCTTGTAAAGTTCTGTCAGTGCCTTGTATATTTTGGAGATTAGCCCCTTATCTGATGGGTATTGGGTGAATAGTTTCTCCCACTCAGTGGGTGGCTCTTGTATCCTGGGCACTAATTCCTTTGAGGTGCAGAAGCTTCTCAGCTTAATATATTCCCATCTGTTAATCTCTGCTTTCACTTGCTTGGAGAGTGCAGTTTCCTCCTTGAAGATGCCTGTAATGTCCTGGAGTGTTTTGCCTATGTGCTGTTCTATATATCTTATGGTTTTTGGGGCTGATATCGAGGTCTTTAATCCATTTGGATTTTACCTTTGTACATGATGTTAGCTGGGGGTCTAAGTTTAATTTTTTGCAAGTGGCTATCCAATTGTGCCAACACCACTTGTTGAAGAGGCTTTCCCTGCTCCATTTAGGATTTCCTGCTCCTTTATCAAAAATTAGATGGTTGTATCTCTGGGGAACATTTTCTGAGTATTCAAGCCTATTCCACTGATCTGAGGACCTATCCTTATTCCAATACCATGCTGTTTTGATAACTGTTGCTTTGTAGTACAGTTTAAAGTTGGGAAAAGTAATTCCTCCCATATTCTTTTTCCCAATGATTGCTTTAGCTATTCGAGGGTGTTTATTGTTCCAAATGAATTTCAAAAGTGTCTGATCCACTTCTTTGAAGAATGTCATGGGTATCTTTAGAGGGATGGCATTAAATCTGTATAATGCCTTGGGGAGTATTGACATTTTGATGATGTTAATCCTGCCAATCCATGAGCAGGGTATGTGTTTCCATTTCCGTGTGTCCTCTCTTATTTCTTGGAGCAGAGTTTTATAGTTTTCTTTGTATAGGTCCTTCACATATTTAGTCAAGTTGATTCCAAGATATTTGACTTTGTGTGGTACTATTGTGAATGGGGTTGTTTTCTTAATGTCCATTTCATCCTTATTACTATTGGTATATAGAAAGGCCATTGATTTTTGTGTGTTAATTTTGTAGCCTGCCACCTTGCTATATGAGTCTATTGTTTCTAGAAGCTTTTTTGATAGAGTCTTTAGGGTTTTCTAAGTAGAGTATCATGTCATCTGCAAACAGTGAGAGCTTGACTTCTTCCTTTCCTATCTGGATTCCCTTGATATCCTTTTCTTGCCTAATCGCTATAGCAAGTACTTCCAGTGCTATGTTGAATAGGAGTGGTGAGAGAGGACAGCCTTGTCTTGTGCCAGAATTTAGAGGGAAGGCTTTCAGTTTTTCTCCATTGAGGATAATATTTGCCACTGGCTTGTGGTAGATGGCCTTCACTATATTGAGAAAGGTTCCCTCCATTCCCATCTTGCTGAGAGTTTTGATCAAGAATGGGTGTTGGACCTTATCAAATGCTTTCTCTGCATCTATTGATATGATCATGTGGTTTTTATTTTTCTTGTTATTGATGTTGTGTATTATGTTGATAGATTTACGGATGTTAAACCAGCCTTGCATTCCTGGGATGAAACCTACTTGATCGTAGTGGATGATCTTCTTAACGAGGCATTGAATCCTATTTGCCAGGATTTGTTGAGGATCTTTGCATCTGCATTCATCAGTGATATTGGTCTGTAATTTTCTTTTTTTGGTAGCGTCTCTGTCTGGTTTAGGTATCAAGGTGATGTTGGCTTCATAAAAGCTATTTGGGAGTGTTTCTGTTTGTTCAATTTCATGAAAGAGTCTTGCCAAGATTGGCAGTAGTTCCTCTTGGAAAGTTTGATAGAATTCATTAGTGAATCCATCTGGACCTGGGCTTTTGTTTTTCGGCAGACATTTGATTACTGTTTTAATTTCATCAATGGTGATGGGGGTGTTTAGATATGCTACATCCTCTTCCTTCAACCGTGGAAGATTATAAGAGTCCAAGAATTTATCCATTTCTTCCAGGTTCTCATTTTTAGTGGCGTAGAGTTTTTCAAAGTAGTTTCTGATTACCCTTTGAATCTCTGTCATATCAGTAGTGATCTCTCCTTTTTCATTCCTGATACGAGTTATCAAGTTTCTCTCTCTCTCTTTCTTTGTTAGGTTTGCCAGTGGTCTATCAATCTTGTTTATTTTTTCAAAGAACCAACTTCTGCTTTCGTTGATCTTTCGGATTGTTTTTTGAGTTTCCACTTCGTTGATTTCTGCTCTCAGCTTTGTTATTTCCTTCTGTCTTCCTATTCTTGGGTCCTTTTGTTGAGCATTTTCTAGTTCTATTAGCTGTGTCATTAAGCTACTCAGGTAAGCTCCTTCTTCCTTCCTGATGTGTGCTTGCAAAGCTATAAATTTTCCTCTCAGTACTGCTTTTGCAGTGTCCCATAAGTTCTGAGAGTTTGTGTCTTTATTGTCATTTGTTTCCAGGAACCTTTTTATTTCCTCCTTGATTTCATCTCGGACCCACTGGTTATTGAGCATGAGGCTGTTTAACTTCCAGGTGTTAAAGTGTTTCTTCTGAGTCCCTTTGGAGTTCACAAATAATTTCAGAGCCTTGTGGTCAGCGAAGGTAGTCTGCAAAATTTCTATCCTCTTGATCTTATGGAGGTATGTTTTTATGTGCCAGCATGTAGTCTATCCTGGAGAATGTCCCATGTACATTGGAGAAGAATGTGTATCCAGGTTTCTGGGGATGGAGTGTCCTATATATATCCACTAGGCCTCTTTCTTCCATTTCTCTCCTCAGGTCTAGTATATTCTTGTTGGGTTTCAGTCTGGTTGACCTGTCCAGTGTTGACAAAGCCGTGTTAAGGTCCCCCACAATTATTGTGTTGTTGTTGATATTATTTTTCAGATTTGTCAACAGTTGTATTAAATATTTTGCTGGCCCCTCATTCGGTGCATATATGTTTAGGAGAGTGAATTCTTCCTGCTCTACGTACCCCTTGATTAATATAAAATGTCCTTCTTTGTCCCTTACAACCTTCCTGAGTATAAAGTTTGCATTATCTGATATTAGTATGGCCACTCCAGCTTTTTTATGGGTGTTGTTTGCTTGGATAACTTTTCTCCAGCCTTTTATTTTGAGTCTATGTTTGTTCTGACTATTCAGGTGCGTTTCTTGTAGGCAGCAGAAGGTTGGATTGAGTTTTTTGATTCATTTAGCCACTCTGTGTCTCTTAACTGGTGCATTTAGTCCATTGACTTGAGAGAAAGAATTGTCCTGGGATTTAACGCCATCTTTATTTCAAAATTTGGTGTGTCTTTTGGGTAGTCTTGTCTTAGATTAGGTCTTTCAGTTTTTCTCTTAAGACTGGTTTTGTGTCTGTGAAGTTTCTGAGCTGTTTTTTGTCTGTGAAACCATGTATTCTTCCATCAAACTGGAAAGTGGAGTTTTGCTGGGGTATAGTATTCTGGGTGAAGCATTCATTTCATTCAGTCTTTGTCACAAGATCCCACCACTGCTTTCTGGCATTGAGCGTTTCTGGTGACAGGTCTGCTGTAAATCTCAGGGAAGCTTGCTTGAACATGATTTCCCCTTTTGATCTTGCTGTTTTCAGAATTCTGTCTCTATCTGTGGGATTTGTCATTGTGACTAGGATGTGTCATGGGGTGGTTTTTCTGGGGTCTCTTTTGGTTGGTACTCTTCGGGCATGCAGGATTTGATCACATATATTCTTTAGCTCTGGGAGTTTCTCTTTAATGATGTTCTTGACCATTGATTCTTCCTGGAAATTTTCTTCCTGGGTCTCTGGGACTCCAATGATTCTTAAGTTGTTTCTGTTGATCTTATCATAGACTTCTATTTTCGTCTGTTCCCATTCTTTGACTAATTTTTCCATTGTCTGCTCATTTGCTTTAAGTTTTTTGTCCAATCTCTCCTGCTGTATGGAATTGTTATGTATCTCATCTTCCACAGCACCAAGTCTATTCTCAGCTTCTGATACCCTGTCCCAGAGCTTATCCATTTTGTCATTCACTTCGTTTACTGACTTTTCAGTCCTGTTAGTTGACATGTTATTTCAGTTTGGAGTTTTGTCATTTCTGCCTTCATATTTTCTTGGTTCTTATTAGTGTTCTGTTCAACTCGATCCATGGTTTCTTGGAGTCTGTTGAGCACCTTCCATATTGCTAGTCTAAAGTCCTTATCTTGAGAGGTTGATTAGTTGTTCAGTCATTATCTGGTCCTCAGAATTGTCATCTTCATTCTCTATGTCTGATGCTGGCCTGCGTTGTTTCCCCATTGTCACACTTGTATTGTGGGTTTTTCTACGTGTTGTAGTGGTATTCATTGTCTATATGATGTAGGCAGCACACTCCTCTGGCTCCTCCCTTTCTGGATGGGCTGACTTGCCTCTAAGGGAGGGGAGTCCTCCGTGGATGAAGCCTCACACTGGGTCAAATCTTAGGCCCGAGCATGCAACAGAGAAGACAGTCCAGAGAGAAATGTTTGCTTCTGTTGATATAGCGCCGTTCTTAGTGTGATTTTTCCCTTCTTGTTGCAATGGAGTTCTTTCCTTAGAAAGAGTGCACGGCCGCGTAGCGAAGCGGAAGCTGCACTGTGCTCCTCTGAACGCTCTTTTTGCCCCTTCGGCAAGAGTTTCACGCAAGAGGACAGTAGACAGACATAGACAGGTCACACTCACAGTCTTTCACAGCTGAGCCCCACTGGGTCGGTGTACTTTCGCGGATTTTTCCCGCCTGGTGTCACACCTTGATTGGTTGTTTTTACAACAAAGGAAAGGCTGTAAAACACTATCAAATGCTCTTGGGAAAAACTATTGAAGAAAAATAGTCTTAGAGTTAAGTGGAACAGATATCAAGAGGTCTAATATATGTGTAATTAACGTTCTAAAAAAAGAAATAATTGTTGGAAACTTAGGAAATTTAGAAAAACAAAGAGATTGTACAGTGTGTGTGTGTGGGGGGGGGTAGGGTACTTGCATTGCACATGGTCAATCTGAGTTAGATCCCTGCATACCAGATGATTCCCCAAGACCATTAGGAGGAATTCCTGAGCACAGATTCAGAAATAAATCCTGAATACCACTGGATGTGACCCATAAACAAAAAGATGAGAAAAACATAAATTGAAATTCCAAGAAATAATAAACCCTGTAAAGATTTATAAAGAAAACTATATTAAGACACATCATAGTCAAAGGGATAAAAGATAAAGAGAAAATATAGAAAGAACCAAGATATTGAAAGAACAATATAATATATAGGAAATAGCAATGAGCATTCTTTAAAAATATTTATATAATTAGTATAACTCCTACTATTTTCTAATCTGTAACAATTGAGGTCACTTTATAATAGAACATCTTAAAAGCAATGAAACAACAAGAAAATATCAGCAAAGAATTTGAAAACTACAGAAACTATACTTGAAAAATGAAGCTAAAGGTAAGACTTTTGAAGATAAACAAAAACTGAGAGAATTTAAGAAGTGTTAAAAGATGTTCTTTAGGTGAAAAAGAAAAGACATAATTATGACATATATATACAGGAACATATGGAGAAAATTAGATATGAAAATATTTAAATATAAAATGATATCTATTTTTCTTAACTAAAGACTAAGAAAAGTCAAATAAAATGTTGCTTTTTGAGCTGATGTTTTATAGCAACAATAGCAAAAAGAGGTGTAAATTAATGTGTTTCTAAATTTTACATTAAGTAGTGCAATAGTCTAAATAGACTATTTAAAGTAGTATATCCTTAAACCAACCATAAGAAAACAAATAATATGTTTTTCCTTGCATGAGGTTGATTGATACCTAGCACTGCATATGGTTCCCTGAGCATCACCAGGACTGACCCCTGAAAATAGAGTCAGTAGGAGTCCCTGAGCTGAAAAACAAATAGCAAAATAGTACACTTAAATCCAAGCATATAAAAAAGTATGTGAAACATGGTTGAATTACGGTTTAGCATTTATAATACTATATGACTGATTCCAACAAAAATATAGTTGAGATTACTGTGACCTTTTTAATAAGGGGTAAATCCTAAGAGTATCTCTTTCTTTCTTTCTTTCTTTCTTTCTTTCTTTCTTTCTTTCTTTCTTTTTTCTTTCTTTCTTTCTTCTTTCTTTCTTTCTTCTTACTTTCTTTCTTTCTTTCTTTCTTTCTTTCTTTCTTTCTTTCTTCTTTCTTTCTTTCTTTCTTTCTTTCTTTCTTTTCTTTTCTTTCTTTCTTTCTTTCTTTCTTTCTTTCTTTCTCTCTTCTCTTTCTTCTTCTTTTTCTTTCTTTCTTTCTTTCTTCTTTCTTTCTTCTTTCTTTCTTTCTTTCTTTCTTCTTTCTTTCTTTCTTTCTTTCTTTCTTTCTTTCTTTCTTTCTTTCTTTCTTTCTTCTTTTCTTTCTTTCTTTCTTTCTTTCTTTCTTTCTTTCTTTCTTTCTTTCTTTTTCTTTCTTTCTTTTTCTTTTCTTTTTTTTCTTTCTTTCTTTCTTGGGCACTCAGGGGTTACTCCTGACTCTGTGCTCATAAATTGCTTCTGGCAGGCTTGGGGGCCATATGGGGAACCATAAGGGATATCAGGGATTGAACAGGAATTGATCCATCTTGGGTCAGCCACGTGCAAGACAATTGCCTACTGCTGTGCTACCACTCCAGCCCTTTAATAATTTTTTAAGTTAAGTCACCATGAGATACACCATGAGATACAAAGTTGTTCATGATTGCATTTCAGTCAAACAATATTCCAATACTCATCCTTCATCACCTTTACCAGTGCATATTTCTCACTACCAATGTTCTCTGTCTCTGTCTCTGTCTCTATCTCTGTCTCTGTCTCTGTCTTTGTCTCTCTCTCTCTCTCTCTCTCTCTCTCTCTGTCTCTCTCTCTCTCAGTTCTTGTTTGTTTTGTTTTTGTTTTTGGGCCACCCAGCAATTCTTCGTTCTACACTCCTGGCCATCCTTGAGGGACCATATGGGATGCCAGAGATTAAATTTGAGTCAGCAAGGCAAATCTCACTGCTCACTCCTCAGAGTATCTTATAAGAGATGCTCTGGGATCTCACTTGAATTACAATACTTGTAGACATTTGCACTGCAAATTACCTAGCAGGTTACTTCAGGAGGCTGCAAGTCTGCCTGTTGCTCAGCTGTTGCTCCAAGGCAAGAGGCCCAAGGCTGCCAGGACTGTAGGACTGCATGCTGCAGAGGTCCAAGACTGCAAGAGACCCAAGCCTTGCAGGGCCTGGTACTGCAAGGCTTACAGAGGGCCCTTGGATGCCAACATGTAGCGACTGCCTGCTGGGGACTGAGAGAGAAAGGAAAGAGGGAGAAACAACGTATCGTTTTATATATATATATATATATATATATATATATATATATATTTTTTTTTTTTTTTTATTCCTCTTGGAGTGTGAAGCCCTCTGCCACCGCCCGGGGATTTCAGGAAAAGAGAGGGAGAGATAGATGGAAATTCACTGGCCAGAGTGGCAGGAGAAGGCTGGGGAAGGTTCAAGGAAGCGAGAGAAAGGAATAGATTCAAAGCATCTCTCAGATGCTTTATCTCTGGTTCTCTGTGGAGCAAGCAATGCAGCTCTGGTCATTATCTTGCCCCCTCTCTGCCAATTGTCCAAGTTTTTCCTTTTATACTGGGCATGACAAGAGGGGGTCATGTCCAGGAGGTATTGTCACGTCTTCTTTGTCAGGACACTTCAGGGAATTCTCTGGGTCCCCAGAAAAGTGGGTGTAGGACTCGGCAAATGATGGGGATACACTCAGTTGTGGGGGTGATCATAATTGTGTTTATTGAATGCTACAGGGATGTAGTTAAGCATGAATTTTATGTATGAGAGACCGCCTACATCTGCTTTCCTGCAAGGTTAAAAAAATTGTACTTTCTTGTTGGCAAAAGCTTATCAGTATATACTGTTTGATCTATAAGTTTCTTCACAGCGGACCATTAACAGGCCTTTAGTTTACAAACCTTCTGAATGATAAGCTCCAATTAAGAGAGGAGAGTTGAGCCAGAGGATTCTCTGGGCTCAAAAGGGCTAATTTTAACATCTCAAAGTTTTCTACTCCTGGATTCGACCCTGGGTGTCATTTCTGATATAAATTAAAAGATTAGCAACTTTTCCAGGTGTTCCTATGAAGGATTCCTTTCATCTGCATTGTGGAAAACAATATGGAGACTGTTTCAAGATACAGAACATCTTTTAAAAGACTAACTTCACTTTGAGGATTACAAAGTTATTTTTATGTTTCTCTTGATGCTGATTTTCCCAGGTGAAGTGATATTTAATCAAGGCCATATTTGTTTGTACTACTTTTGTCATCTGGAAGTAAATGCCCAACTCTATACATACTTAACCCAGCAGCAGGGAGATTCTTATTAGGCCAAATAAATGTTTGCAATTTTCCTAAACTTGAGAGATACCATCCTTACTTTTCAAGGAAGCGACCTCTCTTTGAGATCTTTTCTCAGCCATCCATGCTGGGGGAGCCCAGTATGCCTTCTGATTTTAACTTTCCTTAAATTATGGCGGTAGCAGGGCATGTCCAGGTTTAACTGTCATTACAGTTTGGGTATCCTAGGGGTATGTCCAAGTCTAGCTGGCATACATCAACAAATACTAAAACCTATCTTTTTTATTAATTTATTATTATTTTTAAATAATATCTTTATTTAAGCACTATGATTACAAACATGATTGTAGTTGGGTTTCAGTCATAAAAAGAACACCCCCTTTAACAGTGTAACATTCCCACCACCAATGCTCCCCATCTTTTTCCTCCCCAACTTCCTGCCTGTATTTGAGACAGGCATTCTACTTCTCTCACTCATTAGCATTGTCATGATAATTGTTAGTGTAGTTATTTGTCATGATAATTGTTAGTGTAGTTATTTCTCTAACTGCACTCACCACTCTTTGTGGTGAGCTTCATATTGTGAACCGGTTCTTCTGGCCCTCATCTCTGGGTATTACTACAATAATGTCTTTATTTTTCTTAAAACCCATAGATGAGTGAGACTATTCTGTATCTGTCTCTCTCCCTCTGACTTATTTCACTCAGCATAATAGTTTCCATGTCCATTCATGCATAGGAAAGTTTCATGGCTTCATTTTCCCTGACAGTTGCATAGTATTTCATTGTTTCTATGTACCACAGTTTCTTTAGCCACTCATCTGTTGTTGGGCATCTGGGTTGTTTCCAGATTCTGGCTATTGTAAATAGAGCTGCAATAAATATTGATGTGAGGAAGGGATTTTTGTATTGTGTTTTTGTTCCTAGGGTATTTGTTCCTAGAGTATATCCCTAGGAGTGGTATAGCTGGATCATATGGGAGCTCAATTTCCAGTTTTTTTTTTCTTCTTAGTTTTGGGCCACACCCGGCGGTGCTCAGGGGTTACTCCTGGCTGTCTGCTCAGAAATAGCTCCTGGCAGGCACAGGGGACCATATGGAACATCGGGATTCAAACCAACCACCTTTGGTCCTGGATCAGCTGCTTGCAAGGCAAACGCTGCTGTGCTATCTCTCCGGGCCCAATTTCCAGTTTTTTGAGGAATCTCCATATTGTTTTCCACAAAGGCTGGACTAGAAGAATTTCTGCCAGCAGTGAATAAGAGTTCCTTTCTCTCCACAACCCTGCCAGCACTGATTGTTCTTGTTCTTTGTGATGTATGCTAGTCTCTGTGGTGTGAGATGGTACCTCATTGTTGTTTTGATTTGCATCTCCCTGATTAGTGATGTGGAGCATTTTTTCATGTGCCTTTTGGCTATTAATTTATTTTTATTAAGGTAAAGTATGATTTATAGACCAGGTGGTACAGTAGATAGGTTGCTAGCCTTGCAACATCTGACCTAGGTTAGATTTCTAGCATTTTATATAGTCCCCCAAGCACCACTTGGATAATTCCTGAATACAAAGCCTTGAATAACCCCTGAGTATTGCCAGGTATGGCCCCAAAATAACACTCCTCAAAAAACATAGGGTCAAAGAAATAGGATAAGAGTAAGCCTTGGGCCTGGAGAGATAGCATGGAGGTAAGGTGCATGCCTTGCATGCAGGACAGTGGTTCAAATCCCTGCATCCCATATGGTCCCCCGAGCCTGCCGGGAGTGATTTCTGAGTGTGGAGCCAGGAGTAATGCCTGAGCACTGCCAGGTGTGACCCAAAAACAAAACAAAACAAAACAAAACAAAAAAGTAAGCCTTATATCTAAATGACCCCAGTTAGATCGAGGTCACTGCATGTGGCTCTTAAATAAATAAGAAAAAAGAAAAATAGAATATTGTGAATAAGGAGAATGCCAATGCTGGTTTCTATATCTTGAATTGTAATGATTTTATTATTATCTTTATGGTATTCATCTGCAAAATAGTCATAAATCTGCTTCATTATGAGAAGTATTACATCTCTGTGCTTTAATAGTGGTAAATTTGCTTGCTATGTTGTAGATATTATGCATAATAAAAAAACATTACTTTTTCCTAAGCTTTAAGGCTAAATATTATGACTTAGTACTATGCAATGTCATTTTTAGCATCATGTTTTTTGGTGTCAGATATCTGCAGTTATTTGAATGCTTCAGAATAACATGTCTCTGGTGATTATTATTTTATTTACTCTTCCTAGCTGGCCCTATCTTTATTTAAAACTCACTGTTCATGAAAGGTTATCTGATTTTTTGTTTAGTTTTGTTTTGTTTTTTGGGCCACACCTGGCGTTGCTCAGGGGTTACTCCTGGCTGTCTGCTCAGAAATAGCTCCTGGCAGGCATGGGGGACCATATGGGACACCGGGATTCGAACCAACCACCTTAGGTCCTGGATCAGCTGCTTGCAAGGCAAACACCGCTGTGCTATCTCTCCGGGCCCAGGTTATCTAATTTTTTAAAATGTTACACAGGTCTTCCCCTCCTCCTTCATCATTGGTACCATTAAGCAGATGCAGAAATACTCCTTTATTTTCTGAGATTTTCTTCTTTCAGAGTTAGCTACCTAACTCTGTTAAATTCTTTAAGTTTTAAGTTAAATTTTAAGTTTTAAATTCTCTAAGTTTCTAAATTCTCTATTAATTCTAGTCATTTTTCTTTGTCTTTTAAGGTCCAAATCCTTGTTTTCTCTGATATTGCCATTAGCAATAATTTCAATGTGAACACATATGAAGAACTATATCTAAAATGGTATAAAGGCAACATATTCTAGAATTCCACATGATAGAAACTAGTTACACACCATTATTAATGATGGCTACCTGTTTTTCAGAATTTTGAGCTATCTTCTCCACTTCTGTGTACTGTTATTTTAATTTTTTATGCCAATTAAGATTTTTAACCTTTAATCTCCTTTTAACTCTTGTAATTAACTTTTATAATCATAAAAATACATAAAATATATTTAGGAAACTAGCTCCAACATGCTGAAACCAGCTGTTATCAGCTCAGGGGAGCAGGTGATGTGCACCTTTCTGAAAATTCCTGTTCAATGCCTTCATGTTGATAGCTTCATATCAACAGTAGTAGAAATAATTTATGATCAAAGGTAGCAATATTTAAATCAAAATAGTTTTAGAGTTTTAGAGTTTTAGTTTTAGAGAGTCTGCTTACCAGTACCACTACACCATAGGTAATCTTCTTATGAATTGGTATAATGAGTAGCTGTGTATAAAATGATTTGCATGGAGATTAAAATTAAAGTTGAAGCATAATTACTTTGTTTTATCTTATTTTTACTGTGTTTATTTTCTTCCTTTTAGGGGGCCAGGAATCCAAACCAGAATCTCACACATGCTATGGAAATGTTCAACCACTGACATTCCAGTTCTCTGATATTTAATTTTTTGTCGGGTTATGGGATATTTTTTTGCTTGTTTTTGGGCTAACCTGGTGATGCTCAGGGGTTACTCCTGGCTATATGCTCAGAAATTGCCCCTGGCTTGGGGGACCGTATGGAACGCTGGGGAATCCTGCGGTGGTCCTGGGTCAGCAGCATGCAAGGCAAATGCCCTAACTCTGCGCTATTGTTCCAGCCCCGGGTTATGGGGTGTTTAGGATGTTCAGAACACACCTTTGTGCTCAGAAGTGATTCCAGATAGTATTTAGGGGACCGTATGTGGTACCAGGTATTTGAACCCAGAATGCAGCTGCAGCAGTTTCATGCAAAGTTACTTCTTGTACCTTTTCTCTGGCCCCCACAATTACAGCTTAGTACAATCCAGTCATGAGCAACTTTGGTGAATGACTCACTGAAATAAAAAACACTAAAATGCTGGCTGATTGCATAATGAATTATGGGATTAGAAGAGTTATCAAGTCTTGTTCTTAGTTTTGCTTTGATTTTGGCCTCCCAAGTGATGTTCAAAGAGGGGCACACCCAAGAGATAGAACTAACTGGGTCTAGGGTTCAGTAAGATGCAAGTGCTGCTTCTCCTGAGGTGATGGGATCACTTCAGAACTACCCTGACAATGTTCGGAGGCCATGTGGTGCTGCAGATCAAATCCAAGTCACCTTATCTGCTCTACTATTTCCTGTCGCCAAGAGTCAGGAGTCAATAAAAGCTATATAAAAAAAAAAATAAGGGACAAAACGTTGGGGCTGGAGCAGTGGCACAAGCAGTAAGGCATCTGCTTTGTGAGCGCTAGCCTAGGATGGACCGCAGTTCGATACCTCGGTGTCCCATGATTCCCCAAACCGGGAGCGATTTCTGAGCGCATAGCCAGAAGTAACCCCTGAGCATCTCCGCATATGGCCCAAAAACCAAAAACAAACAGACAAACAAACAAAACAAAACAAAAAACCCAACCAACCAAACAAAACCTCTCCCCCCAAAACAAACAAAAAAACAATTATAGTCACTTAAAAATAGTGAGAGAAGGAACCACAGAGAGATAATACAGCAGGTAGGGTGCTTGCCTTGTACATGGCCGACCTAGTTCTACCCCTGGAACCACATATGGTTCCTGGAGCACTGTCAGGAATGATTCCTGAGTGTAGAGCCAGGAGTAAGCATCACTAGGATGGTCCCAAAACAAACAAATTGAAAGAGAAAATCTTTTTTCATCTCAGACTTACTGGTTCTTACTGTAATGCTTTACTTATCATATTATCATCAGAGAATAAAGACTACTGCTGAGGATACATTATTATTATTCATAGCAATAGAGACATAAAAATAGAATTTTCAGTTTTAATGCACCAATCAAAGAGATTGGAAACTCCTTACACAGACTGATTTTAAATTGACTAATGCAAAAGACTTCTAAGCCACAACCAAGCAAGAATGTGCTAGAACCTAATGATAAGAATACTGTGCTTAAATATGGAATAAATTTGTTATATTCCTATAAAGGGGGTAGGCTGTGGGGGTGGGAAGATATGTGGAGGCACTGATGGAGGGAAGGGCAGTGTTGGTAGGACTGGTGTTAGAACATTATATGCCTAAAATTACTCTATTATAAACATAATTAAATTTTTATTTAATAAAAATAAATTTGAAAAATAATATTGAGCAGAAAAATAATTTTCCTTGGAATTTACCTTGGATGTCTAGTATATTGTATATATATAGTTTATATATGGAATATATATATTACCTTGGATGTCTAGTATATTGTATATATATAGTTTATATATGGAATATATATGATTTGGGGTCACACCTGTTAGTGCTCAGGACTTAGTCCTAACTACTGTCAGGACTAAGGGGACCATGCCCAGGTAAGGAAGGTCAGGAATCAAACCTGGATTATCCATCTGCATGGCAAATGCTCTACCCACTATCCTGTTGCTTTGATTCTTCAGTTTTGTTATATTAAAGAGATACCTTTGGTTTTTTTTTTTTAATGTGACAGCCACTAGTTTTGCAGATTTGAGAAAATTTGAGAGACACACAGTACTGGTTCTTAAGGAGAGATAAAACTAGTTGGAGGAGCATTAATTAAAACACAATTGTCACTATTGTTACAATTCCAACAAAATCCTAGATTTTTGCTGTCCTAGATTTATAGTATTTTATAAACTATGTCTATAGGCCTAAGTTCTCAGAATCCTGAAAAAGTATGTGGCTAAAGTTGTTTACCATGATCACATAATTATGACTGCTCTCAAAAATATTGGAATATCAAAAAAAAATCACCCATCAAACAGAAACAACAATTCAATTATACTGTCCAATATAAAACACATTACTTAAAATGGCTATTTTGTAAAATTTAAAGGAAACAATGATTTAATTTAACTTAATAAAATGTTTGTTAGAATGTCAGCATAATTGCTTTTCTAATTCTGTACTGGCTGTGTTACATAATGAGTAAGCCTGAAAATACTGACCCTGTAGTAGAGAATACAGCAAAACAGAAATGGCAGTGAGCATATAAAGGCTGGTCAACATGACCACAATTTATTTGAAATTATTAATCAGGAAAAGTGTGGCTAGATTTTGCTTCACATTATTTTGGTCTTAGGAAGCTGACATCATAGTGTTTCTTTTAAAGTTCTTTTCTTTTTAAGCATTTAAGATTTTAATATTATGGCACCATAATTTACAAAATTGCTCATAATACAGTCTCACATATACAATGATTTCACCATTCTTTGCAGCAGCATATTCATTATATATGCATATGTATGTATGTATGTATGTATATATATATGTATATGTATATAAAATCACATCCTCCTGATCCACACATCTGTTTTTGGATCCCATAGCCTAGTTATTTATACTAAGAGCTGCAATGGGTAATAGTGTCCTTTTGAATGAATGTTTTTGGTATCTTGAGAGTGGATACCAAGAAATGGAATGTCTGGGTCAAATGGCAGCTCTATTTTTACTTTTCTGAGAAATCTGCAGACAGTTTTGCACAATATCATGTTGTGAACCCTACAACATTCCCACCAGCACTAGATGAGATTTCTTTTCTCACTAAAAGTTATTTTCTTTAGATAAGGATTATTATAGTGAAAAAATTCTCCTTTTCTAAGGCTATTATGAGTTTTATGTGATAAGTATAGTAGTTACAGTACTGTGCCTGATCTTCTAAGTCAGTAAGACATAAACAAAACATTTCAAGAGGATCTAGAGATATATAAAAAAAAAAGATTTTGGTGTTGCAAAGCTCCTAAGTGGTATATCATGTATAGGCGATTCTAGGTCAACAGAAGCAGAACTCATTGAGAGGGTTGAGGAGGAGGTTACAGCATGAGAGGAGCCTCAACACCAGGCCACCCAGAGGTGCTCTGGGACCTTCAAGGATGCACCTAGAAATGCTCAGGGTGCAGGAGATCAAAGAGAGGTCATCTGCATGCAAGGCTGTCTTTAGTTATCTAGCCTCCAAGAAGAAAGTTTTTGATAATAAGGTATCATCTAAAAATGTAGTTTGAGTGTGGAAGAGCTTAGGGGCTTTGAGCACCTGCCCTGAAAATGTCCTGCTCTGAGTTCAATTTCTGGTGCCATCACATACACCAAGCACAAGCCTGGCAATTCTGCTGTCTCTGACCTGGTGTGGCAAGAGATTTCTAGCCACAATGAAGCAAGGTGGATTATTGAAACAACTAAATGGATGACCGTTAGCACTGATCAACACAACTAAGATGTTGAGCATCCGTTTGGGAAGTGCATCCTGGCAAACACGTAGGTGAGAGCCATACTAAACTTTAGTGAACACTACAACCAGAACATATGTGAGCCCTACAGCAATAGAAGTGGAAACCCCTCACCTATCCCTGAGAAGGCACAGCTGTGTTCAAGAACACTTCAAGAAGTAGGACCCCTGGCAAACACCATGGCTGTGTGAGAGCATCACAACCCATCACAAGCTGCTGGGAAACTCCCAGTGAACACCACACCTAAAATGAGTGAGCAACACATTTGTGTGTGTGTGTGTGTGTGTGTGTGTGTGTGTGTGTGTGTGTGTGAGAGAGAGAGAGAGAGAGAGAGAGAGAAAGAGAGATCCTGTCATGTTAGCAACAAAAAAGAAGGAAAGGGAAAAACAAAAAGTAACCTGTATTCCATCTTGTTGAGGACTTTTATAGCCTTTTATATGTTGCAGTTATATTGTTTCCTCATTTCCAAGACCTAATGTGCCTTTTATCTCTCCAGAAAACACCTTAGACTCATAAGTCAAAAGCACAGTTAGGACCAGAGTTATAATTCAGTAAGGTGCTGGCCTTGCTTGAGGCTAATTCAGATTAACCCCCAGTATCACATTTTATCCCTTTAATCTGCCAGGAGTAATCCCTGAGTACTGAGTCAGGAGTAAGACCTAAGCACCATTCAGGTGTGATCTAAAAAAAAAGACAATATGATCCTATACAGTAAATCAGTTCAGATATTCTTGAAACGTAAGATACAAATAAAGTAAATCAAGAGGCACTCAAATCTCATTTTTAATGATGTTCTATCTTCTACTTATAAGGAGAGGGCAGAGAATACCCCTACAGGTTTCTGTTTTTTTCCCCTCCAAATCTATCTGTTCCTGTATCTGTTGTAAAAAAAATGTAGTGAGGAACAAAATTAATAAATATGTTTCCCAAAGAAGTCAAGAACCAGATCAACACAAATGTGTCTCTTACTATAAAAATTGGAGAACCTGTCCTCGCTTCGGCAGCACATATACTAAAAAATCGGAGAACCTTTTAACATTTCATAGAACGAACCACAAAATCCCAAACTGGCAGTCATGATTTATTTCCTCCCGTGGTAGAATATCAGCAACAACTAGGTAGAAAGTGAAATTACTTATTCACTGCAAGAAAGTATTAGTGATGCAACACCCA
This sequence comes from Suncus etruscus, assembly GCF_024139225.1. NCBI lineage: Eukaryota > Metazoa > Chordata > Mammalia > Eulipotyphla > Soricidae > Suncus > Suncus etruscus. The sequence continues at coordinate 58,201,594 of NC_064849.1, forward strand.
AGAGAGTTTGGGGGTTAGTGTCCCCATAGCAATTCACGTTGAAGAAGGGATCAGTTTCAACTTCTATTTCAGAAAGTCTTTTGGTGGCTTATTGTGTAGGTGTGCTATAGATGTAAAGATATAAATTAACTTCCTTCTCAATTCAATTAATTAGTTTTATAGGGAGAACTCGGAGTTATTTAAAAGGAAGGGTTTTTTGGTGTTCAGCAAGGTGATATTTATTAACAAGTAGATGGTGTGCATAAAGAATATGTTTGTATGCATGCAAAGTGGTATTTTATTGAAGAATGCAATGTAGGTTGTCATGGAGATGAAAAGCCCAGAAGTGCTATTCACTGGTGCTAGTTATAGTTACTGGGCACTAGGATATTAGGTTCTGGCACCCTGAATCTTTCATTGTTGCAAAAATAATTGCACTTTTCTCTTCACTGTAAGGGCTATCCAAGTAGGATAAATAAATACATACATATGAACAAATCTAGCTTAAAAGGTAAATATAGAAACCTTATGACCAATCCTGGTATAAAATTATGTAGATGCATTTACTATACCATCAAAATGATTGATTTCCATTCAGGGTCAATGAAACTGTATATAAGATACAATTACAAAATGCACAAAATCTACACTTACATGGAAAGGCAAAGGAAGAAAGAAAGCTGTTGACCATTATTGTGGTCACTGGTAAATATAAAGATTTCTTTTGAAGCAGGGGGAGACAAATGTAAAGCTGGTAATATGTTTTGCTAGCATTTTCTTGAAATACAGTATTTATATGATATTTCCAACCTCACTTTGAACTCTATGTAAAGCACAAAGTGATTTTTTTTCTGGTGTTCCGTTCTCTTCGATGATTAGATAAAATGCTCTTGACAAGTTTACCTCAGTGAGAAACTGTGTATTTTCTGTATAAAGAGAATACTTATGCCTGACAGAATCCATATGGACATTTTTGACCAATAAATCAATAAAGGGTGTTGCAATATAGCAAACTATAAAACATACAGTGTAACATCAAAATTTGCAGTAGTAAGTAATGTGGTTTTCAAAACTGCCTTAAGTGATGATTAACTAGAATTATATATATTTATATTTAAACTGACACCACAGAATTCTTTTAAATCTTGACAGATATGTGGAATATTTAAATGTAGTAATTGCAATTGCTAAACCTCCTGGGACAAAATTGCTGGAGAGATAGTGACATCTTAAGCAGAGAAAAATGATTTGTACTGTGAGGGAAAAACTGAAAATGAAGTCATTCCATGGGTGTTTTATATAATTCTTTGAAAAAGAATTTTATTATAATTAATAAATTGGTAATATTCTGTAATAATCCACAATGTGAACAACTATATAACTTACATAAATGGAGGCACAAAATTTGGTTTTTCAACTTTAATTTTGGGTTTTAAAATATAATATATTTCACAAAAAGTGAAAGAAAGTAAGTAGACAGGCACTTTATCTAGGATTATCTTGGATTTTTGTTTACCATTTTATCTGCCATTATTGGGAAGTGATGTGATTTTAGTAATTCTCAGTGCATTTTAGGAAATATTTATTATTTTCTAACAAAAGTGCTTTAAGTACATGTTCTGAGTAATTTAACTGACATCAAGGGGGAAAAACATTAATAACAAGAAAGAATGTTGACATGTTTTCATCAAATTAAATTTCTTTTCTTTTTTCTTGTTTTCTTTTTCTTTTGTGGGGGCACACCCAGCAGCATTCAGTGGTTACTTCTGGCTCTGTAATCAGAAATAACCCCTGGAAGGCTTAGGGGACCATATGGGATTGCCAGCAAATTGAGCCCCGGTCAGCTCTGTGCATAGCAAACAACTACTCTACCTGTTGTGCTATCACTCCAGCCCCCTCAAATTAAATTTCTTAAACTTAAGGTAACAGTTGTATTATATTTAAATAGTAGAGGTATTAATCATAAGTAGTCTTTTCCTCAATGTTTAGAACTTCTGGGTAAGTTCTCTGAGTTACAAATATATAGCAACCAACAGTCTATAGTTTATATGTTAAAACCAACCTTTTAATTAGTATATTTATTTAAGGGCCCGGAGAGATAGCACAGCGGTGTTTGCCTTGCAAGCAGCCGATTCAGGACCAAAGGTGGTTGGTTCGAATCCCGGTGTCCCATATGGTCCCCTGCCTGCCAGGAGCTATTTCTGAGCAGACAGCCAGGAGTAACCCCTGAGCACCGCTGGGTGTGGCCCAAAAACCAAAAAAAAAAAAAAAAAGTATATTTATTTAAACATCATGTTTAGAAACATGTTTATAGTTGGGTTTCATTCATAAAAAGATACAACACCCTTCACCAGTGCAACCTTCCCACCACCAATGCCTCCCATCTCCCTCCTCCCTCGTATTTGAGACAGGCATTCTATTTTTCTCACTACTATTGTCATGATAGTTGTTGGTGTAGTTATTTCTCTAACTAAACTCACCACTCTTTGTGGTAAGCTTCATATCATGGCCGGCCCTTCCAGCTGTCATCTTTATTGTCTCTGTGTATTATTACAATAATGTCTTTTATTTTTCTTAAATTCCATACATGAGTGATACTATTCTGTGCCTATCTCTCTCCCTCTAAATTATTTCTTCACTCAGCATAATAGTCTTCATGTCCATCCCAGTGTAGAAAATCTCATGACTTCATTTTCTTAATAGCTGCACAATATTCCACTGTGTATATGTACAACAGTTTCTTTAGCCTCTCATCTGTTGTAAGGCATCTGGGTTGTTTCCAGATTCTGGCTATTTAAGTAGTGCTGCAATAAATGTGCGCAGAAGGCAATTTTGTATTTTGTTTTGTGTTTTTAGGGTGTATCCTTAGGAGTCTAAAAACAACTATAACTATGTCTTGAGAAGATATAAATTCTAGGCATGTTAGAATAGAAGAGAAAGACATCAGTAGACATCTGGATGGATAGCTTTGAGTTTAAACTTTCCTGAGCCTCAAATTGTATTTCAAAAAGTTTAAAGAATCTTCAAACTTACAAATTTACATTTGTAGTATACCTAAGATAATGAGATAATTTTTTCATAGTAAGGTTGACTAAAGTAGGTATTTAGTAGAAATGTATGTTTTGGTTGAACACCAGAAAAAGAAACTATTGGAATCAGAATCTATATATTTTTTAATTTTTTAATAATTTTTATTTTTACCACAGTGGATTAAATATCTTTCACAGTAATATTTTAGGTACATAGTGACATTCAATTAGGGGCATTCCCACCACCAATGTTGTCCTCCCTCCTCCCCTGTTCTCAGCATGCATCCCATATCCCCCTGCTTTGTCCCCAGGGCTGCTAGTATAAGTGGTCTAGCTTGTTGTAGATTGGTTTGTCTAGCTTGTTGTAGATTGGGTATCAAATTTGTTGTTGTTGGCTTTGGATTTAGTGTTTAAGTCTGCTCATTTTTTATTTCTACTCGATATTCATATGACTGTTTGGTCTTGGTACCCTCCATTATTTCTTCTTCAATTTGTGAAGTAGAACAAGATGGTTCAAGTTATGTGGTTCTGTTAGAAGGAAAAAACGGGGGGGGGGCAAAAATCAAACAAGCAAAAAATGGGAGGAGTCCTTCTAGAGACTATAAATATCAATTTAAGAGAAGAAAGGGGAAAAGGAAGAAAAACATAATAAGAATACAAAAAATATCAAACAAACAAAAACCTGAAAAGCACCACAGCAATAAGTACCACAGCAATAAAGACAACCACGCAATAACCATGGTCCCGAATAAAAATAAAACAAAACACAAAAGAAACAACCAAAAACCAAAAAAATAAGCAACAATAAAAAAATTAATTTGTGACTTTTTTTTTGCATAGGCACAGTAAATATTGTGGAGATTAGAAAGGGAATTCCCTTGGCCTACAGAGTTTCTCCGCCCTTGAAGTATACTGTCATGGGAATAACTACAGGCTCCGTACATGTTCTTTTACTCTTCCCTAGGTCCTTTTGTGATGTCTGGAAACTCTCCGCTCAGTGATGGATGATAATGTCAGGCCTCTGTAACTAGAGATCTTGGTATTTGCACAGGTCATAGGATGGAGCCTGGTAGGGTGGAGTCTTTATGGTTCGAGAAGTGCTTTTCAGGTTTTTGTTTGTTTGTTGACTTTTTTTGTATTCTTGTTATGTTTTTCTTCCTTTTTCCCTTTCTTTTCTTAAATTGATATTTATAGCCTCTAGAAGAACTCCCTCCCATTTTTTTGCTTTGTTCGATATTTTTGCCCCCCCCCCCCTCTCCTGCCAGTTGCTAGGGAGTTCAGTCTGTTCCATTACTGTTGTTTTAATCAGTTCATCTGTAGTTGGTGGTCTTGGTTTTTTGCACCGATCCTAGGGGGAAGCCTAGTATAGTCTTTCATTATATTTCCAAAAATTTTGCTCAGTTGCAGTTGGAGAACGTATATTTTAATTGCCCTACTGGTCAAATTAGTGATTTAAATGTATTTACTGACAATGTGAATCAAATCATAGCAGCGCTACTTGAAATGAGCATATTTGGTCTAGTCATATTTCTTCCCTCCCTCCCTCCCTCCCTCCCTCCCTCCCTCCTTCCTCTTTTTCCTCCTCCCCTCCCTCCTCCTTCCCTCCCTCCCTCCCTTCCCTCCCTTCCTTCCTTCCTTCCTTCCTTCCTTCCTTCCTTCCTTCCTTTTTTCCTCCCTTCCTTCCTTCCTTCCTTCCTTCCTTTTTTTCCTCCCTTCCTTCCTTCCTTTTTTCCTCCCTTCTTCCTTCCCTCTCTCCCTCCCTCCCTCCCTCCCTCCCTCCCTTCCTTCCTTCCTTCCTTCCTTCCTTCCTTCCTTCCTTCCTTCCTTCCTTCCTTCCTTCCTTCCTTCCTTCCTTCCCTTCCTTCCTCCCTCCCTCCATCGCTTCCTTCCTCCCTTCCCCCTCCCTCGCTTCCTTCCTCCCTTCCTCCCTCCCTCCTCCCTTCCCTCCCTTCCCCTCTCCCTCCCATCCCTCCCTCCCTCTCTCCCCACCCTCCCTCCCTCCCTCCCTCCCTTCCTCCCTCTCATCCCCACCCTCCCTCTCCTCCACTCCCTCCCTCCCTTCCTTCCTTCCTTCTTCCTTCCTTTCCTTCCTTCCTTCCCCTTCCTTCCTTCCTTCCTTCCTTCCTTCCTTCCTTCCTTCCTTCCTTCCTTCCTTCCTTCCTTCCTCCTTCTTTCCTTCCACACCAGGAGGTGTTCAGGGCTTTCTTCTGGCTCTGCATTCAGGAATCACTCCTGATGAGGCTTTGGAAACCATATGGGTGTCTAGGGATCAAGCTGCAACAGCAGTGTGCAAGGCAAATTGGCCTTGTACAATGACTCTGGGCTGAAAATAGAGTGTGAGTGCCATCATCTTTAGTGTTGGGTGCCCTCTGTATTACTGGGTGAAAAACTTTTCTTTCAACAACTTGAGTTTTCCTGGCTACTCTAATCTCTAGAATAAAGAATTCCTTCACTTTAGACTTTTAGTGGCTACCATGCCTAATAAAGAACAATCTGACTTTATGGAATTTACAATTGAAATGGAGGTTGGAAGCATAAGCAGCACAGATGAAGTTATATACAAATATGACATAATCACAAAGTAAACCCTAGGATGCAGTAAGGAAGATGCTGAAATGATTGTTTGATTGGAAATAGAGTCTTTGAAAACACTAAATGACTTACAATATAGCTTTAGTTCTGATTTTAGATATTCACACTTACTATATTTTCAGTCATAAGCTTACAATTTTTAAACCTAAATGGATTTGCTTCACCCAACTCAACATGTGGTAACCCAAATTTAGTTCCTCTGTATCCAAATTCTTCTAACTTTTTCTCTTAATTTTAGTGGCCCTATTTTTTTAATTCAGTCAATTTAGCGCTGTACCAATGTAGAACTAAGAATCCATCATTTATGGTGGGGGGTATGGGGTCGTCAGGCCACACAAAGTAGTGCTTAGGGGTTTACTCATGATTCTGTGCTCAGAATCACTCCCTAGCACAATCCTTTAATTCTATCTCTTTACTGTCCAACACATGTAGTCTGTTGCCACTTATTAAAGATGCATTTGATAGTGTTGCTTCCTGTCTGATATTTTTTTAATCTTTGGGCCACTGGGCTTTAAAAGCAATTATCATCATCATCATCTCATCATCATTATTATTATTAGGGGTCACACTCAGCAGCGTGAAGGGTTACTCCTGGGCTCTGTACTCAGAAATCGCCCCTGGCAGGCATAGAGGACCAAATAGGATGCTGGCATTCATACCACTGTCCGTCCTGGATGGCCTACATGCAAGGCATTCACTCTACTGCTGTGCTATTTCTCCAGCCCTAAAATTATTATTAACTCATCCAATGAAATTAACTGTTAAGTCATCCAGTATTTGAGTGTTTATTTATAGTAGATTTCACTTTGCTGTAGGTTTTTTTTAAAAAAGTAAAACAGTTATCATGTTGATTTTATGGAGTTTGCAGGGTCAGAAATGAGGGAAAATTAAATGAATAATTGTACAGGATACATATTATCTACAAATTTTAAGTGCTATGAAGAAAAACGTATGTAGTTCTATGTAAAAGAATAATAGGCTCTGTGATGTATACCTGATTCCTAACAATAAAGGTATCTTGGTAGGAAAAAACATCTCTGAGATAACAGGGATGAATTGGAATTATCCTTGTCAGAGTAGTAGTTGGAAACATATTGCTAACAGAAGGAAGAAATCTCTTTAACTTTTTAAGTAATATCTTTATTTAAGCACCATGATTACAAACATGATTGCAGTTGGATTTCAGTCATAAAAAGAACACCCCTTAACCAGTATAACATTCCCACCACCAATGCCCCCCCTTTTTCCCCACCCCTGCCTGTATTCAAGACAGGCATTCTACTTCTCTCATTCATTAACAGTGTTATGATAGTAGTTAATGTGGTTATTTCTCTAACTGCACTCATCACTCTTTGTGGCAAGCTTCATATCATGAGCCAGTTTTTCCAGCCCTCTGGTTATTATTACAATAATGTCTTTTATTTTTCTTAGTACCCATAAATAAGTGAGACTATTCTGTGTCTATCTCTCTCCCTCTGACTTATTTCACTCAGCATAATAGTTTCCATATCGATTCATGTATAGTAAAATTTCATGACTTCATCTCTCCTGACAGCTGCATAATATTCCATTGTGTCTATGTACCACAGTTTCTTTATTCATTCATTCCCATTCATGCCCATTCATCTGTTGAAGGGCATCTTGTTTTTTTTTTCCCAGATTCTGGCTATTGTAAATAACACTTCAATGAATATAGGTGTGAAGAAGGCATTTTTGTATTGTGATTTTGTGTTCCTAGGTTATTTCCCTTGGAGTGCTATAGCTGGAGCATATGAGAGCTCAATTCCCAAAAACTCTTGTAACATATCTTTCTGTAGAGTATCAGGGTCATGGAAGCTGGAAAGGAAGGCAGAAATCAAGTTGTATAAGGCATTATCAGACAGTTTAAGGAGTTTAGATTTTATTCTACATGAGGTTGGCAGTTATTGAAAATGTTTCTGGTAGAGGAGTAGAACAGAGGAGTACTTGAAAAACTTAGAAAGTAGAATAAGTACCATTTGTTGTGACTAGAAGTCTAGATTTTTGCAAGATAATTGGATAGACAGTATCATTTGGTGAGACAGGATATACAGGTTTGGAATTAATCAGGATGATTAATTCATTTGCAGATATGTGAAGTTCAAGAGAAACAAGGACTATTAGGAAGCAACTGGACATATGAACACATAGTTGTCCTCAAGGAGAGCACTTTTCAAATGCTGTTAAAACATTTTAAAACTGGGGCCTGTGAGGTGGCACTAGAGGTAGGTGTCTGCCTTGCAAGTGCTAGCCAAGGAATGGACCATGGTCCCCCCAAGTCAGGGGAGATTTCTGAGCGCATAGCCAGGAGTAACCCCTGAGCATCAAATGGGTGTGGCCCAAAAAACCAAAAACAAACAAACAAACAAACCAAAACATTTTAAAACTATATGACAAGGCAGATTATAGTTGTGTCACATTAAATTAATGACATAGAAAATATCTCATGGAGAAAGTGGCATTTGGGAGGGATTTGATCAATTGACAGAACTTTGACAAATGTTCCTTGGTGGCTCACATTTATGAATGACAAGACTTAATGCAGGTAGAATGCTCTAAATCTTGAAATTAGTATTTACTGACCAATGTAGGTTAATAAGATGCATTAATATCTAATCTGATGTAATTCCTCACACTACTCTCTTTCTAATTTCAGACTGACTGTAAACTTCCATAACTATGAAATAAATTTCTACTGATTAAAACTATCCAGTGTGATATTTTGTTTGAGTAGCCCAAAAAGACTAAGACATTTAGAAGTCATAAACTTGAGTTTAATCTGATATGTGTTAATAGTTATAAAATCTCTACATGCTTAACTACCAAGCTAAGTACTAGATTTTGACAGTTAAAGTGAGTACATTTCATTGTAGATTAACACAAATGCTAACTAAAACCACTGTAGTATAACACATTATACAATATATATAGAGAGCAAGACTCTTTAAATTGAAGAGGACTTGGTTTTTAAATGTCTCATATTTCCAAATCATTAACTCCTCTATTTTTTCCTCGATGTATTTGTTAGACACTACTTTTAGAGTCTCCTTGGATAATTATGCCTGACATTTCCACTGATAACAATTACAGTTACTTCAAATAACATTTTAGAGAAAATTATGGATAAAGGTATTATGTATAGTTTTGCTATGAGCCATTCAATAAAGCAAACTTTACTTACATTGGTGTTCTGCAATGTGTGAATATCAACTTGGATGAATACAATAGTTCAGATCAAATATAGGTTTCAAGAAACATTACTTTTGCTCACTTAATATTGATTCATAGTGGCAGCGGTGTAGATAAAATCTGTGATCAATGGACTATTCGAACTAAATGGTCACTCATTTCCAAGAGAGGGAGTAAATAGAATATTTTACAAATAAAGTTTTATTTTTTTTATAAAATCAATATGCTGTCAATATTGAAAATAAGAAAAATGTTTTTATAAATGGATTTTTCAGAGAGACCAGCAGTTTTAAAATGGAATGGGAAAAAAAATAATTTAAATAGAATCTTTGAAACCTATATGACAACTCTCGTTGTGATAAATTTTAAACCCACAATTAGATTATCTGTAAAAATAAGATGTGACTAAACAAGTAGCAAAATAACTGGTTCATGTCTTTTATTCTCGCCAATATGTCTTAATATTTAAAGAGCTATAAATGGATCTAGGGTGATATCAGTACGTATTCTGTAGAGGCATTAATTTATTGAAGTAACTAGACCCTATTCAGCTACCCCATTGTCTTGAGGATGAGAGATGTATTTATTCTATTATAAGTAAGTTGTACAGTCTGTTTAGTGGTTGCATAAATGGTATTTTGTCAAACTTCTGAGACAAGCTAGAGTTATTTATTGTAATTTCCCTTGTCTGGGCAAAAAATTCCTACAAAATGTATTTAACAGTAACATTGTGAGTACAGACTAAGTTGTAGAGATGGCTTTATTGTCACTACCTCCTCTTCAACACACATAGATATTTTTTTCTGTTGGAACTTTGGAAATTTAGGTTTAGGAGCCATATGAAATATTGCATCAGTTTGCAAAGTTCTTTCTGTTTGCGGTGACACTTTTTTGCTTAGTTGACTTAGAATTTGCTTTACTCTGTTGTCAGTTGGGATTTATTTTGTAAAATGAAATTAAAATGCCAATTTAAAGTGCATAATGGCCTCTAAAAATGCGAACATTTAACCACAATCAACATAACTTTTTCCATTTTAAATCATGGTCAAAATTGGAAAGAAAAATTTTAAAGTATGATTTCTTTTTTTTTTTTCCCCGGCAGGCATTATTATATATAGAAAGCTTACAATTTCAGAAGCAGTCTAAGTTAACATAATTTAAATAAAATCTTCTGTTAAGATCATTTAAAAAATAGAAATCTGGGGTAATCTTGGTGCTTATTTTTATTGTACACTTCAAAAAATGTTCTTTTGCCAAATTCAAAATCAGTTAAAAAACTTGTGGAGAATTTTTTTTTGCTTCCAGATGATTTGTTAACATCTTTTTTATTTTAGAAAAATGACATTCTTACTATAACATTTTAGAAAAATTTAAAAAGAACAAATAAGAAACCTTTTTTTGAAAACCAATGCTATCACACTAGCTATGACATTCACTAGTCATCACTGTATTATTTCTAAGCTGCAGCTTAGAAATCTTTTTACACTGAAGAGTAAATTATCAAACGTAGCAACTTAGAACAATATATATATTTATTAGTTCATAGTTTCTGAGGTCAGAAGTCCTAGCATGGTATAGGTAGAGGCTCAGCTTCAGAGTCTCACCAGGTGACAGGCAAAGTATTGGTTGGGTTGTGTTTGCATCTGAAGGTTTGTTTAAGGAAAGATACACTTCCAAGTTGCTGACAGAATTCACTTTCAGCTGTATAACTGAGGGCTTGGATTTCCTCTCATAGCTTCTGCAAAGACCCTTTATGCCTATACTGCTTACTGCCTATAGACGCTACTGTCTATAGACCCCACTGCCTAAGGACTTGCCACAGCTATTTGTCACATGGCAACTTGAATTCTCAAAGCTAGCAAGACAATCTTTCTTCAGTTTAGCTAAAATCAACCCTTAAACAATGCCATATTACTCTGGCAGGGCCATTGTAACCATCAATTTCGACATATTCTATTGGTTAGAAGTAAGCCAAAAAAGGGAAGAAAAAGAAAAAGGAAAAGAAATGGAACAGGGATAGGACAGCACGTAAGGTACTTTTCTTTCACATTGTGTATCTCAGTTAAATCCCTGTCACCTCAGATGGTCCCTGCAACTAAAAGTGATCTCTGGGCACAACACCAGAAGTAACTTCGAGCACCCCCAGGTGTTGCTCCTAACTCCCTCTCCCTCCCCAAAAGAAGCAAGTTAGTGTGCATTGAGGATAAAGGGCCATATAGGACAAGACTCACCAGGCGATAGTAAAGAATTTCTTATGACCATTTATTTATTTATTTTTAGCAGGGAGGGCAGGAGGTATATTCTCTGTGCATTATTTCTATTTCTTCTGTTTTTTTAGGTGGGGATCACACCCTGCTATGCACAGGGCTTACTCAAGGCTTTGTGTTCAGAAATCACTGCTGGCAGGCACAGGATTGGTGGGGATCATATGGGATGCTGGGATTCGAATCACCGTCACGTCCTGGATCTGCTGCTTGCAAGGCAAATGCCCTACCGCTGTGCTATTTCTCTGGTCCCTATTCCTATTTCTTCTAATTGCTAAGTACACATAACACAGACAGTAAAAACTAATATTTAAATTTTCAGTGTTTTTTCCATTTATTTATTTTTATTGTGATAATATTGTTTTGTAAGACTATCTCATACCTCTTCAAATACATGCTACTATATCATACCTACCACACTGAAGTACCAATAACTCTATCACCTTCAGGTTTTCACCACTGAGTATATTAGCTTTGGATGTGTCAGATAAGCCTTTACTATGTTGACTTAAGTTTGTGTGGTATGGTGCGGGTCACCAGGACTTTATACATACAAGACATACGCTCAACCACTGAGCTACACCCCTCACTCAGTTTTATTATGTTAAGGGGTGTTTCTTCTGTCCTCATGACTTTGAGTCTGTGTCATAAATAGATATTGAATTTTGTCAAATGCTTTAGCTAGATTATTGTTAAGATTATATAACCTTTTAATTGATGGTTGGCTTTTCTTGGGGGAGAGGACATACCTAGCAGTGCTCAGGGTTTACTTTTGGCTCTGCACTCAGGGATCATTCCTGGAAGGGTTCAGGAGAACCATATATATTCTGGAGTATATATGGGGTACTGGGGAATGTACCTGGGTTGGCAGTGCACTAGGCAAGTACCCTACTATGAGGTAAATAGAAGCCTTTGAAATTTGTATCTGTGCTGGAGAGATAGTGCAGCAATAGGGTGCTTGCCTTACACGTGGCTGATGCAGGACGGACCTCCGTTAGATCCCCGCTGTCCCATATGGTCCCCCAAACCAGGAGCGATTTCTGAGAGCATAGCCAGGAGTAACCCCTGAGCGTCACCGAGTGTGGCCCAAAAACAAAAAACAAAAACAAAAAAAAATGGTATCTGTGTTCTCGCTGCCTTTCATCTGGCTTTTTCCCCTCCCCCTGGGGGGAGGGGTTTGGTTTGGATCTCAATAAATGGGAGGCAAGAATGCTGAGGAGCTGAGTTGCCCTCTAGGCTTGTGGTTCCACATGGTGGATCAACTGGCTTGTGGGTGAACATCTTGTGGTATAGTTTTCTTGCCTGCTATGACCTTCATATCTGTGTGGATTACTTATTGCCAGAAACTTCAACCGGGCCAGCATTTCCTATCCTCCCCAGATAGGAGGTATGGGATTCCCCTTGCCTCATTGGGGTCTATGGAAAGTTCAACTTGAGCAGCTACACCCTACCTGCTATGCTATCTCTCCAGCCCCTGATTATATGACTCATATTTTATTTTGTAATATGTATGGTGAACTACTATATCTGTGGAATACATACTACATAGGCATGGTATGTAAACTTTTTTTGGGGGTGGGTTTGGGTCACACCCGGCAGCGCTCAGGGATTACTCCTGGCTCTACACTCAGAAGTCGCTCCTGGCAGGCTCGGGGGACCATATGGGATGCTGGGATTCGAACCACCGTCCTTCTGCATGCAAGACAAACGCCCTACCTCTATGCTATCTCTCTGGCCCTGATATGTGAACTTTTAAATATATTGCTGGGTCTTTAGGATTTTAGGTTCTTTCCATCTACATTCACCTGGGATATTGGGTGTAGTTTTCTTTATACTATGTGAGATAATTGCCTGCTTTTGATGCAGAGTAATGTTGATTCTCAAAAACATTTGGAAGACTTCTCTTTTCTTTCCAGTTATTTATGAGAGCATGAAAAGGTAAGTAACAGGTCACTGTTAAAGCTACTGGTAAAGCCATCTGGTCCTGATTTGTTTTAGGAAACACTTCTGATTACTGTTTTAATTGTCTTGGTTATTATTGGTCTGTTCAGTTTCCCATTTTTCTCTTTATTCAGTCTTTGGTGCTTATAAAAACTTCTCTATTTCTTAATCCTTAAAAACTTTTGGGTCATGCCAGCAGAGCTCATGAACTATTCCTATCACAGTGCTCCAGGGTTGCCTCTTGCAGTGCTGGATACTGAAACTTGAGCTCCTGCATAAAAAAACATGTGTTTCATCCTTTGAGCCAGGTCCCTGGTCAGAATACGCTCATTTCTGGGGCTGAAGCCATAGCACAGTAGGTAGGGCATTTGCCTTGTATGTGGCCTACCTGGGTTTGATTCCAGCAGTCCATAAAGTCCTTGGAGTGCGCCAGTAGTAATTCCTTAGCAGTGAGCCAGAAGGGATCCCTGAGTACTGCCAGGTGAAGCTCCTACAAAAAAGAATGTGTTCAATTCTCAATATACTGTATTTATATGTTATCTGTTGTAATACCTCCCCTTTCATTTTTTGGGGAGGGGGGTCACACCAAGCTATGCTCAAGGCTTACTCCTGGCTCTGAATTCAGGAATCACTCCTGGTGGGTTCAGGGAACCAACCATATGGAATGCCATGGTTCAAATCTGAGCAGGTACTTTTATTTTTGATTCTATATATTAGGGATTTCTCTCTTTCCCATGAGGAATCTAAGAATATCAACATTGTCCATTGCATTCAAAGAACTGACTCATTCCAATGATATTTATATTTTATAAATTTTTATTTATTTTCACTTTAATTTCTTCCACTAACTTTTGGTTTTATTTCTTCTTTAAATTTCTTCCACTAACTTTTGGTTTTATTTCTTCTTTAAATTTCTTTAAAGCATGGAGTTTGATTACTTATTTGAGATTTTTCTTTTTTCCTATCTTGCTATGATAACCTCCTCTTTAATACTGTTTACGGCCATTCCTCACATGTGCTGATGGCTTGTCCTCTTATTCTCATTTATTTCTAGAAAGTTTTATTTCCTCTTTGATTTCCTCGTTGGCCCAAGAGTGCTAAGACCCAGAATTTCTGGGCATTGGCTTTAGGGCCAAGGTCACACAAGTTCAGAGTTTATGACGCAACAGTTACTATGACCTATTGGCAGCTCAAGGGACATAGTAATGAATGTCCAAGGTCACTTGGAACAAGTAGGTCTGGAAGAAAGTTGAGGCCTCAAGTCTAGCTTGTGAGAGAGCCCTCAAGCCCTAGCAAGGGAATGAATAGTGTCAGACTGGTTTTGAACTGACAAAGAAATGCAGCAGGCAGTGGAACCTCTTGCTAGCTGGGGATGCTTTGAGAGGTCTGAGTGGTGCCTTTAGGCTGTAGGATTACTTGCCAGTAGACAAAAGTGGACACTAACAGGCATGAGGTATGTCTGTTTGTTTGCCAGGGATGACACTTCCAAGAGTGTCTCTCAGCCACTAGGGAGGTGAGCTACTTGCTAGGGAAGGGTGAACCATTAGGGGTGGAAGTGCTTGCCCTCAGGGTCTGAAAGTATGGACAATGGGCAATACTACAGTGCTAATCAACTGTGCTGTTCTCATCAAGGTTGTGGTCATCAGTATGATGCTCTTCAGACTTTTACTGCTCTGAGACCCACAGTGAATGAGTTTGCTCCCAAGTTCACTGAGGCCAGATCTTAGGCTCTACCTTTTTCTTGTCTTTTATGCACTCACTTCCCTCAATTTAGGGATTATAGGGGGCTTATCTCAGCAATGCTGCATTATAGGGCTCCAGGGTAGTTAAGCACCACACCTTACCTTCAGAGCAATGGAATCTCTGCCTGGTTGCATGTAGTTGCCTTATAAAAGAGATTGTCTTTTTTCTGTCTGATCCCTTACTATGGAAGCTTTATTTGTCTGGGCTCCTAGTTGCGATTTTCTGTGATAATGGAAAGAGGTAAGCCCAGGTTTTCTCTATTCTCCTATTTTGGGCCCTTCAATTATCTTTTAAAACTTTCATTTGAAATCTTTAATATTTTATTAACATCATTTCTAAATTTGGCTTGCTCTTCAAGTTCATGTTCTCCCTAGACATGTATCTTGTTTCCTTGTCTCTATGTTTTCTTTACTTTTATTTATTTATTTATTTATTTTTGACTACACTCAGTGGTGCTTAGAGGTTACTTCTGGCTCTGTGCTTAGAAATAACTGTAGCAGGCTAAGGAGACCATATAGGATGCCAGGGATTGAAGGGTCAGCTGCATGCAAGGCAAATGCCCTACCTGCTGTGCTATTACTCCAGCCCCTGTCTCTATGTTTTCTTTGTTTGCTTATTTCCATTTCTGGAGAAGTCTATGCTCACTTTTGAATATTTACTTCTCTCTTTACCCTCAAATCTTTCTAATAAGTTTCAATAAAAGAATCTTGCTTCACTAGCCTTGTATCATGTCTATTGAGCCAGCATGATTTTCTGCATCAGCACCAGGAATCAGACTTCTACTGGGAAGAGCTCTAATGCTGCCCTGGCATCAAATTGCTCCAGAGTGGGTTCATATGACATCCTGATGACTTGGAACACTAACAACTTACGTTCAGGGTAGGGTTCCCTGCATTTCCAACTAACCATGAGATGAAACCAGAAGACTCTCTATGTCATCCTGACTTCAACATAGAATCTGTGCAAAAACCAAGATCTCTAATTATAGAAACCTGACTGCAACAACAGTGATTCAGAAGAACTTTTACTGGGATCATGAAGAAAGACTTTGGGGTTAAACAACTTAGTATACCTGAAGCCTGTATTTGGTCTTATAGCAGGATGCTTGATGGGTAGGGTCTTACTCGCTAGGCCAACTGTTTTTCACTTCTATTTTCCCTACTTTTGCTTTGCCTATGCAAAGCAAAACAAAACAAAAAACTGCCACACACCCATTCTTTTCTTTTCTTTTTTTCATTTCTTATCTTTTTTTTTTTTTTTTTGGTTTTTGGGCCACACCCGGTAACGCTCAGGGGTTACTCCTGGCTATGTGCTCAGAAGTTGCTCCTGGCTTGGGGGACCATATGAGACGCCGGGGGATCGAACCGCGGTCCGTCCAAGGCTAGCGCAGGCAAGGCAGGCACCTTACCTCTTGCGCCACCGCCCGGCCCCATTTCTTATCTTTTAAATAGTGGCTTCCACCTTTTTTATAGAACACTGGGACATGGATTACTTTCTTTTACCACACATTTCTGCATTTTTTTTTCTATAAAACTAAGAGGAAAGGAAAAAAGCAAGGCTGCGGAGGTTGCCAGGGGCCAAGTGATCTCAGATGCATTGGTGGGGAAAATAAGTACAGAACTAAATTTCCAAGCCAAAGTCAACAACAATAGAATCAAGAAAACTAAATTTTAACAATCTAAACTTAAATGGGCCTGTTGTACTGCCAGGCCAGGGGTCAAAGGGTGGTTTAGGATGCACTTTGTGTTCATTGGTGGAGGGAAGTAGAAAATGGTGGTGGGAATGGCTTTGATTTACTTTATATCTGAAATTCAACTATGAAGGACTTTGTAGATCACAATGGTTTCATAAAATAAAATACAAAATAAAAAAATCTTGCTTCGCTGGAAAAAATTATTTCTAATTTTGGTATATTTCCTACATCAATTAAAATGAGCACAAATCATTTCTAAAGTTTCTAATTTTTGTGTATTTAAAAAATATTTAGGATAGTAAAGTTCATGAGCCAAATGATAAGAATATCTACAAAGCTTTTTATAATCTCAAATCACCAACATAATGCCAGTACAATTTTGAACTTTTCTGATTCCTCCAATTTGATAAATAAAAAAATATAGTATATTCTTTTGGGGGGCACACCTCAGCATTGCTCAGGGCTTACTCCTATTTCTGCACTCAGGAATCACTCCTGATGGGCTCAGGGGACTGAACCCAGATTGGTTATTTGCAATGGAAATATTTTACCCCCTTTACTATGAATCTAGCCCCAGTATCAACTTTTAATTTTCTTTCTTTTCTCTATAAGCAAGTAGAAAATTTTTCACATCATTGTTCCCCTATTTACATTTATTCTTTTAAGATTACATGTTTATTTAAGTACTTTTTTCCCTGCTACTTTGTAGGTTTTTTTAAATGAAGAAAAAATATTCAAGGACATGGAAGCATTAAGCACTTATTTTTTGTAAATTAAAAATACTTAAAAGTAGACTTTAAGTTCAGATATATAGATGTATCAATGAATACAAGCACTTTACAATACTGCCCACCAAATACTAAAAAGTACAAAAGTTCACAACATATTGTAAGGAAAATTCTTCAAGAATCTGCTCTGTTATCTTGGAGGTACCAGACATACCATATGCTGTGTCTAGGAGTTGCTATGACAACTACTTTTAAAATTTAAGAACAGGATAAATTGTCGCCTAAAATCTCCATAACTTAGTGAGTCAATTAAGATTTTTGTCAGAGCACTGTATTCCTTTTACTACCTGGTAATGCTTTATTTTTTGTAGTTCTATATCACATAAAGTCTTGGGGTCACAGAAGAAAGTGTTTATTTCTGTCTATTTTAGATTCTAGAGAAGGGATTCATTTGGGTCTTTATTTTTTTTTTTTGTTTGTTTATTTTTGATTGGCCAAGGGAAATGTAAGAAATAGCCTGACTAAAGATAGGCATATATGAGCATGTACGTGTGAAACTGAAAAGAATTTTTGGAGCTTTGGCCTTTAATAGGAAAACTGGAGTAAAGAAATTCAGTTAGTCTTTAGTGTTGGCAGATAAGAAATCAGACCTGGGATCTGGAATCCCAGACGTAGAACTGAAACAACTCCCCACAACAACACCAGGAACTAAGCTCCGTTGGGAGATATACTTGTGCCAGTGTTAATATGACAACGAGGACAGCGAGGAAATGACAATTTGACCTAAGACTAGGAGGTCCTATCACATCACCTACCACTAAGTGGAAACCAGAAGATATATCGTTCTTTGAACTATGAAAAATAAGAGCACTAACTATAGAAAACTGACTTTGACAACCGTGACTGGGCAGAATTTACCTTGAGATCATTAAGGAAAACCCTATCCTAGGCTATAGCCCAGGTCTCTTACAAAAATCAAGATTTCTTAGTACAGAGGCCCAATTCTGACAACAGAGACTGAGCAGAACCTTTGGAACCATAATTTCCTAGACTTCAACTTAGGGAATGAGCAAAAACATGGAGCACTTGATACAGAAAACTGAACACATCAACAATGTTGGAACAGAACCTTTAGAATCTTAAAGACTCTATCCTAGGCCTTGTCCTAGGACCTGCACAAATACCAAGATTGCTCGCTACAGTGGCCTGATTCTCTCATCCGCAAGCAAGTGGAAAGGTTCCTGACACCACAAAAAAACCCCCTGGGATATGGCAATGAGAAGGTATGGAGCCAGTGGTTGTTCCCATGTCAATATGCTTCAAGAGTGGAGAAACCCTGAAACTCTTAGGCCACGGGAATTTCCATCTTTTCCCTATACTTACTGTGCCTATACGGAAAAAAAAAAAAAAAAAAAAAAAAAAAGAAGATGGGGTAACACCAAACCCTGCCACTCCAGCACTTTTTCTTTCTTTTTCTTTTTTTAAATTTTTATTTTTATTTTCCTTCTACTTTTTTTTTCTTTTTCACTCTTGTGGAAATTCGGTGATTTTTCTTTTCTTTTCTTTTCTTTTTTTTTTTATCTTTTTTTTTTAGTAGTTGACACCAAATTTCTTCTTCTCTTTTCCTTAACTTTTTTTTATCTCCAACAGAATAGCATAACTTGAATCATTCAGCCTCATAAATTGAGGGGGGAAAAGGATGATACCAGGACCAGTCATATGAACATGTAGTATAAATAAAAAATGACCAGACTGGAACACCAAACAGAATAGATACCCAACCTACAACAAGTTGTAAAGTGGAGACCAGTTACACTAGTATTCTGGGGATGGGGTAGGGGGGAGAATAGAGGAGGGAGATATGGGAGACATGCTGGGAACAGGAGTGGAGGGAGGACAACATTGGTGGTGGGAATGCCCTTCATTCATTGTCACTATGTACCGTAAATAATTTTGTGTAATGAACTTTAGTCACAATAAAAATTATAAAAAACAAAACAAAACAAAACAAAAAGAAATCAGACCTGGGTTTCTTCCTCTCATTATATAGCATATAGGAGGATTTTCTTATTTAGCTATTTTTTTTAACAAAATGAACTTATGTTTTTGTTATGATAATATAATAAGCCACTTTTCAATGACACCAAAACAAATGCAAAGTTTTGAACTGAGATGAGCAATTTTTGATTTTGCATCCTCCCAAACCTTTATTTCTATTTTATTTAGGCCACACACAGTGACCCTCAGGGCACCTGCAGGCTATTCCCAATGATGCTGAGGCAGAGACATTCTGGATATGGGATTAAACTCAGGCTTTTTTTTTTTTTTTTACAAACCAGACATTTATTGTATCTCCTGAGTCATATCTTCATCTTCTTAGTTTTAATCTACTGACATATGTTCAACAGTCTCTTTATAAAGTTACTAAGTAGCAGTGATTAGCCATCTTAATTTCTTATCACAGTGCATACATAAGAAAAAAAATTAAAGTCAGAATTTTTTGTTTATGGGTCACACAAAACTGTATGCAAGACTTATTCCTGGCTCTGTGCTCAAGAGACTTACTCCCTTCTGTGCTCTTGGAGGGGATTGGGGAACCATTTTGGTGCTATGTATGTATCAAACTTGGGTTGACTGTGTTCAATGATATATAGCCCTACTTGATGTATTATATCTCTGGCCCCCAAATAAAACTTTTAAAGTGAGAAACTGGAGAATTAGCTCAATAGTCAGAGCACATGCTTTGCATGCAGAAGTCTGGGTTTGATTCCTGGCACTGCAGGATCCTCTAAGCACCACTGCCAATGACCCCTGTGCACAGAGACAGGAGTAGCTTCTGAACACCACCACCACACCAGTTCCTAAAACAAGCAAAAAGGTTCTATACACTTTGGCAGGATTTTCTTACAGAGTAGAAAAGCTATTGCATCAGGTGCTGCTTAGTTAGCTTTGTAGTCACTTGGTATTCTCTGTCCAGTGAGATTTGCAAGAAAAATGTATTTTCTAGGCTTCTTTCTAAAGCTTTCTGTTCTTCGCCTGTTCTGAGATCATTTTACTTGTTCTTCCTAGTAATTTCCTAGCCAATCTATCTTAAAACATATTATATAATATTTAATGAAAAGGTCAGGGAAAACCAGTTCTAAATCTTCACATAATGGTATATAAAACTTTTCTAACAGGGCCATTATAAAGCATAATTAAAGTATTGTACAATATAAAAATACCTTCCTCCAGTAAGTACAAGGAACGAACAGATTAATTGTGGCTGCTATTTCACTAAAAGGAGAAAAATATACTTTAATCTAGACTGAAAATTTTACTTTTTTTTTTTTACTTCATAAAATTCTAGGGGAAAGAAAACCTAAAAAGTATACTAAAAGGGTAATAAAAAAAAATAACAGATTTACAGAAGTGGCCATCACTTACTGCTCCCAGCACTTGGACACAATGGTTTGAATCCCAGCATATTTTACTTATTTATTTCAGTGCTGGAGATAGAAGCCAAGATCTCATAGATGCTCTACTACTGGTGCTGCAACCCCAATTTTGAATCTCAGCTTTAAAAGGATTACATTTAACAACAAATAGTTAATAACTGACTTTCTAGTCTTTGATCTTCTATTTTATTATTTTTGGCTTTTGGGCCACACTTGATGATGATGCTCAGGGCTTACTCCTGACTCTAGCAGTAGTTGGTGGATTACTTCTAGCAGTAGTTGGTGGGGGAAGGGTTTCTTTACCTGCTCTACTATTTCTCTGGTTCCTTAATTTTCCATATTCAACTTTTAAAATAATAGAGGTAAATCTCTCTTTTGCTTCTTGGGCAGGGCTGCCATGAGTCTTACACAAATGTATGATGCCAAGTTATGACTTTGTGTAATAAAAAATAAAAATTTTTATGTTCCCTGTCTCCTGACCACAGTTTCTAAAAATCTTTGCAATTCCCTGGGCAATAAAAGTGTTAGGAACATCTTTGGTTTGATGCTTAGTCTTTGATTCTGCTTCTTGACACTGCTTCCTCAGTTTGGAATTTCCTGAATAAAGGAATTTCTTTTGTTCTAATCTTGATGAACTCCTCCTGAATAACTCCTAGATAGTCACTGTTTCAAAATAGAAATAAAGGAACACTACATTCTATATCCTATCCTCCAGAAAGGTGGACTGGGCTAGCTAATTAATGGATCATGCCCATGTTGTAAAGTCTTCAAAAAAACACCTTACATAATGGAATTTGAAAAGCTTTTGGATTGATAATCTCATAGAGGTGCTGGTAGGGTGGTGTAAATGCATAGAAACTCCACACCCTTCTACATACCTGACCCTCTGTCTTTCTTCCACCTGAGCTGTGACCTTCTATAAAAAATTAGTAATTTAGCAAACAAATGGTTTTCCTGAGATTTAAGAGCAATTCTAGCACAGTATCAAATCCAAGAAGGGTGTTGGAAAAAATCTCACTTTATAATGAACTGGTCAGGTACATAACTAACAACCTGGGGCTTGTAACGGGACAGTCTTGTGGAAGTTTTTGGAAATGTGATGCTCTCTCCAGGTTGATAGTATGAAACTGAACTGAATTGCAAGAAACACCCAGCTGCAATCTTCAGAGAATTGCTTGGAATAGAAAACCAAAGTTTTTTCATTCAATATTATGGTCACACATAAGTGAACAGAAAGGAAAACAGTGTATTTTATTTTCATGATAATTTGTTCTTATTGTGAACTGTATTTAAAGATTGAATCAAGTTGGGGCTGGAGAGAGAGCACAGCGGCGTTTGCCTTGCAAGCAGCCAATCCAGGACCTAAGGTGCTTGGTTCGAATCCCGGCGTCCCATATGGTCCCCTGTGTCTGCCAGGAGCTATTTCTGAGCAGATAGCCAGGAGTAACTCCTGAGCACCGCCGGGTGTGGCCCCAAAACAAAAAACAACAACAACAAAAAAATTTGAATCAAGTTATGGACTGGAGAGATTTCTGAGCATAGAGCTAGGAGTAACCCTTGAGCATCGCTGGATGTGACCCAAACACACACACACACACACACACAATACACAAAATAAAATAAAAAATTAAATCAAGTTAGTATATATGATTTTGACTTGATCAGTATAAAAGATGTGTTTTCAAAAACTAGTGTATTTCTGTAATCAACTATTATCCTCAAATTTTCCAGAAAGTTCCTCTCTGGCATCTTTGTTAAAATTTTTTCAGATGGGGTCCAGAGAGGTAGCAGAGCGGTAGAGCGTTTGCCTTGCACTTAGCCTACCCAGGACGGACCTGGGTTAGATTCCCGGCATCCCATATGGTTCCCCAAATTTATCAGGAGCGAATTCTGAGCTCAGAGCCAGGAATAACTCTGAGCGTCACTGGGTGTGGCCCCAAAACAAAACAAACAAAAAATTTTTTCAGAGTTGTTGCTGCATCATTTAATCAGAGTGAGTGGGAGAAAAGCAAAAGTATGGTGAAGGGAGGAAAAATAATTCTATTATTCTCCTATGCCCTTGGCTAAAACCCTTTCCCAGTAAAAGATTAACAGAAGTAATCAACTTTATAACTTTTTTAAAAAATGTCTGTGAGACATCCCGAAAATCAAGTAACTCTAAAATGGCTCAAGTCATTGCCTTCTAACATTTCTAGTAAAAAGGCAAAGACACTGAAGTGGAAGGGATTGTCAACTCCAGGAGATTAGCAGGCAAAGTACAGTAAACAAGGATCATAAAGATCTTGTCTTTTCCACTGATGAATTTAGAGACTTAGATGTCCTCCTCTTCCTGGCACAAAGAGAATGTTTTACAAAATTGAAATATTCCTTATCAATGTAAATATCCCTACAAAAGTGCAGTTTGTGCTTGGTTTGCAGAGCTTCTCCCTGTCATTGTTAAAACAACCCATTGTTATGTCAATGAGTTTACCTTTGGGGATGGTACAGTATTCTCCACTTCAGTTAAAATTTAGGAAGGAGGGGTCAGAACATTTGTACAGCTGCTAGGGCTTTTGCCTGGCACCCAGTTGATTCGTATTCAATACCTAGCATCCTTGAGCCTGCGAGAAGTAATTCCTGAATGCAGAGCCAGGAGGAAGTCCCGAGCATTGCTAGGTGTGCCCAAGTGTGCCCTCCCTCCATACTGTTGAACTAGAAATGATTACAACAGAGACTAATGAAAATGAAGTGTGTATTCCAGTATCAACTCAATATTCTAGAGACAGATAATTCATTTGGTGCTTGAAAATTCTAAGCCAAGCCAAGCCTATTTGCCCCAGGACCAAAGAATATTTATTTTTCTGAGCAAGCAATTACATGCTATTGACTATGGGCTATGCTATTCATAGGCAGGTAGTTGAATTATTTTAAGCAAATGTTTTCACTTTCTCCATGCACTTGGCACTTGTCATTTGTCAAATGGGGGTAATATCTACCTTAGTGCACAGTTTTGAGGACCACATTTAGCTAATGGATTTGAAAGTACTGTAGCAAGTTAAAAATGGTCTACAAAGGCTAGGCATTTAACATATTTGTCAAGGGCTCTATATGGTTTTAATGGGTATGATGGAAGTCTTGGGCAACCCTACTAGGCCAAGATCATTGGCAATTGTCCACAGAGACTCCTGGGAACACTTGGTGGGTTGGGAAGATAAATGTGAAATTGCAGTTGTCTCATTCTGGGGTCTGTAGCCTTTAAAGCTATTAAGCAAATTTATTCTTTCTTTATTCCCCTCATTATTTCAAAGGCATTCTCGCCTGTGCAATGATACTCTGTAACTACCATTACACCACTCTCTCCTTTAAAAGGACCAAGAATGTTGACTCTAGGAAATCCTTATTCCAGAGCCCTTCTTCTCTGAAAAAATCACAAATATTTCATTTTTAATTGATCTGTTCTATTCTTATATAAGTCAGAAATTTGTATAGAAATGACACTACTTTCTCTGGAATATGTCCATACTCTGATTCTTTGAGTGCATACTATTACTTTTAGTAAACTATCTTTGTTTGGTTTTGGTTTCAGAGTCACAACCAGCCGTGCTCAGGATTTTCTGCTGGCTCTGTGCTCAGGGATAACTCCTGTGTGGTTTGAAGGACTATATGTGGTTCTGGGGGTTTGAACAGGGGTCAGCTAGCTGCATACAAGGTAAGTATGTATTTTACCCTTGTACTATCTGTCCAAACCTTCTTAACCTGTCTTATTTAGAAACAAGGCTGCTCAATTCTGAGTATACTTGCACTCAAATTACTGAGTGTATGCTATTGTTTAATAACACTGTTTCTATTTCTCTGATTTATGCTTGTATTCTTTCTTGTGTATGTCTACTAAACTTATTACTTAAATACAGATCTAATGGCCTTGGCCTTGACAAGGCTTCTTAATGCAACACTTTTTCAAAATCTTATTTTATACTGCAGCAGCTGGATTACTTGTGTGCCCTTTATAAAGTAATAACTGATAGGAGAAACATTACCTTGATTGAATTAGACAAATAATTCTGCAAAGTTACCACCATTAGAAGCATGCTTTAGGTCAGACTTAACTTTGAATTCTGTAGCTTTTTCATATTAAATACAATTTTTTCTTTTGATCGTTAGTTTTAGTAAAACTCATAATCTCATACTGAAATCTCATTTTCTTATTTCTTTTAAATTTTGACGAATATCTGAGTTTTAAACTGCTGAGGAATAAATAAACTGAAGTTATGGCATATTATAAGCATAAAATTCACCATTCTAAGTATAAAATTCAGCAAGTTTTACAAATATATTAAAGTTGGTTAAATTATCATCACTCAGCTCTGGAACATTTTTATGAGGCTAAATAATTTCCTCAAAGGTCCAGAGAACAGAAGGAAGAGCACTTTCTTTGCATGTGGTTGGTTTGGGTTTAATACCTTGCATTTCAATTGGTCTCCTGAACCCTGCCAGGAATTATCTCTGAGCAAAAGCCAGAAATAAGTCTTGAACATCACTGGGTGAAACACAAAAACAAAAACAAAAAAACAAAGAAACAAGAAAAAAGAATTTTTCTGATGTCATCTGTAGTTAATCTCTACACTTCTTTCCAGTCTCAGGTAGGCATATTTTGCTCTTTGTAAATTTTGCTTTTCTGGAATGTCACATGAAATATGGAATATGCAGATTTGTTTTTGGAGTCTCTCAGTTAGCAAAGTCTTTTGGGGTTTCATCTAAATAATAGTATCAACAATTCATAACATTTCACTGATCAATAGTATTGCACTGTATAAATATTCATTAAATTTTCCATTCATTAATTAGTAAACATTTGTATTGCTTCCAGTTTTTGCTAAAATGAGTAACACTGCTATAAACATGTGTAAAGTTTTCATATGACATTTATTTCTTTAGAATATATATATAATATCTTTTATATGGCATTTCTTTAGAACGCTTTGGAGTGGTGTTCGTTATTCACATGACAACTCAGGCTGTAATCCTTTTTATTTGTTTGTTTCATTTTGGGCTATATCTGACAAAGCTCAGGAATTACTCCTGCAGGCTCAGGGAACCATATGGCATGCTAGGTATAGGATTCAGGTTGGCCGCGTGCAAGGCAAACACACTGTACTATTGCTCTGGGCCCTAACTTTAATCTTTTAAGAAAATGCCCAATCATTTTTCTAATGATATCATTTCATAATATTTTGTTATTGTTATTGTTGGTAGGTCTTTTTGGGAAGGGTTCACAACTAGCTATTTTCCAGATCTACTCCTGACTCAGTGTTCTCGAATCATTTCAGTGCTGTTAAGTTCTGTCAGAACTTTGTATATCTTAGATATTAGCCCCTTACCTGAGGGGTATTGGGTGAATAGTTTCTTGCATTCTGCCTTTGTATCCTAGTCACTATTTCCTTTGAGGTACAGAAGCTTTACAGCTGAATATAGTACCATCTGTTGATCTCCACTTTCACTTGTCTGAAGAGTAAGTACAGCTTCCTCCTTGAACATACCTTTAGTCTCAATGTCATAAAGTGTCTTACCTACATTTTGTTCTATATACCTTATGGTTTTGGGTCTGATATTGAGGTCTTTAATTTATTTGGATTTGACCTTTGTGCATGGTGTTAGATGGGGATCTGAGTTTGCTTTTTTGCATGTGGCTGACTAGTTGTCCCAATGCCATTTGTTGAAGAGGCTTTCCTTGCTTCATTTTGCATTTCTTGTCCCTTTATCAAAGACTAATTGATTGTATATTTGGAGAACAATCTCTGAATACTCAAGTCTATTCCATTGATCTGTGTGAGGGCTTGTCTTTATTCCAGTACCATTCTTTTTTAATGACTATTGCTTTGTAATACAATTTAAAGTTGGGGAAAATGATGCCTCCCATATTCTTTTTCCAAAGGGTTACTAGCTATTCATGGGTGTTTATTGTTCCAAATGAATTTCAGGAGTGTTTGATCCACTTTTTTGTTTTGGTTTTTGGGCCACACCCAATGATGCTCAGGGGTAACTTCTGGCATACACTCAGAAATTGCTCCTGGCTTGGGGGACCCTATGGAACCGAGGTCCGTCCTGGATCAGCCACTTGTAAGGCAAATGCCCTACTGCTGTGCTATGCTTGTTCCTGATCCACTTCTTTGAAGAATGTCATGGGTATCCTTAGAGGGATTGCATTAAATCTATACAATGATTTGGGGAGTATTGCCATTTTAATGATGCTAATCCTCCAAATCCATGAGCAGGGTATGTGTCTTCATTTTCTTGTGTCCTCTTTTATTTTTTGAAACAGTGTTGTGTAGTTTTCTTTGTATAGGTCCTTCACCTCTTTAGTTGATTCCAAGTATTTGAGTTTGTGTGACACTTATGTGAATGGGATTGCCTTTTTAATGTCCATTTATTCTCTATCATTATTGGTGTATAAGAAGACCTTTGATTTTTTTGTGTGTTAATTTTGTAGCCTGCCACATTGCTATATGAGTTTATTGTTTCAATAAGCTTTTTGGTAAAGTCTTTAGGGTTTTCTAAATATAGTATGTCGCCTGCGAACAGTGAGAGCTTGACTTTTTCCTTTCCTATCTGGATGCTCTTGATATCTTTTTCTTGACTAATCGCTATGGCAATAACTTCTCAGTACTGAAGGGGTGCCATGTGCTGCTGGAGATAGAACTTAGGCTTCCTGTATGCAAAGCATGAGCTTTCTCCCAAGCACTCTTTTACATTCTTACCAGCAAAATACAAGGGCTTCAATTTCTCAATAACCTTTCCCAAATCTGTTGCTGTCACACATTTGGCTGAGTTATTTTCATGTATGATTTTGGCATTTCACAATATTTTAAATTTATACTTGCAAGGTCTGAGTGATATTACAAGGGTAAGGCACTTGCCTAAGACATACTTGATTCTAGTTCAATATAAGTTCTCCTATCACTGCCAGGAAGAAGTCCCATGCATCAAACTCTCTTCCAAAAGAAAATTTCTACTTCCATAATGATAATAATAATAATGAGGCTAAAGGTTCATATGCCAGCTTAATTAGGTCAGGAGAGTGGAAGGGTAGTGTGATGTGGGGTGCTAGGGTTTCAAATGATGGAAAGTTTGGATGAGATTTGGTTTTTTAGCTTTCCTCTCCAGCAACTAAGTTATTGTATTAATTTTAATGTAAAGGAATAGAATATGCTCTACCATACTCACTACCAGATCATCAGTATCTTAGAGATAATGGTGGATGGATGGATGCAGTTTATCCAATTTTTTAACTGACATTATGCCTTAGGCTACTTGTTTCACAAATGGACATTTCCTTGGGAGTGGAGAGGCAAATGTTAGTATCTGAGTATTGAGAAGTTCTACAAAATGGGAAAAGGAAGCTGCAGACAGAAAGGCTAATTAAAAGTCATATGAAATAATTCAAAAAATTCTTTTTTTGGGGGGGGGGTCACACACAGTGCCACTCAGAGCTTACTCCTGGCTCTATGCTCAGAAATCGCTCTTGGCAGGCTTGGGGGACCATATGAGATGCCGGGATTCAAACCACTGTCCTTCTGCATGCAAGGCAAATGCCTTGCCTCCATGGTTTACCTCTGGTCCATTTCAGGAAATTTTTATTTAAATATTCTGATTTCTTTTTGTTTTGTGTCATACCTGTTGTGTATGTAAATATTTTAGGGCACAATCACTGATCAGGGTAGGGTCAGTAACATAATAATCCCCTAAAATATTTACATACACAACAATACCCAGTTGGGCTCAGAGCTTACTTCTCATTCTGTGCCCAAGGATCTCTCATGGCAATGCTTGGAAAATCATATGTGGTATTATATGTGATCAAATCCAGGTAGGATATATTCAAAACAAGCACCTATCCATTGTATTGTATCTCTCTGGCCCAAGATCTCACTTAGATATTACACATTTAAGAGTCATTTCAAAGTGCTGTTGTTTAAACACAGATTGTTGGCTTCATCAAATTAAAACATCTAAGGTGAGTCCTAAACAATTTTTGTTTAACCAGTTTCATGGGAGATTGCAATACTGTTGATTCACTTTGAAGATCACTTTTCTAATCAAAGGAAATAAATACTTGAATTAGAATGAAGGTAAGAGAATGAATGTTAACCACATAGAAGAATTGACACACTCCAGAAATTTATAGGTCATGGAGAATAAAGTTGAGATTTATATTTGTTTTTGATCCATGCCTGAGGATGTTCAGAGGTTATTCTTGGATCTGCACTCAGAAATTACTCCTAGTGGTGCTCAGGGACATTTAGGATGAAGGGGCTAAACATGGGCCAGTTATGTGCAAGGCAAGTACCCTACCCACTGAACTATTTTTCTTGCCCTAAAGTTGGCATTTTGAGATGACAGAATCAAGATATCCTGATGGTAGGTTGATAACAAAGTTTATTCTAAACTGATGTGCTATGAAAAGGTGATTCCCAACACCTCTTGGAATTTGGATTTGTGACTTAATCTGTGAGAAGTTGGGACCAGAAGTGGAAACTCTGAAATCAGAAGTGGGAGTTGAAATCATCACAAAGATGTGAGTTTAAGACTTGAGAATGGGGCTTAAAGACCCAGCCAAACTAAGAATAGGACTGTGAAGTGTCTTACTCTGAAGTGGGAGCACTAGAGAACAGAGGGACCAGGAACCTACTTTTTCACAATGGAAAAGGGAGCAAATCGGATAAAAATTGGGTCTAGTTATGAAGAAAATTATGAGTGTCTTCCAGTGTCATTAGATTTTGTGATGAGAAGGAAATTGGTTAACTTTAACAAATTTTACCAAGGCAGTAGGACACAGTAAGTTGATCAATTTAGTCAGGGTATACTGCAGTCCACAAAATTGATAGAGAAGCAGCACCCAGACAAATATTGCCAGGAATAACCTCTAGCATATCCCTAGCACTACTTAGGAAGATAACCCTCCCCAAAAGATTATATTCTTGGAAAGAAAAAAACATGGTTCAAAGGTAACCAAAGACAATGTTAAAATAAATGGTACCTAATAACAATACTGAAAACTCAAGAGTTCAGAAGACTTTAGTATTGTTTAAACAAAGAAATTGGGGACCAGAGAAAGAGATTAGGGGTAAGGCAACTAGTTCACTTTATCAAGTTCTATGCTTGGTATCTTATGTGGTTACCTGAGCCCTGCCAGATGTGGCCCCCAAACCAAACGTAAAATAAACAGAGATTTTAAAAAGTAAAGTCAAAGTTTAGTAATTTAACTTTGAAGTTTAGTAAAGTCAAAGCATGAACCAATTAATTAAGAAGTGAAGTAAAAAAAAAGGGAAAATAAAAAGAATTGGAGTCATGATATAGTAAATCTAAATCCTACTGGGGACTTAGAATTAAAAAATCTTCAGGGGCCACAGTGATAGTACAGTGAATAAGGCTTTTGCCTTGCATGCAGTAAGCTTGAGTTTGGTCCCAAACATTCCATATGGTCCCCCAAGAACTAACTGAGCAAAAAGCCATGAGTAACCCCTGAGCATAGATGTATGTAGTCTATAAAACAAAACAAAACAAAACAAAATCCCAAGCAAATAAAGAAGGAAGTTTTGGGTAATAAAACATTTAAAAATGAGAAAGAGGGATCAGATAGATAGTAAAGCAGGTAGGGCATTTGCTTTGCATATGGCCAGGCTGGGTTTAATCTGCAGCAACCTATATGGTCTCTTGAGCCCACCAGGAGTGATCTTCGAGTACAGAGCCAGGAGTTAACCCTGAGTACTGCCAGATAGGCCCCAAACAAGCAAAAAATGGGAAAGAAATGAGACCAAGATATGTCACTAAATATTATATTTATGGGTGTCATAAAATGGACATTGTTATCCAACCTTTTTAATCATTTATATTAAAAATGGAATTTTCATACTGTCAGAATCTATAAAATACACACATATTATATACTAGTTATATTCATGTAATGTTATATATACAACTGATTCTCAACAACATCAAAAATAGCATTTTCATTTTCAAGGGTTCTAAAATGTGCAGTGAGATCATTACTGAGAGACTCTAATTTCTCAGTACCATTAGGTAGAGTAATAGAGTTCTACTTTGCAAGTATAGCTGCTATTTTTCTCAGGGGACCTTGGGAAGGACCAATGAGAATGGCCAGAAGCAACTACATAACTCAATGAAGGAATACAAACAAATTTCTTACAAAGTAAACAATATGAAAAATTACTTTTGTCATTATTTGTACTTCCCTTCTCTTAGGTCATTTAAAGCAGTAGTTAGAAACATGTTATTTGGCACCAGACCTTGTGATTTTTTTTCAGGTACCGAGAAATTTCTTTAGCTGAAGTGCCTGCTCAGTGTACAATAAAGAACTGATGTTCACAGTATAGCTGATAGCTAGTGGAAATGAAATAATCTGTATTGACACATTTGGAAGTTTCACATCTTTTTCCACTTAACATGCTAACGTGATAATTGCCAGAGTGATGATTTTTTCCAGTGACACGTCTCCCTTCGTCAATATTTAGACCTGTGTATAGAAAGCTTATCTAACACACCTGGCTAATTTTCACTTCATTTAAAAATAAATGTTTAGCTTTCCCAGTTAGAACAAAAAAAGGAGGGGGGTCTCATAAATAATTTTCTCAAACATCTTTATGATAACAAAATAAATATTTTAAAAATGTCTTCACTTATTTCATCACATTTTAAAACATATTTGAAATAGAATTTAAGTTCATCTTATGATTTGGAGGCTTTTATTTATTTTTTTTAGAAAATTCTTTAGAAATTCAGAAAAATGACTTGGTATTCAGAATATCTGATTAAGATTTGGAAGCTTTGTAAGACTGTTGTAGAGTTTAGTTTATCTTACTGTTTGGGGGTGAACAGCTTGTAATCTGTTACCACTGTCTCATGACTTGTACAACTCAGAATATCAGTCTTGATTTAGTGTCTTAGAAGATAATTGTCACCAAGGCCATATAAGTTTTTTTTTTAAAGAAGAAAGGTCAAGAAAAACCCTTAATTCTAACTGCATTTCATCCTGACTCAGTGGGTGGTCTGTGCTTCTCTCCTTCTAGCCTTCAGTTGGGAGAGCTGGTATTTCAGTTTAGCATATGAATTCCTTTGGCTGCCAGTATCCAGGTCCCTGTCTGCAAGATAAAGCAGAGGGTGCTAAGGACTGGAAATGCTTATTTCAAAAAGCTGAGGTGAAAGGAGAATTTAAACTGTTTTCTGATTGGTTTG
This sequence comes from Suncus etruscus, assembly GCF_024139225.1. Lineage (NCBI taxonomy): Eukaryota > Metazoa > Chordata > Mammalia > Eulipotyphla > Soricidae > Suncus > Suncus etruscus. Next base: position 58,233,436 of record NC_064849.1, read on the forward strand.
TCATCATCATGCTTGGGGGAATTTTGATGTTACTTTCTCTCCCCCTTCTTCCCTTTTCATAAAATATAATTGCTGTTTTAAAATCTTAGTCTGGCTTTCCTTTGTAAGGAGAATTGCACTGACAGTAACTGGGTTAACTGTATGGCTAAGTTTTTCTGGTTTTCAAAGAATGCTTCAAAAGTGTGGAAAAAAAGCTTTTTCTCTTTTATGGCTAACAACTTCCCAGCCTCCTAATTTGCTGTCGTGTTGCATTGGAGCTCATTATCTTTGTATTACAGTTTAGTCATTCTGTCTGAGTATCCATCCTTTCATTCTCTCCTGAATTCTTGCTGAAAATGGCAATAACAGTAACACAGCTGAAGCTTGCATACAAACCGAAGACATAATGAGAATAGTGCTTTCATAGGAATTCTATCCTGCGTGATGGGTTTCATTGGCAAATATTCAGAAGGAAAAGCATGCTTAAACGTCTACTGAGATATCTTTTCTCTCACCTTCTCTTCTTCCTATTTTGATTATATAATAGAGCACATCATTTTTAATCTTCACTTTCTTCTCGAGGAGACAGATTTATTTAAAGCTTTTGAAGATTTGGAGTTATGGGCTAAGAAATCATTGAAAATGATTGGTTTTGTTAGTTAAACAGCAATAGACTGCAAATCCATGTTTTAAGTTATAGAATCAGATTGGAATGTGATATTGAAGTTGAGCGCAGAGATCAATAGAATAGAATAGAGAATCCAGAAGTTGGCGTACATACACATACATACATACATACATACACTCAGTATGCACAAACACACTACACTCATGCACATGTATTCACACACACACATACACCATGGTCACTTAATTCATACATAGGCATGAAGATCATCAAAGGAGAAATAAAAGTCTCATTAGCAAACTGTAAATAAGAGTCACATTAAAGTCTCAAACAAACTAGAATACTATTTAACACTACACACTTTTAAATACTAATTCAAAATTGATTAAAGGCATGGCAACAAACTCCAAACCATAAAGCACATAGAAGGAAAGAAGGTGAAATAGTTTTGGGCTTTTGTTGTAAGAAAAGCCTGGGCAGGCGTAAAGTTGATAGGTCCTGCTCTAGGGACTCTGGATATCTGCTGTGTGCAGGAAACATTTCAAATCAGAGAACTAGTCAAAGGTTTCTTAGAGATCAGTATATACTCAAAAATTCTGCCGAGTGAATAACCTCACCAAAGTCACACCCTTTTTCTGTGGTGCTTACACACCTGGCAGCATTATGGCCACTGATTGCTTGATGCAAGAAGGACTATGGACTACAAAGCTGCCAGAACTGATCTTAGTCCATATAAAGCTCCCCACTCCAGGATGTGAACTCCTTAAGCCTGCCTGGTGGACAGTCTAAGCCTTTGCTCGATTCCTTCTATTCTATTACAGCTTTTTTTTTTTTTACAATAACTAAAATATAACTTTAGACAAATGATTATTGGATTAAAAATTGTGGTTCATTTATACTGTGGAGTGTTATTTGGCTATAAAAAGATAAAAATTGAGAGCCAAGATAGTTCAATGGTTAGAGTACAGATGACCGATGTTCAATTTCTCTCAATATAGGGTGCCCAAATATTACTGGGTGCAGCCTTGTAGGTGCCTTGCATTGTCAGGGTATCCTGGGTATCCTCTGCACTACAGAATCCTATCTCACAATAAGGGTTCCATACTTGAGTCCCTGCATTGAACTGATAGCCCACCTTGCCAAGAAACATCAGTGGTGCCTCTGGATTTCCTGAGAACTCCCTGGGAGGCACCCCTCTTTTCCACTCCTCACCACTTAATGAAAACGAGCTCTTCACATGAAGCATGAAGAAACTTAAAGGAATATTTTTTGGGGGTGGGGTATTATAACCATTGGAGCTCAAGGCTTACTCCTTGATCTAGGCTCAGGGATCACTCCTAGAGGACACAAGGAACTATGTGGGGTACTAGGAATTGAACTCATGACATCCACTTACAAAGCAAATGCTCAACCCCCTGTGCTTGCTCTGGCCACTGAAGGAATTATCTTAAGCAAAATAAGTGAAAAGGAAAAAGATAAGTATTGAGTAAATTCACTCATATGTGTAATATAAAGATAAAATTGATGAATAAAAAAAAGAAAAATAAACTAGTGGATATGAACAATAGCATGAAGATTTATGGGAAAGGAAGGGAGAGGAAAAATGGTCAAGAATAGAAATAGTGGAGAGAATATAAAAAATAATTCAAAAATAGTTCAAATAAAAGTTGTGAACTTTATTTGTTAAAAAAAGTACAACAAAAGTACAGCAGTCAAGGTGGTTGCTTTGCATGCAGTTGACCCAGATTCTCAGCAGGCCATTTGGTCTTCTGAGTCTGGTCAGGAGTGAAGCCTCAGCAGAGATCTAAGAGTAAGCCTTGAGAAGAGCTGAGTGTGACCTTAACCACCCCCTGCCACCCAAAAAACTTCTACAAAAAATTAAAATTAAATTTAAAAAGTATGAGTAAACTTTACCTTTTTTAAAATTCTAGATTATATTCATGTAAGAATAAGGCAAATGAGGAATAGAATATACAAGATATTTCAAAGAAGAGAGGTCTTTGAGGAAGTGATTTCCTGAAGTTAAGGTATCACCCAGATCCTAACCATACTTGGTCACATCAGGGGTTGCCATGGCAATTGTAGACTTCACAGCATGTGAGTAGTTTTACTATGCAAATGTAATATAATGTACATAAAATGAAGCTTGAAGTCATTTGTTGGCCACTAGGCCCCCTTAAATTGTTTTGGAGCCTATTTATCTGAGATTTCAATGGGTCTCAGACCTCATTGTCCTCATCTTCTGAAGTGTTTATCATCTATACCACTAACATGTTAACACTAACAAATTATCACATATGGCAAAAACATATTTAGCTTTCTAGAATTATATGTGATATCTAAAAGAGACATCATCAAAGATGGGAGCTAATCAAAGATGAAAAGGGGTGCTCAATATTGACATGAAAAAATTACCATTTCATTATAGCAGAATAGATGTTAGCTCAAGTGTGTAGCAAATCTGATTGTTAAATTTTGTGGTGCTTGTGTACAGTAAAAAAAAGCATAAAGAAGGTGACATTTTTTTAACCTCTTTTCTGTTTTGTACTCAGCTAAACTGTACATCACACACAGGCTACTTTCTTATCTCAATTAAACCTAGTAGTTTTTGATGACTTAATTCTAGAGACAAAGGAAATGAAAGCAAAAACAAACAAAAAAAAAACAAAAAACAAATGGGACAACATCAAATCGAAAAGCTGGTATATAACAAAAGAAAGTCACACACACACACACACACACACACACACAGCAAAAGAAAAACCTACAAATAGGGAAGGTAATTTCTACACCATACATTTGACAAGGGTTTAATGTCCAAAATATATATAGAACAATTTAACAACAACAAACCAAACAAACCAGTCAAAACAATGAATAGACACAGTACTCCAAAGCACAGCAAATGGATACTTCTTTAAAGAAGACAATCAAATGGCTCACAAATATTTGAAAAAATGCTCAACTTTCTTTACTATAGGGACATACAAATCAAAACAACAATGAGAAATCACTGTAAAGTCATGAGAAGAATAACTGATATCAAAGATGGGGAAAATAATTGGTGGTAAGAATGTGGAGTAAAAAATACTTAAAAAAAAATCCCGGGCTGGAGAGATAGCATAGAGGAAGGACGTTTGCCTTGCATGCAGAAGGACAGTGGTTCAAAACTTGGCATCCTATAGAGTTCTCTGAGCCTGCCAGGAGCGATTTCTGAGCATAGAACCAGGAATAACCCCTGAGCGCTGCTGGGTGTGACCCCAAAACCAAAATAAAATACAATAAAATAATAAAAATAAATAAATAAAATAAAACCTGGGGTCGGAGTGATAGAACAGCAGTAAAGCATTTGCCTTGCATGCGACTGACCCAGGATGGATTTGTGTTCAATCCCTGATGTCCCAGATGGTCCTCCAAGCCAGGAGGATTTCTGAGCACATAGCCAGGAGTAACCCCTGAGCATCATGGGTGTGGCCCCAAAACCAAAATAAATACATAACATTTAAAAAAAACTTTTTCTTTTATAAATTAGTTTACTTAAAGACTATGTATGACATAGTTTCTCATAATATATTTGTTCCAAGACCAATCCCATCACCAATGTAAAATTCCCTCCACTATTTTCCCAAATTACTACCATTTTCAATCCTATCCCCTTGTCATATATATATATATATATATATACATATATATATGTATATATTTTATACTGCTTGTTTATATATGTCGGAATTAAATAATTAAAAAGTACAGCAATAAGAAAATTTATGAAAATTAATATATTTCACAATGAGGTTATTAAGTCATTGTAAGGTTTGTTAAAAATTTGATGCTAGTTGATTTTCTGTTATTTTGTTTCTAAATATTAGGTGGTTTTGAATCCACATTGAAGTCTAAATTGGTGTGTTCCTATTGGAATGACAACATTGAAAATAATTGGAGTTGTGTGTGGACACATGGTCTAGAAATTCCAAGCCGATATCACAACTATTGTGGGTGTGGTTTTGGCTGCCAGCTCTGCACTCACTCCAAAAATGTCTTGGTAATGTCAGTCCAAATATCAGCAGAGTTTTGGTCTATTTTGCATCTCTGCAGAGATCAGTGGTTAAGTGATGAGACAGGGCTATTGGTGAAGCAATGGTTGGGAGTGGTGGGTACAGCTACTGTAACCAGCAGTTTTGGGACTTGGCCCACTCCTCCTGAGATTGCCAAAGAAACCTTTTTGTTGTTTTTGTTTTGTTTTGGGGCAATACCTAGCAATACTCAGGGGTTACTCCTGGCTCTGCACTTAAATATCACTCTTGGCAGTACTGGCAGACCATTTTGGATATTGGGGATTGAACCAGGATGCAAGATAAGCACCCTATCTACTTCTAGTACTATCTATCTAGACTTGATAAAGAAATTCTTGCAAACTGTTAGTGAACATGAAAATTAGTTGTAATCCTTATGGGAAAATACTGTGACAATTATTTAAAAACTTAAAATGAAATATCATATAATCTAGTAACATTATCCCGAAGTATCTATCTGAAGGATCTGAAACACTAATTTGAAGGGATATTCACATATTTACATTCACAGCTACATGATTCACAATAGCCAACACATGGAATCAAGGTAACTGTCCCAGTAAAGATAAATGAATAAAGAAACTATGGTACACTCAATGAAATGCTATACTACTGTTAAGAAAGAGGAAATGTTTTTGTAAAAATTATTGTTCTTTGGATCACACTTGGAAATGCTTAGGGTTACTCCTGGTACTGTGCTTTGGGTCAATCCCCGTGGTACTCTATGGACCATGCAGTGCTGGTGATTGATCCTAGGTTTCCACATGTAAAGCAAGTGCTCGGTTTTTTGAGATACCCTGGCCTGAAAGCTGAAATCCTGTTTTTTTTTTTTTTTGCTACAAGATAAAAGTTAAAGTAATTATTTTAAGAGAATTAAGTCAGAGAATAAAAGATAATTATTGGATGGTTTAACTCATATGTGTACTATAAATAGTCAAACTTCTGACAAAACACAACAAAAAACTCTAACTCTGAAAATATGATTACTAAAGGGAAAGTATAGGAGCAGTGGATAAAGAGTGAACATAAGCTACTACCAGCAAGTTTATCCAGTTAATTCCTAGCAGTGCTTGGGGGAGCATGTGGTGCTGGGTATCAAATCCAGGCCTTTATAGGCAAAGTATGCAGGCTAATCCTTTGTACTGTCAACTCAGCTCCCATTTGTTTATTATTCCTTTCCTTTCTTAGTTGATATAGTCAAATCATTGAAGACAGATCTGAAGGCAATATCCTGGCAAGTTCATTCTGTTTTCCCCTGAGTGTTTTAGGTATTCTGGTCTGATATCAATGACTTTAATCCATTTTGATTTTAATTTTTTTGTATTGTGAAAAAAGGATTAACTTTTTTTTTGCATGCAGCTATCCATGGTTTGTTAATGTGATAGTCTCAAGTATTTAAATATTATAATATCAACACATGAATAAATATGTCAGTGGGGCTAATAGAAATAAAACTAGAAGAAACAGGGAGATAGTTCAGTAGGTAGGAGGAGTTTGGGATCACAGGTCAGTGCCAGGATCAAATTGGGTCCACAGCATACAATATCTATCCACTGTACCCTCTAGCCTCTCTAGGAGGAGTTTTGGGCCTGAATTTAATAGAACCCATACTTATGGACTTAGAAGCACCCCAGCACTACCAGGAGTGACATTTGAATCTTGGTTTTCATTTTTTGAGTCCACTCAGCAATGCTCAGGGTTACTCCTGGTTATGCACTCAGGAATTACTGTTGGTGATGCTAGGGATTGGAACTGAGTCAATTGCATGCAAGGTAAGCACCATACCTGCTGTACTATTGTTTTAGCCTTAAGCACTTGAACCTTCTGAGCACACATAAAATGTCCTCCTCAATAAATTTTTAAAATTTATAATACCATAATGTACCAACTTGTTCATAATATAGTTGTTTCAGGCATTAAATGCTAACATACACTAATCTCACTATTAGTATGACCTTTTCTCTGCCAGTGTTCCCAGTATCCCATTCAACATTCTAGTCTGCCTCATTTCAGGCACAAATTAATTTACTTCATATTGTTTGTTACCATTATGATAAAGGAGAAAAAAAATGAAGTGGAGCAAGGAAAGCCTCTCCAACAAGTGGTAAAAATGGTCAATGCATGTAGACTTCTCTCTGACATCATGAAAACCATAAGGCACATAAAGAAAAACATAGGCAGAACTCTCCATAACATTAAAATGTTCAAGGATAAAGCACCATTGACCAAGCAAGTGGAAGCAACAATAAATAAATCGAACTACATTAAATTAAGAAACTTTTGCACCTCAAGGAAAATGATGACCAGAATACAAAAACTGTACATGGTATGGGAAAAATTATTCACCTAATGCCCATGTGATAAGGGTTTACTATTTTAGATATACAAGGTTCTGGTAGAGCTATAAAAGAAAAAAAAATCCAATCCCATAAAAAAAAATGGAGAAAAAAGATTAACAGAAATTTTCTCAAGGAAGTACAGATGACCAAAGTCACATGAAAAAATGCTCCACATCATTATTCACTAGGGAAATGCAAATCAAAACAATGCAAATCTTACATCACAGAGACTGACATCAAGAAGAACTAAAAACAGCTAGTGCTGGTGTGAATGTCGGGAGAAAGGCCCTCTCATTCATTGGTGGAATGTAGATTGGTCCAGCCTCTTTGGAAAACAACACATACTTTCCTCAGAATTGAAAGATTGAGCTTTTATTTGATTCAGCAATATTGCTCTTGGGAAAATACCATAAGGTACCAAAAACACAATGCATAAAATGCATCTGCACTCCTATGTTCATTGTAGCACTCTTTATTATAGCCAGAATCTGGAACAACCCCAGTGCCCAAGAACAGATGAGTGGATAAAGAAACTAAGGGATATAAACACAATGAAATACTATGCTAGGAAAAATGAAAAGTGAAAGTTGCTTATACATAGACATAGAAAATATCAAGCTGAGTGAAATGAGTCAGAGAGGAACAGAAGAACAATCATACTTATCTGTAAATATAAAAATTAATACCCATAATATGGGCAAAATATCCAAAGACAATAGAATGATGATGGAAATGCAGTTAAGTCAGAGAAGGGGCATTATAATAATGATAGTTGAAAATGGTCACCCTGGACAAGAACTGGGGATTAAAAAGAAGTAAAGTGATATGGATGACATCCCTTCAGTAACAGTATTACAAACCATGGTGCCTAAATAAGAGATTGGGAGAGAGAATTAAAGTGTCTGTCATGAAGCAGGCTGGGGTAAAAGTGGGAGTATAGGAGGATAACTGTGGAAATAGGTGGCTAGAAATGAACACTGTGAAGATATTGGTATTGGAACATTATTTGATCAATACTCAATTACCAACAACTTTTTTAACTATATCTCATGGTGATTTAACTAAAAAATTATAAAAGAAAATAAAAATTAAAAATAGAGAAATAGTCCAGCAGGTAGGGCTCTTGTCTTATATGTGGCTAACTCAATTTCAATCCCCAGCTCCACATATTGTCCCCCAAATCTTCCCAGGAGTGATCCCTGAACACAGAGCCAGATGTAAGCCCTGAACACAGCTGGATGTGGCCAAGAGACAAAAAACAAAAATAAAAACAAAAACAAAAAATCAAAACACACACATACAAACATGGGTCTTAATATGTTTTAATTCTTTCAAATTAGGCCATACTTGTTCACTATTGCTAGGAATGCTTCTATGTATTTCATTTTATTCTTTAATTGCTGACATGATATTCTAATCATGTTCTAGATGAAACACGAGTAGTACTTTTCAGAGAAAAATCCCTTTAGAGTACTAGGAGCCAACAATATATCTTATCTAACTCACAACAGTTTATCACCAGAGTTTAATTCAAATAGATTTTATTTATTGATTTTTGGTTTTTGCGTTCCAACCGGCAGCGCTTGGGGTTGCTCCTGGCTCTGTGCTTAGAAGTCGCCCCTGGCGGGCCTGGAGAGATATAGCACAGCAGCGTTTGCCTTGCAAGCAGCCGATCCAGGACCAAAGGTGGTTGGTTTGAATCCCGGTGTCCCATATGGTCCCCTGTGCCTGTCAGGAGCTATTTCTGAGCAGACAGCCAGGAGTAACCCCTGAGCACCACCTGTGTGACCCAAAAACCAAAAAAAAAAAAAAAAAAAAAAAAAATAGAAATCGCCCCTGGCGTGCTCGGGGACCATGTGAGATGCCGGATTTGAGCTGCAGTCCATCCTAGATCTGCTGCGTGCAGGATAGATGCCATGCTGCTGTGCTATCTCCCCGGCCATTTTTTAAAATTTAATTTAATTTAATTTTTTTCCTTCCTTATTTCCTTCCTTATTTCCTTCCTTATTTCCTTCCTTATTTCCTTCCTTCCTTCCTTCCTTCCTTCCTTCCTTCCTTCCTCCCTCCCTCCCTCCCTCCCTCCCTCCCTCCCTCCCTCCCTCTCTCCCTTCCTTCCTTCCTTCCTTCCTTCCTTCCTTCCTTCCTTCCTTCCTTCCTTCCTTCCTTCCTTCCTTCCTTCCTTCCTTCCTTCCTTCCTTCCTTCCTTCCTTCCTTCCTTCCTTCCTTCCTTCCTTCCTTCCTTCCTTCCTTCCTTCTTTCCTTCCCTCCCCCCTTCTTTTAAATTGATATTGATAGCTCCTAGATGGACTCCTCCCAAAACTTTCTTCTTTCTTTTTTCTTTTCTTTCCCAACAGAACCACAGAACCTGAATCATCTTGTTTTGCCTCATAAATTGAGGGGGGAAATAGTGGATGGTAGCAGGAGCAAACAGTCGCGTGAATATTGAGTAGAAATAGAAACCAATCAGATCTAAATGCCAAACCCAAAGTCAGAGACAATAGACTCAAGATACCCAATCTACAACAAGTTATATACAAAAGAGACCTGTTACACTAGCAGTTCGGGGGCAAGGGGTAAGGTATGGGATGCATGCTGGAAATAGAGTCCGAGAGAAGACAACACTGGTGGTGGGAATGACCCTATTCACTATCACCATGTCACCATGTACCTTAAATATAGCTGTGAAAGACATGTAATTCACATCACAAAATTAAAATTAAAAATGAAATTAATCAAAATTACAAATAAAGAAGAAATATTTTAAAATTTATTTTTATTGATGTATCTTATTTTGTAATATTAGAATCATTTTATAGTTTCAGAACATCATACCAATTCCTGTATCTGCGATTCCAGATCCATTCTCCTCCTTATACCCCTACCCCCGCTTTAGTTTCCAGTTTGGTTGATCATGCCTTAGGAATTGGTTCTATTTGGGTTTTATCAAATCCATTTGTTTGTTTCTTTATACTCCACACATGAGTGAGATTTATCTTTTGTTTTCTAATTCACTTCACTGACCTCCCATGCTGAGTGCAATCCCAGTGACACTGCCATTTGGGATCGCCAGTACAACAATAAAGCATGTGATTTCTGGTACACTGCAACCAAATGTGCAAGCACCACAAAATGTACAAAAATTAATTAGCATGGCAACCAAACTGTGTGCTAATACCACAGCTAAAATTGTGTGGACACCCCTCTCCAACTTGTCACAACAATAACAGCAGTAACACTAAAAGGGAAGGAAGATGATAGAATAAACAACAAAAAAGGATACACCTATGATCTACTATACTATTTTAAAAGAGATAAAACAGCATTAATAGAAAAATATTTTGATTTAAAATATTTTTTGTGAGAAGATCCTCTAATAACACCTACCATTATTTCTGTGACTATGTAACAATAATCTCAGATAATTAAAAATAATGTACACTTCAGAGGAACTGTTCTAATACCTCAGTTAACCCATGGTCTTAACAATCTGCAAAAGAAATATAAATATGACATTTTTAATGAACAACATTTCATTTTCTGTTGACTTTTTTGGCAGAATAAGGTTAGCAATAAAGTTACAAGGAAAGATTTTTCAGAGCTGATTTTGGGGCGCCCACACGGAGTATTCAGGATTTACTGTTATGACTCTAAACTCAGGGATCACTTTTGGCAGGGCTCTGGAGACAAAATAATTGGTCTCAAGTGAACAAAAGGTTATTTTTTCCTTCCTTCCTTCCTTCCTTCCTTCCTTCCTTCCTTCCTTCCTTCCTTCCTTCCTTCCTTCCTTCCTTCCTTCCTTCCTTCCTTCCTTCCCTCCCTCCTTCCTTCCCTCCTTCCTTCCTTCGTTCCCTCCCTCCCTCCTTCCCTCCCTCCTTCCCTCCCTCCTTCCCTCCTTCATTCCTTCCTTCCCTCCCTCCCTCCTTCCTTCTTTCCTTCCTTCCCTCCCTTCCTCCTTCCTTCCCTCCTTCCTTCCCTCCTTCCTTCCCTCCTTCCCTCTTTCCTTCTCTCCTTCCTTCCCTCCTTCCCTCCCTCCTTCTTTCCTTCCTTCCTCCCTCCTTCCCTCTTTCCTTTTCTCCTTCCTTCCCTCCTTCCCTCCCTCCTTCCCTCCCTCCTTCCCTCCCTCCTTCCCTCTCTCCTTCCTTCCCTCCTTCCTTCTCTCCCTTTCTTCTCTCCCTCCTTCCTTCCCTCCCTTCCTTCTTTCCTTCTTTCCTTCCTTCCCTCCTTCCCTCTTTCCTTCCTTCCTTCCCTCCCTCCTTCCCTTGTTCCTTCCCTCCTTCCCTCCCTCCTTCCTTCCCTCCTTCCTTCCCTCCCTCCTTCCTTCCCTCCCTCCTTTCCTTCCTTCCCTCCCTTCTTCCCTCCCTCCCTTTTTTCTTCCTTCCATCCCTCCCTCCTTCCCTCCCTCTCTCCTTCCTTTATTCTCTCCTTCCTTCCCTCCTTCCCTCCCTCCCTCTCTTCCTTCCTTCCTTCCTTCCTTCCTTTCTTCCTTCCTTCCTTCCTTCCTTCCCTCTTACCCTCCTTCCCTCCCTCCCTCCCTCCCTCCCTCCTTCCTTCCTTCCTTCCTTCCTTTCCTCCTTTCTTCCCTCCCTCCCTCCTTCCTTCCTTCCTTCCTTCCTTCCCTCCTTCCTTCCTTCTCTCCTTCTTCCCTCCCTCCTTCCTTCCCTCCTTCCTTCCCTCCCTCCTTCCTTCCCTCCTTCCCTCCCTCCTTCCTTCCCTCACTCCTTCCTGTCTTCCTCCCCTCCATCCTCCTTTCCTTCCTTCCCTCCCTCCCTTCTTCCTTCCCTCCTTCCCTTTCTCCTACCCTCCTTCCTTCCTTCTCTCCTTTCTTCCCTCCTTCCCTCCCTCCTTCCCTCATTTCTTCCTTCCCTCCCTCGTTCCCTCCCTCCTTCCCTCCCTCCTTCCTCCCTCCCTCCTTCCCTTCCCTCTCTCCCCCCCTTCCTTCCCTCCCTCCTTTCCCTTCTTCCTTCCTTCCTTCCCTCCCTCCCTCCTTCCTTCTTTCCTTCCTTCCCTCCCTTCCTCCTTCCTTCCCTCCTTCCTTCCCTCCTTCCTTCCCTCCTTCCTTCCTTCTCTCCTTCTTCCCTCCCTCCTTCCTTCCCTCCTTCCTTCCCTCCCTCCTTCCTTCCCTCCTTCCCTCCCTCCTTCCTTCCCTCACTCCTTCCTTTCTTCCTCCCCCTCCATCCTCCTTTCCTTCCTTCCCTCCCTCCCTTCTTCCTTCCCTCCTTCCCTTTCTCCTTCCCTCCTTCCTTCCTTCCCTCTCTCCTTTCTTCCCTCCATCCCTCCCTCCTTCCCTCATTTCTTCCTTCCCTCCCTCGTTCCCTCCCTCCTTCCCTCCCTCGTTCCCTCCCTCCTTCCCTCCCTCCTTCCCTCCCTCCTTCCCTCCCTCCTTCCCTCCCTCCTTCCCTCCTTCATTCCTTCCTTCCCTCCCTCCCTCCTTCCTTCTTTCCTTCCTTCCCTCCCTTCCTCCTTCCTTCCCTCCTTCCTTCCCTCCTTCCTTCCCTCCTTCCCTCCCTCCTTCCTTCTCTCCTTCCTTCCCTCCTTCCCTCCCTCCTTCCCTCCTTCCTTCCCTCCCTTTCTCCTTTCTCCTTCCTTCCCTCCTTCCCTCCCTCCTTCCCTCATTCCTTTTCTCCTTCCTTCCCTCCTTCCCTCCCTCCTTCCCTCCCTCCTTCCCTCCCTCCTTCCTTCTCTCCTTCCTTCCCTTCTTCCCTCCCTCCTTCTTTCCTTCCTTCTCTCCCTTTCTTCTCTCCCTCCTTCCTTCCCTCCCTGTCCTTCTTTCCTTCCTTCCCTCCTTCCCTCCTTCCCTCTTTCCTTCCTTCCTTCCCTCCCTCCTTCCCTTGTTCCTTCCCTCCTTCCCTCCCTCCTTCCATCCCTCCTTCCTTCCCTCCCTCCTTCCTTCCCTCCCTCCTTTCCTTCCTTCCCTCCTTCCCTCCCTCCCTTTTTTCTTCCTTCCATCCCTCCCTCCTTCCCTCCCTCTCTCCTTCCTTTCTTCTCTCCTTCCTTCCCTCCTTCCCTCCCTCCCTCTCTTCCTTCCTTCCTTCCTTCCTTCCTTCCTTCCTTCCTTCCTTCCTTCCTTCCCTCTTAACCTCCTTCCCTCCCCTCCCTCCCTCCCTCCTTCCTTCCTTCCTGTCCTTCCTTCCTTCCTTCCTTCCTTCCTCCTTTCTTCCCTCCTCCCTCCTTCCTTCCTTCCGCTCCTTCCCTCCCTCCTTCCTTCCTTCCCTCCTTCCTTCCCTCCTTCCTTCCTTCCCTCCTTCCTTCCCTCCCTCCTTCCTTCCCTCCGTCCCTCCCTCCTTCCTTCCCTCACTCTTTCCTTTCTTCCTCCCCCTCCATCCTCCTTTCCTTCCTTCCCTCCCTCCCTTCTTCCTCCCTCCTTCCCTTTCTCCTTCCTCCTTCCTTCCTTCCCTCTCTCCTTTCTCCCTCCTTCCCTCCCTCCTTCCCTCATTTCTTCCTTCCCTCCCTCGTTCCCTCCCTCCTTCCCTCCCTCGTTCCCTCCCTCCTTCCCTCCCTCGTTCCCTCCCTCCTTCCCTCCCTCCTTCCCTCCTTCATTCCTTCCTTCCCTCCCTCCCTCCTTCCTTCCCTCCTTCCTTCTTTCCTTCCTTCCCTCCCTTCCTCCTTCCTTCCCTTCTTCCCTCATTCCTTCCCTCCTTCCTTCCCTCCTTCCCTTCCTCCTTCCCTCCCTCCTTCCTTCTCTCCTTCCTTCCCTCCCTCCTTCCCTCCCTCCTTCCTTCCTTCCTTCCTTCCTTCCCTCCCTTCCTCCTTCCTTCCCTCCTTCCCTCCCTCCTTCCTTCTCTCCTTCCTTCCCTCCTTCCCTCCCTCCTTCTTTCCTTCCTTCTCTCCCTTCCTTCTCTCCCTCCTTCCTTCCCTCCCTTCCTTCTTTCCTTCCTTCCTTCCTTCCTTCCTTCCTTCCTTCCTTCCCTCCCTCCTTCCCTCTTTCCTTCCTTCCTTCCTTCCTTCCTTCCTTCCCTCCCTCCTTCCCTTGTTCCTTCCCTCCTTCCCTCCCTCCTTCCTTCCCTCCTTCCTTCCCTCCCTCCTTTCCTTCCTTCCCTCCCTTCTTCCCTCCCTCCCTTCCTTTTTTTCTTCCTTCCATCCCTCCCTCCTTCCCTCCCTCTCTCCTTCCTTCCCTCCTTCCCTCCCTCCCTCTCTTCCTTCCTTCCTTCCTTCCTTCCCTCTTTCCATTTTTCCCTCCCTCCCTCCTTCCTTACTTCTTTTCCTCCTTCCTTCCTTTCCTCCTTTCTTCCCTCCCTCCCTCCTTCCTTCCTTCCCTCCTTCCTTCCCTCCTTCCTTCCCTCCTTCCTTCCTTCTATTCTTCTTCCCTCCCTCCTTCCTTCCCTCCTTCCTTCCCTCCCTCCTTCCTTCCCTCCTTCCCTCCCTCCTTCCTTCCCTCCCTCCTTCCTTTCTTCCTTCCCCTCCATCCTCCCTTCCTTCCTTCCCTCCCTCCCTTCTTCCTTCCCTCCTTCCCTTTCTCCTTCCCTCCTTCCTTCCTTCCCTCTCTCCTTTCTTCCCTCCTTCCCTCCCTCCTTCCCTCATTCCTTCCTTCCCTCCCTCCTTCCCTCATTCCTTCCCTCCCTCCTTCCCTCCCTCCTTCCTTCCTTCTCTCCTTCCTTCCCTCCTTCCTTCCTACTTCTCTCCCTCCTTCCCTCCCTCCTTCCTTCCTTTCTTCCTTCCTTCCCTCCTTCCCTCCCTCCCTCCTTCCTTCCCTCCCTCCTTCCTTTCTTCCCTTCTTCCCTCTCTCCCTCCTTCCCTCCCTCCTTCCTTCCCTCCTTCCCTCTTTCCCTCCTTCTCTCCCTCCCTCCTTCCTTTTTTCCTACTTCTCTCCCTCCCTTCTTCCCTCCCTCCTTCCTTTCTTCCTTCCTTCCCTCCTTCCCTCCCTCCCTCCTTCCTTCCCTCCCTCCCTCCCTTCTTCCTTCCTTCCTTCCTTCCTTCCCTCTCTCCCTCCTTCCCTCTTTTCCTCCTTCTCTCCCTTCCTCCTTTCTTCCTTCTCTCCTTCCTTCCCTCCTTCCTTCCTTCTCTCCTTCCTTCCCTCCCTCCCTCCCTCCTTCCTTCCTCCTTCCCTCTCTCCTTCCTTCCACTCCCTCCCTCCCTCCCTCCCTCCCTCCCTTCCTCCCTTCCTCCCTCCCTCCCTTCCTCCCTTCCTTCCTTCCTTCCTTCCTTCCTTCCTTCCTTCCTTCCTTCCTTCCTTCCTTCCTTCCTTCCTTCCTTCCTTCCTTCCTTCCTTCCTTCCTTCCTTCCTTCCTTCCTTCCTTCCTTTCATCCTTCTGCAATGCTCAGGGTTTATTTCTGGCTCTGTGCTCAGGGATCACATATGATGCCAGGAATGGAACTCGATTGGCCAAGTACAAGACAACCACCTTATCTTCCATACTGTCTCTTTGACCCGAAGAGGTAATTTCTTAAGAAGAAAGCAGCCTTTGTTTGATAGTATCAACTGAGATTTAATCTCACTGTCAATAGTAAAGTCATAGGGTCAAGTTTGAACCACATATTTAGACTAAAGTAAATCAAGCACATGATGAACTCAATTGTTTTGCAGTCTAAATAATATTGCACAGAAATATTTAATATATGAATCTTTCAAAATAAATAACATTTTGGTTTTGGTATAGCTAAATAAGTTAGTATCTCTTACAGGGAAGCATACATTCTGTTTTTAACTTCATTTCACATTATGGTAAACTTTTTAGATTCATCAGGAAAATATATTGGACATGTATTATGCAGCCTGACCTTTGGAACTCATTCTTTAAATGTTACAGAGGTACATAGATGCAATTACAGCATTATATTGTCTCTGATATTCGATAGGTGTTGCAAAAAGAGGTTGGTGGTTAACAAAAACTATTATTTGTACCATATAATTATACTGAAGGCACGAACTATCTCTCTTTCTCATTTTTTTTGTGGGGGTATGTGTGGTCTATATACAGCTCCCTTATTTGTCAGGTGGAAGAGTGTTTGAAGGAGAGCCAAGTGAGTTCTGAAGAGAGCAGGTAACCCTTGAAAAAGCTTAGCTATTAATACAGAAATTTTTCTTTTTCCAAAAGAAGAATATTCTTGAAGCTTATCAGTATATGGTATGGCAGATTAGAAGTCCTCCTGCTCTCCTAAAGTGTAGTTAGGATTTCCACATCATGATTTTACTTATTCTTTTATTTAGGAACACATTTGAAATATTTGAAGTTGTCTTCTGCTGTCAACAGGAAACTGCACATATAGTTACTCTACATTTCAGAGGGCATAGCTACATAATAAAGACCAATCACGGAGGTGAGACTGGTGAAATAGTGAAGTAAAGCATCTTTAGTTAACGTGAGTAAAAATAGTCTTACTTTGAAGTCTTGATTATAAATTTTACTATAATTATAATTAGTAAGTAAACAATTTATAGCCATGACTATTCCAAGAAGATATTTTAGGATATATTTTAGGGATAAATTTCTCAATGGTTTGAAGTAAGCTCAATAGCTATGGCCAAAATCTTTCTGTTTGATCTGTGTTGTGAACTGAATTATGTGTCCTACTGAACAGAGCTTAGGTGGAGGAAATAAAGGTTAAGTGAGAGTTAGGGAAGGAATTCAAAGGTTTGGACCACATACTTAGCATATTGGAGATGCAGGCATGGTCCACAATAATGCATAAACCCCCAAGTATTGCTACATGTGACTCAACTTTATTTTCCCCTTCAACTCACACCCACCCTCCCTGGCCCCCCTAAAGAGTAAAATAAATTAAATGAAATCCTAATCCTTTCCTGTTAGTGTTCTTGCAAAAAGAAATACCAGAGCACTTGATTTCCATATTCATAGAGGACAACAGAAGGAGGGTTATGTAACCCATTTGCAAGTTTCTTTTTCTTTCTTGCTTAAGTTTGCTTTCTTTCTTGCTTAAGTTCGCTCTTTCATCTCTTTCTTTCTTTCTTTCTTTCTTTCTTTCTTTCTTTCTTTCTTTCTTTCTTTCTTTCTTTCTTTCTTTCTTTCTTTCTTTCTTTCTTTCTTTCTTTCTTTCTTTCTTTCTTTCTTTCTTTCTTTCTTTCTTCTCTTTCTTTCTTTCTTTCTTTCTCTCTCCCCCTTCCTCTCCCCCTCCCTCCCTCCCTCCCTCCCTCCTCCCTCCCTCCCTCCCTCCCTCCCTCCCTCCTTCCTTCCTTCCTTCCTTCCTTCCTTCCTTCCTTCCTTCCTTCCTTCCTTCCTTCCTTCCTTCCTTCCTTCCTTCCTTCCTTCCTTTCTTTTTTTCTTTTTCTTTCTATTTTTGCAGCATCTTTGTCTGGTTTTGGTATCAGGGTGATGTTAGATTAATAAAAACTATTTGGGAGTATTTCTGTTTCTTCAATTTCCTGAAAAAGCCTAAAAAGAATTGGTAGTACTTCCTCTTGAAAGGTTTGAAAGAATTTGTTATTTAATCCATCTGGTCCTGGGGTTTTGTTTTTCAGAAGACTTTTGATTACCATTTTAATTTCTTCAATGATGGGACTGTTTAGATATGCTAGATCATCTGATTTAACTGTGGAAGATTATGAGTCTAATAATCTATCCATTTCCTCCAGATTCTCATGTTTTGTGGCATAGAGTTTCTCAAAAAAGTCTCTGATTACCTTTTGGATTTTTATTATCTGCGGTGATCATCTCCTTTTCTTTTTTTTCTTTTAGGGAATCATTTATTCTCTGTGTTCTAATATACAGTCCCACATAAAATTTTTGTTCTGTTTTGTTGTTTCTATGGAGAGTTCTCTTACTGAGAAAAACCCCCATAAAGACCATTATCATAAATAAAGTCAAATTACTGCGGGTGGGTTGTTATTCTATACAAAAGTTATCCACGGGCCTTACACTTTTTTTTGGTTTTTGGTTTTCTGGTCACACCTGGAAGCGCTGAAGGGTTACTCCTGGCTCTACACTCAGAAATCACTCCTGACAGGCTCAGGGGACCATATGGGATGCCAGGATTCTAACCGCTGTCCTTCTGCATGTAAGGCAAATGCCCTGTTTAGGTCCCCCACAATTATTGTGTTGTTATTGATATTATTTTTCAGATTTGTCAACAATTGTATTAAATATTTTGCTGGCCCCTCATTTGTTGCATATATGTTTAGGAGAGGGATTTCTTCCTGCTGTACATATCCCTTGATTAATAAAAAATGTCCATCTTTGTCCCTTACAACTTTCCTGAGTATAAAGTTGGCATCATCTGATATTAGTATGGCCACTCCAGCTTTTTTATGTTTGCTTGGATAATTCCCACCAGCCTTTTATTTTGAGTCTATGTTTGTTCTGACTATTCAGGTGCGTTTCTTGTAGGCAGCAGAAGGTTGGATTGAGTTTTTTGATTCATTTAGCCACTCTATGTCTCTTAACTGGTGCATTTAGTCCATTGACATTGAGAGAAAGAATTGTCCTGGGATTTAATGCCATCTTTATATCGAAATTTGGTGTGTCTTTTGGTCAGCTTTGTCTTAAAATAGGTCTTTCAGTTTTTCTCTTAAGACTGGTTTTGAGTCTGTAAAGTTTCTGAGCTGTTGTTTGTCTGTGAAACCATGTATTCTTCCGTCAAACCTGAAAGTGAGTTTTGCTGGATACAGTATTCTAGGAGAAGCATTTATTTCATTGAGTTTTGTTACTATATCCCACCACTGCTTATATGGCCTTGAGTGTTTCTGGTGACAGGTCTGCTGTAAATCTCAAGGATGTTCCCTTGAATGTAATTTCCCTTTTTGATCTTGCTGCTTTCAGAATTCTGTCTCTATCTGTGGATTCATCATTGTGAC
Organism: Suncus etruscus; assembly: GCF_024139225.1. Lineage (NCBI taxonomy): Eukaryota > Metazoa > Chordata > Mammalia > Eulipotyphla > Soricidae > Suncus > Suncus etruscus. Next base: position 58,252,201 of record NC_064849.1, read on the forward strand.
TAGGATGTGTCTTGGGTATTTTTTCTGGGGTCTCTTTTGGTTGGTACTCTTCGGGCATGCAGGATTTGATCACATATATTCTTTAGCTCTGGAAGTTTCTCTTTAATGATGTTCTTGACTGTTGATTCTACCTGGAAATTTTCTTCCTGGGTCTCTGGGACTCCCATGATTTTTAAGTTGTTTCTGTTGAGCTTATCATAGACTTCTATTTTCATCTGTTCACATTCTTTGACTAATTTTTCCATTGTCTGTTCATTTGCTTTAAGTTTTTTTTCCCAATCTCTCCTGTTGTATGGAGTTGTTATTTATCTCATCTTCCATAGCACTAATTCTATTTTCAACTTCTGTTACCCTGTTGGAGAGCTTATCTATTTTGTCATTCAAGTCGTTTACTGAGTTCTTCAGGCCTGTTATTTGACCTGTTATTTCAGTTTGGAGTTTTGTGATTTCTGTCTTCATATTTTCTTGGTTCTTATTAGTGTTCTGTTCAACTCGATCCATGGTTTCTTTGTGTTCTTTGAGCATCTTCCATATTTCTTGTCTAAACTCCTTATCTGAGAGACTGATTAGTTGTTTGGCCGTTTTCTGGTCATCAGAATTGTCATCTTCATTCTTTATGTCTGGTGCTGGCCTGTGTTGTTTCCCCATTGTCACACTTGTATTGTGGGTTTTTCTACGTGTTGTGGTGGTATTCATTGGCTAAATAATATGTGCGGCCATGCTCATCTGGCTCTGCCCTTTCTGGGTGGATCGACTTGCTTCCAAAGAAGGGGAACTCTCCATGGATGAAACCTCACACAGGATCAAATATTAGGCCTGAGCACGCAGCAGAGAAGACAGTCTGGAGGGAAATGCTGGGCTTCAATGATCCAGCACAGTTCCTAGTGTGATTTTTTTCTTCTTGTTGCAGTGGTGTTCTTTCATTAGAAAGAGCACACGGCCCATAGCTAAGCGGAGCCTAAGTGCTCTTCCTGGAGCCTCTGGGAGAGCGAATTTTCTGGACCCCTTCAGCCCACTCCCAAGAGGTTCAGGAGACAGGACAGTAGACAAAACACACAAAAGCAGCACTCACAGTTTCTCACAGTTGGGAAACACTGGGCAGGCGTAGATTTTTCCAGCCTAATGTCACAAACAGAGGACCTGCCTTCTGGGAAGTACTGCTAATAGCCGGTTTTCACGTTTGGAAGCAGTTCCTTGGCGTTCCGGCCCTTGAATGAGCCTCTGGGAGAGCGAATTTTTGGCTTTTTTCTGCCCACTCCCAAGAGGTTCAGGAGACAAGACAGTAGACAAACACACAAAGGCAGCACTCCCCCTTTTTATTTTTAATTCAGTTTATTAAGTTTCTATTTCTCCAGTTCTTTGCAAGTTTAGCTAATGGTTTATCAATCTTGTTTATTTTTTTCAAAGAACCAACTTTTTGCTTTCATTAAATTTTTGGATTGTTTTTTTGAATTTCCACTTCAATTATTTCTCTTCTAAAGTTTGTTATTTCCTTCTGCCTACTTATTTGAGATTTATTTTGTTGATAATTTTTTAATTTTATAAGGTGTGCCATTAAACTATTTCTGTAGGCCCCTTATTCCTTCCTGATGTGTGCTTGCAAGCTGTAAATTTTTCTTTTAGTACCACTTTTGCTGTGTCCCACAAATTCTGATAATTTGTGTCTTCATTGGGCAGTGTTGAGGTTTCCCACTATTATTGTGTTTCTATTGATATCTTCTTTCAGATTTGTCAACAGATTGTATAAATATTTTGCATTTGTGTCATTGGTTGCATATATGTTTAGGAGTGTGATTTTTTTTTTTCTTTCTATTCTGGCACATTCGTTTTTTTTTTTTTTTAATTTTTATTGTGACCAAAGTGCATACAAATCTTTCACTGCATCATTTATGGTACATAGTGACAAAGAATGAGGGGTGTGGCTTTCTGGGGACCCCGGCCAGCAGGGTGAAGGGGATGAATGCTGCAACTTATTCGTGGATTCCCTGAGGCTGACCCGATCCGAAATATCTGTGGAAAAATCTATAGAGGTTAGAAAGAATGGCCTAAGTCTTGTTGCTGATCAAAGGCAAATTTATTAAGCGGGCAAGTGCTTATATATTTTTACACAAAGGGAGGCATGTCTCAAAAACTATTGGTCATTTCGAACCAGCTTTTATCCAATTATATTCCAAGCATAGGCACATAACCAAAAATGAATAAAGGTACTTAACATTAAACCTATGGGGCATACAAGCATTGGTTAATTAAAACAAGCTTTTCACCAATTATATGCTTACTACAGGTATTTTGCCAAAAAGGGAAAAAGGATAGAGTGTGCCTTGTTAAGCACAGCTCATAGAAGGTGGGGAAGGGTAAAGGGGAAGGCATAACTCAATGGCTGATCCTAGCAATCTTTAGCTTGACCAGAATCAGAGACATATAAGGAAATACTATCTACACCTTGTCCCTGGCCTCATGGCCTTGTGTTTAGCTCAAGGGGCTATCTTTTGTTGCAAGATTTCCTATTTGCTCATGGGCTAAGAACCTGCCGACGGTCACGTATACAGCTCAGTGGAACTTTCCACAGAGACAGAGGCTAAGGTTGATAGCATCCAAATTTTTTGCAGGCTAGAGCAGTCTCCCACAGAGGGGCATTCCCACCACCAGTGTTGTCCTCCCTCCACCTCTGTTCCCAGCATGTATCCCATATCTCCCTCCTCTACCCCCCCCCCCAGAATGCAAGTGCAACTGGTCTCCACTTTACAGCTTGTTGTAGATTGAGCATCTATTCCACCGTCATTGGAGATAAAGAGGAAAAGAAAAAAGGAAGAAAAATATTTGGTGACAACTACCAAAAAAAAGAAAGAAGGGAGAGAAAAAAAGAAAAGAAAAATGGAAGAAAAAAGAAAAAAAATGGACCTGGCAAATAAAAATAAAAATAAATCTTTAAATAATAACTACAAGAGTGAAAAAGAAAGAGAAAAGTGGAAGAAAAAAGAGAAGGAAAATAAAGTCAAAAACTATCAAATCAAAACAAAACAAGAAAACGTATGGGTGCTGGAGTGGCAGGGTTTGGCGTTCTCCCACTTTTTGTTTTCTTTTTTGCATAGGCACAGTGAGCATTGGGGAAGAAAGGGAATTCCTGTGGCCTAAGAGATTTAGGGTTTCTCCATCCTTGAAGCATACCATCATGGGATCAATCCCTGGCTCCATATATACTCATTACCCCATCCCAAAGGCTTTTTTGTGATGCCAGGAAAGTTTCCTCTCGGTTGTGTGTGAGAAAATCAAGCCACTGTAGCTAGCGATCTTGGTATTTGCGTAGGTTATAGGTCAGGGTCTAGGATAGAGTCTCTAGGTTCTAGAGGTTCCTATCCATTGTTGTTGTTGTGTTCAGTCTTCTGTAACACTTGCTCCCTGTTTTCATTCAATCCCTAAACTGAAGCCTAGGATATTATGTATCCAAAGGTTCTGCTCAGTCTCTGTTGTCCAAGTTGGACCTCTGCAATAAGACATCTTGTTGTTGTTGTTGTTGTTTTTTATGTGTCCTGGACTACAGCCTAGGGTAGGGTTTTCCTTATTAGTCCCAAGGTAGGTTCTGTTCAGTCACGGTTGTCAAAGTCAGTTTTCTGTTGTTGGTGCTCTTATTTTTCACAGTTCAAAGGATGGTATCTCTTCTGATTTCCATTTAATGTTAGGTGATGTGATAGGACAGCCTGGTCTTAGGTCAAGTTTTCTTTTCCTTGTTGTCATATCAAAATTGGCACAAGTTGGTGCCAGAGCAGTGTTAAATATCTCCCAATGGAGCTTAGTTCCTGGTGGTGTTGCCGAGCTGTATCATTTCTACATAGGGGATCTGGGGTTTGGGATTGGACTAACACTGTCTAATCTCCTGGGGACTGCGTTGTATCCACATGACACATATTCAGGATGGAAGTCACCCTTCTGCTATAAAAAGTGAGTTCTTATCCCTAGAAGATAAGATCTTGTTTCTGTGTCTATGGTTTCCCCCTTTTTTTTACTGTGCCCATACAAAAATGTATGGTGTCATACTGTGTTGCTGGTGCTATTCTGGGTAAGGATGACAGGCTGCACACACAGTCTCTGTCGTCTGTTTTTGTTCTGAGCTTTTATCCCAGTCAAGGCTTTTAGTACCAAGCAGCACCAAAAGTGGTAAGAATAGAGAAAAAATGTATATATTAAAATAAAACAAATAAATAAAACTGAGTTACAAAGAAAAGGTATTCAAATAAAACAAGTGGTGGAGGAAGCTACCTGTATATTTAGGAATATACATCTTAAGATGTATTGTTATACAGGTATTGAGCTTCCATAGGCAATATAAGACTCCCAATTAGGTCTTTTGATATATTCTTGTGGGGAGTAAAAAACCAAGTTTTTTTCCAAGGCCTTGGAATTGAGTTTGAGAGATGCTTTGCTGCATTACGAGACCATATAGTGTTTTTGAGCTGGGGGTTTTGCTGAGGCTGGTTCCTGTATCATGCAACAGTACACGATTTGGTGGGGGTGAGAGGGGCCATCAAGCATAAGTCAGCAGGTGTGCTGGTTGTAGTTCTTTGCCGAGGCATGAGAACAGGAACCCAGAGGGTGTCTTTCACTGAAGAGCTGGAAGGTGGTCTGTTGGGGCAGGAGGTCAATCTTGGTGCCTACCGAGTTAGGAACTGAGGGAAAAGAGGGTTAAATTAGGAGAAGATAATGGATCAGGATTGGGAGATGAGGGGATAGAAGAGACACAGAGGTAGGGGAGGGGCAATACATGACAGGGGCTATATATATATATATATATATATATATATATATATATATGTATAGCTTGGAGTCAGTACGGAAAGTCACGTCCACATAAAGACTCACTTTAAAGATCTATTTGAGTGTTATCATCCAAATCTTTGGCATTCTATTTCCTTTCCTAGGAACCATCTAGAATAAAGAACATTTTTAGATAATGCTTAAAAAGTATATTTGTCAAATATATAACCTGCACGGTTATGAAAATGAGTATTAGTAAGAAAAGACACTGCTGCAGGGGGTCCAGTATGAATACAGGAGGAGTTTCTCTCCTCCCCTCTCCTCCCAGAGCCCAGTTGCCAGACCTGGCCCTGAAGATCAGTCTGGCATGGGGGGGCTCTCGGTCTCTTGGACTAAGTGGTTAGCCCAGGAGGCCATTGGCCAGCTGTCTACCCAAATTCCCAGCCAAACCCGTAGGAAAGGAGCAGGAATTCTGGCATGTGGGATCCTCTGGGTCCAGCTGCAGCCTCTCTCCAGTATGAAAAAGCATGGGGGAGGAGTTTGCCTCCTCCCCATCCCCCCAGAGCTCAGATGCCAGACCTGGCCTTGAAAGCCAGCCTGGCGTGGGGGGCTGTTGGTCTTTTGGACTAACTGGTCAGTCCCGGAGGCCTTTGGCCAGCTGTCTGTCCAGAGTCCCAGCCATGCCAGTAAAAGAGGAGCAGTAATCCTGGCATGTGGGATCTTCTGGTTCCAGCTGCAGCCTTCCTCTCCAGTTTGAAAAAGCATGGGATTGGAGTTTCCCTCCTCCCCGCTCCCCCCAGAGCCCAGATGCCAAACCTAGCCCTGAAGACCAGTCTGGCATGGGGGCTCTCGGTCTCTTGGACTAGGTGGTCAGCCAAGGAGGCCATTGGCCAGCTGTCTGCCCAGATTCCCAGCCATACCTTTAGGAGAGGAGTAGAAATCCTAGGAGTGTGATTTTTTTCCTGTTGTACATACCTCTTGATTATTAGGAAATGTCTTTCTTTGTCCCTTATAACTTTTCTGAGTCTAAAGTTTATGTCATCTTATATTATACTAATATGGCCACTCAGCCTTTTTTTTTTAAGGGGAGTTCTTTCTTTGATTGAATGATTTTCCCTTCAACCTTGGATTGTGATTCAGTGTGTCTTCTGACTATATGTATTTCTTGTAGGCAGTAGAATGTTAGATTCAGCATTTTTTTTTATCCATTTTGCCTCTCTGGGTCTCTTAAGTGGTGAATTTAGCCCATTAACATTGAGATAATTATCATGAGATTTAGTACCTACCATCTTTGTCTAGAAGTTTGGTGTGTCTTTTGGCTTATCTTGTCTTAAAGTAGATCTTTCAGTTTATCTTTTTTTTAAGGCTGGGTTTGAGTCTGTAAAGTTTCTGAGCTGCTGTTTATCCATGAAGCTATGTATACTTCCTTCAAACATGAAAGTGAATTTTGCTGAGTGCAGTATTTTATGTGAAACATTCATTTCATTGAGTTTTGTCACTATATTCCATCACTGCCTTCTGGCCTTGAGGATTTCTTGTGACATGTCTGCTGTAAATCTTAAGAATGTTTCTTTTATTGTAATTTCTTTTTTTGATCTTGCTGCTTTCAATATTCTATCCCTATCTGTGGGATTTGTCATTGTGACTAGGATGTGTCTTGGGGTGCTTCTCCTCAGGTTTCTTCTAGCTGGTACTCTTTGGGCATGCAGGATTTGGTTGCATGCAGTCTTTAGCTCTGGGAGTTTCTTTGTAATGATGTCCTTGACTATTGATTCTTCCTGGGGATTTTCTCCCTGGGTTTCTGAGACTCCAATAATTCTTAGGTTGTTTCTGTTGAGTTTATCAAAGACTTCTATTTTTATCTGTTCACATTCTTTTAATATTTTTCCATTAGCTGATCATTTGCTTTAAGGTTATTTTCCAATCTCTTTTGCTGTATGGAGTTGTTCTGCATCTCATCATCCAGCTCACTGATTCTGATCTCAGCTGCTGTTGAAGAGGCTTTTCATTAAGGTTTTCATTTCTTCTACTGAGTTTTTCAGTCCTGTTATTTTAGTTTGGATTTTTTTGATTTATATATTTGTGGTTTGTTCAGCTTGACCTATGCTTTATTTGAATTCTATTAACATCCTCCATATTTCTTCTCTAAATTATTGTTTTGGGGGGACACACCCGATTGACACTAAGTGGTTCCTCCTGGCTATGTGCTCAGAAATCACTCATGGGCACATGGAACTCTGGGGGATAAAACTGCAGTTCGTCCTAGGCTAGTGCTTGCAAGGCAGACACCTTACTTCTAGTGCCACTGCTCCAGCCCCTTTTCTAAACTTCTTATCTGAGAGGCTAACTGGCTGTTTTTTTTTTTTTTTCAGTTCATCAGAGCTGCCATCTTAATTTTCTATGTGTAGTGTTTTCCTGCACCCCTTTGTGGGAGAGACAACCTACCTTGTGTTGAACCCTAAAGAGATTATATTCGCTGAGGTCTTTCTTGGCTGCCTCACACAGGAAAGCAGGAAACCAGGCAGGGAGCAAAGCAGCAGTCTTTTATACTGTCTTATTTGTGCACAAGTACATGGCAGGAATCATCCTCCACCCTTCATGGGTGGAGACTGCCTACCTTGTCATGATCCCTGAGGAGAATATGTTCATTGGGGCCTTTCTTCACTGCCTCGCATAGGAAAGCAGGAAATCAGGTAGGGAGCAAGGAAATGACCCATTATACTGCCCCTTATGATGATCCCTGAAGAGCTTATGTTTTCTGGGACCTTTCTTGGCTGCCTCACTCAGGAAAGCAGAAAAACCTCATTTGCAAGTTTCTAAGGGAAAAGTGACTAATCTGGATAATACCATGATCTTGGAATTCTAGCTTCTGGATCTGCAATAAATAGATTTCTGTTGCAAGCTATCCAGTCATGGGATATTATGCAGACTGCTTTATTATTTTACATAACACACATGACTTATAAGGGATCATATATAGATATATAGATATAGACATATAGATAGAATGAATGTTAACTAGAATTTTTTTATTTGTTGCTGTACCACTGTGACACACAGTGGGCATGCAATAAATATTTACTTGATAAACAAATTATATTAGATTTTTATAGTTATTATAAACAAAGAAACTAAACATTTTATTAGCATATGGTATTTTTGACCCTTATAATGGCATTTACCATATGATCTATCTTTTTTCTTTTGCCTGCCCCCATATGACCAATCTTATCTCTTTTCTACCCACCCTCCTCTTATTCTCTGATCATCTCATTTTATTATCTGATCATTTCATCTGCTTCACCAGTATCATTAGACTGTGTGCTTTTAGAAGGCATGTATCTTGTCTCTTCATTGTCCTTTTTTGGCTCATGGCTCTTCTTTCTTTTTTAATAATATCTTTATTTAAGCTCCATGATTACAAAAATGTTTGAAGTTGGGTTTCAGTCATAAATTGCACCGTTCCTGCCACCAATGACCATCATCTTCCTCCTCCCTACCCCTTTTATCTCTTTTTTTGGGTTTATAAATGCATCCTAAAATGAAGTGTCTAGATGTTGAGAGTATCTATAGAAATTACTAAAGGAATGGAAGTATGTGGTATTAAGCCAGCTACAACTGTGGGCAACTGGAGCTTAATCCTGTGGTGAAACTCTGGAAAAGAATATGACAGGTAGCTAGCAAATGATTCTACCTAAGGTATGAGAGAGCTTTTATCCACCAAATCTTGATAGTTATTGCTCTGCTATAATAAACTTCATGCTTTTTACTGTTCCAGAAAAAACTCTTAGTTCCAGAAGTGCTCTTACAGACAGCTGGAAGTCTGATATTGAAATGGGAAGGTCCTGGACTATGGGTGGAATCTTTCCCACCCCACTATATCTCATAGTCATTTGTCTGCAGCACCCAAAAGTCTACAGATACAATATGACATCTTTCCTGACTTTTACATTATTACTTTCATTCATCTGGGTTTCAGAAAAGTAAAGCTTTACAAATAAAAGCTAATAGAAACACACCTGAAACACTTCTACCCTCAATGCATTCACAATGACTGCATTTTATATATTCACTGCACATGCAAAATGCTCCCCATTATTCAGAAGTATATATGGCATAGGTGGACTGTGTTGAGTTTCAAGCTGAAGGCAATGATATCAAACTTTCTGGTGGCAGCATGGCCCTGATTTGACCTTTTATTTATGTATTGATGTTTCCTCTTAAGCTCAGAACTGGCATTGTTCCAACTTTGGGTGTTATTCAATACGAGCTTTTACAAAAAAAAACTCCACCTCCATTTATTTATTTTTCTTGGATGAGGTTTTTAAAAAATGTTAATCTATAGCTCCTCCTCCTCTGTAATTATACTTGCCAGAGGAGTAGGAGCCAAACAATTAAATTCCCCATAGGTGTTGGATGTAATAATGCCTCATGAATCAGAAGATTAAGCATAGCAACAACAAATGGAACAAGATGCTCTAAGCTCTGTTTTTCCTGCAGAACAGCAAATAGTTGCAAATCAAAAAGCAGTTCTCCTTAATTACCACTGTATGAGGTAGTAAGCTAAAAGCAGGCTCATTTGGTAATGTTTTCTGTGTGGTTATGGTATGTACACACAGTGCAAGCCTTTCTGCACTGTCTAATAGACAATATTATACTCTAGGGTATTGCCTACATTCTTATGTGGAGATACAACTGGTACGCCCAGGATACTGGCCTCTGAGCTATATGTACACTGAACTAAAGGAGCAGTTTTTCTTGCTCAAGTCAGACAACTGTTTATACTTAAACACATTCTTTATAACTTAAAACATGCCCTACTAGGTGAAGGTCTGTGAGTAGGACAGGCTGTAATCATGGGCTACTAGCACAGGCAGGCCTACAAGCTGTAGCTTGTAGAGAGCTTCACTAAATTGACATGTTTTTTCTCTTTCTTTACCCTTGAATCAACTACCCCACTGATCTGCAGACCTTTGGGAATGTGAGCCATTGTAGCAGAAATCTAATAACCAGTGTAGGGAAATGAAGAACAGCATTGTAGCCCTTCTCTTTGGTCCCCAAATTAGACCTGCTTGTTTATTAAAACTGGTCAACAGTTTAATTAGCATTCCATGTTTGTTATTTCTTTAATCAAGAATTCAAACAGAACAAGGCAACAAGCCAGGCCAGTAATGAGTCTCCTCCACCTACTCTTAAGTTAAATACTTGCTGAGCTTCCTATTTGTTTCCCAATGATGTCTCATCACTGATATACTTTCACTTATCATCAGGGTTACTGGGCACTGCTTCTAAATGCATACTAATTGGCAGTAGGCGATGTATATGTTTATGTCAATTTATAGTTATATATAGGTACCCATGCATTTATTTAAGTGAGAAGAACCGAATGCTTTTTTCTGAAGGAATTTGTGAGATAGTGAGGCCATCTCTGAGGAAAAATGATTCACAAGATCTACTGACTCATTTGTGAAAGCTCATAAATTAACCTCCCTGCTTTCATAAAGTTCACTTGAGACATATCAAGCCGGGGTATTAAAAATGTTCTCTTCAATAGTGCTCTAGTATCTAATTACTTGGGTACTTTTAACAAGTTGAGGTTGTCAAAGTCAGGGTCAACTTGGCAAATGTGTTTCATTTGGTTTTATCCAGAATACTGTTCTGTTTAGCTGCAAATGTAGATAACTTAGCAGTGTTAATAAAATTATGCAAATCCTAATTGCAAATGGTTTTCCTTTTAGCTTTTTTACATTAGACTAACTGTAGTAATTATTTGAAAACCTTTCTGAATCTCACACTTAATAAAAGGGAATTTTATGCAAACAACGAAAGAGAATTTCAAAGCAGTCACAGAGGGTGGTGCTGGTTTGCCTTAAGGCGCTGGTAAACTAAAGAGTTTATTTCTGAGCATCCTAATTTCAGTGCCATGATCCTCTGAGGTTTTGGAAGATCTACAGAAAATGGCGAAGGGAACAGAAGCTTAGATCCTATGTACAAGCTGAGAAGGAGCCTGACGAGTGGCTTAATTGTCCATTGCCTAGCTTTAGAGGTATAATAGGTTAAACAAAGTAATTTTTAAGGGGATTACAGAAACTGGATTCTGCTTGTTCTAATCATATCCTATCTCTGCAATCTTCTTTTGTACTAACTAGGACAATTTTAGGACCTATCCCATGTGATTGTCTGTAGAAAATATTGTTCTAGTAACCATGAAGTAATGTACTAAGAACCACAACTAACACACAGTATTGTGTGTCCTTTACTATTACACATACTGTGACTTTTAAAATGTAGATTAATGAAACAACCCAAACATGGCCATGGCTGGAGCATCTTTCAAGTGGTGAGTTATGTCTATGGTTAGTAGGATGATCTGTTAGAGAAGGCAGGACATTTGAACTCACCTTGGTAGAACCTGGAAGAGACAGCCACTGTGCAGGTTTGGAGTAGTATGGATCTGGGAATTCGGTATTTATCTGGATTTTAGTATGTATAACTTTGGAAAAAGTGACTTAAACTCTTAAAGACTCCATTGTCTTTGCAGAGGTAATAGATTCACTTTAGAGATTCTTGTGAAGATGAAAGGAAATTATAAGAAGCACTCAGCATTAGCAACTGGAATGTATAAGTGTCAGATAAAGGAGAACATTTTTCAACTTTAGTTTTATTAAGATTTTGTGTCAGAATTTTTATTTTGGGGTAGCTGTTCTGTGCACTGGAAGATGTTGCATAACACTTATCACTAATAGTATCTCTCATCAATTTTCCCAACCAAGAACATGCTTGCATATCCTAGAGGGCAGGGGAGAATTTGTCCCTGGTTAAAAATCAATGAGAAAGGGGCTGGCGAGGTGGCGCTAGAGGTAAGGTGTTTGCCTTGCAAGTGCTAGCCAAGGAAAGGACCATGGTTCGATCCCCCGGCGTCCCATATGGTCCCCCCAAGCCAGGGGCAATTTCTGAGCACGTAGCCAGGAATAACCCCTGAGCATCAAACAGGTGTGGCCCAAAAAACCAAAAAAAAAAAAAGTGTTAAAAAAAATCAATGAGAAAAAAAAGCTGAGGTTAAGTGAGAAGTAGTCTAAGTAACAAGAGTACTCACACATGATTTTAGTTTTTGACCAAGTCTATTGTCCATGAGAAGAAAGGGAGGGGTAAACAAAACAATTATTTTGTCCAGTGTGCCACAAGTTCTTACTAGCAGTCTACTGGTCTGTAGTGGCAGAGTCCCATTAAGTTCTTCATTGATAGATGACGGCTATCCTCAGTAGTCCCTCCCAACCACTTTCTTTGATCCTAGAGACCAGACCCTATTAGACAAAACCTATGTAAGACCTGGACTTTTGATCTCATACCAAGTAAATGACAGTAGTGAAACTATTAGTCTCAATTTTAAAATCTTTCCAAACGGAGGCAAGATAATTAAGGCCCATTTAAAAAAATTTAGCCCAATTTGGTTTGGACTTGCTTTTCTTACTAATGTTGCTAATGTTGGATATGAATTTATATTCTAATTGGTTGTGCTGGTTGTGCTAAGCAAAACAAAATGGAAATACAGGTCTAAGGAGATGGCTCAAAGGGCTGGAATCTGGAATCTGAGAGGCCTTGGTTCAACACTCCTTACTGAATGCCCCTGAGCACTATTGGGAGCAACATGAGAATAAAGCACCAAGAATAGTTCCTGAGCACCCTGGGTGTGTCTCATAAAATAAAAATACCAAAACTAACAACAACAAAATACAGAAAGTGGATAGAAAAAATGGCTTTGTTCATTTATTAAACAATATTAATAGAGAGTTTCCATTTCCAGGCATGTGAATAAGAGAAAGGGAAGAGGAGGAAAAACAATCAAACTTTTTCTTCCTCCCAGAAGAAAGCAGGTCAATTTTTCAGAACAAAAATCACCAGTTCAACAGGGATGTGCCTTCATAGTTAGCCTATAAGGGATTTATATGTATTTATCTTGGTGTGTCAAGTACTAGACCCCAGGGTAAGGAGTGGAAAATGTGGTAAGGAAAAGAAACCTGTGGAAAATTAAGTAGGTGTTTCAAGTTGAATTCTGTATTCAATATTACTATACTTATTATTTATTACCTTGGTTTGGGGTCAGATACACTGTGCTCAGGGTTGACTCCTGGCTCTGTGCTTAGGGTTTACTTCCTCCTGGCTGTGCTTGGAGGATCTTATTTGGTACTGGGGAGTAAACCTAAGTCAAATGTCTGCAAGGCAAGCACCTTAACCCCTGTACAATCTTTCTGGCCCCAGTTTCTATATTTTTTAATCAGTTGGTCTCTAATGTACTGTTGAGATAAATTGGCCTTTTAAAGCTCACTGAGTGGACAGGACAGTAACTGAAAGGATTCCAGGTTTAATTTGTCACTACAGAGATCCCAAATACTTCTGTGAGTGAGCACTGAGCACTTATCTGGAGTATCCACTGAGCACTGCCATATGTGTTCCTCCCATCAAAAGAAACCAACAAATACAAAACCTCACAGAGAACATTAAATTAAAATTTACTAATGATATTTTACAGTGCTCTTAACATACTAAGCACAATTGACCTACTAAAAGGATTATTAACTGACTCAGAAATATTTGTAACTATTTGGTGGGAAGGGAGTGGGAAGTGGGAGGAGTGATTGGAGGGGGGGTTTGGATCACATGCAGTAGTACTCAAGGGATGATATATGGTGTCAGAGAACTATATGCAATGTTAGGGATCAAACTGGGATAAGCAAGATTTGAGGCAATGCCTTTGCCCCTGTACTATCTAGCTGCAACCTTATACATATTATCAAATACGTAAGTTTTTCAGAATCAGTTGCTCTGGGATATCTTCATATTTTTCAGTGTTTTTGTTTTGTTTTGGGCAATATCCACAGTGGGTGCTCATAACTCTGTGCTCTGGGACTACTCCTGAAATTACTTAGGGGACCAAATGTGGGGCAGGAGATTCAAAGTGGGATCAGCAGAACACAAGGCAAATGTCATAACTCCTGTACGTCTCTCTTGCCGGCTTTTTCAGTTTTCTAAGTCAGTTTAAAAATATTATTTAACATTACAGGTTTAGCATCTAGTAATTAACCACATGTGGTTATTCAAACATTAAATGTGGTCCAGGAATGTGCAATACTAGAATAATTCCCTTCACACTTTAAGGGAAACAAGTTTAGACAGTTTGTATAGGAGTGAAACTTTTTTCTCCTGAGATTTTTCTTTCTGTGACTCATTCCTTCTCCTAAATCTTTAGGAAGTCAGTCAGGCTTTTTCTCCCTGGTTGTTTGCAGCAAAGTGGAACAATCCAGGCAAAACTTATATAACACTGTACCAGGCCATTGTGAACAGAGGTTGTGCCACTTCTGTGGGGAGGGGGCAACTCAGATTGTCAAGCAAAACAAATTTACTACAGTAATTACCCTTTATCATTAATGATAGGTAATTGCCATAGCAACTGGCTGCCACCTGTCTCTCATATTCCAGCTCTGTGTGCTCTGAAACAAAATAAGAGAATACTGCAAAGTCAGTTGGCGGAGCCATAAGTCTGAAGTGGGAAGAAAACTTGTTTTCAGAATTAAGCAATTGGTAGGCATGGTGTTTTTATGGTGTTACTGCAGCATTAAATAACAATCGTATTTAACAAAATAATTTTAAAACAACCACACCATATGAATGGTACTGGCCAAGCACAGACAATTGTTTAAGGGTATAGAACTCTGCAGTTGGAGGAGAGTGGGACTTCAGTGAGCTTCTCTACTTACTGGCTGAGGGACCCAGGACAAATAGCTTAGCCTCCCTAAAGCTAAACTCATAGGTGGCAAGAAGGATCATACTCGATAATGTTTGGAAAGCACATAGACCAAGGTGACTGACTTCAAGGTGTGTGCTGAAAACATCTGCTGTTTGACAGCTTGAGAACTCAGTACACAGCAAGGCTACAGCATGGCCTTGACTCTGGTTACTTCATGAATTAGATCTGTAGTGGACCACTCATCGGGGAACCCAAGCCTCTAAATTACAAGCTCTCCAAGCTCTTTCTCCATTTTTCTTTGTGTATATGAAAGCAGAGGCTCAGAGGCAGACACAGCCTGAATGATGACATTTTGGTCGTCTCTCTATTTTAGATATGTCTTCTCAATACCCGAGTTCAGCAGGTTATTTACACTTCACATAGACAAATCTCTGACAGCTGAAATTAGTTTTTCTTTTGAATCTCCTTGATTATGTCTCTAACCTCTTTAGCACTCCTCTCACCCCCTGAGTCTTGGCACTGTGCTAAGGCCAATTAGAGATGCTAACCACTCTGTGCCTACAGCGGAGGCATTTGTTGTTGTTGTTACTGGGCTGGTGAGGACGTGCCAAATACTCTCTTTGACCAACATGCCAAGGAAAACCTCTTCAATAACCAGAATGGGTTTTATCAGGTGTGTCTACCTCATTCCTGGCTTATCTAGATAGTGTTAAGAAAAACGGTCATCTCTACCCCATCCCACACTATGTCCCTAACAGGACAATTTAACTGTCACAAACACCAGCTTTTAACAATTAATTGAGTGCTGTTTTGGATTTCAGTCATCTAAAGCAGAAAACCCTGGGTCATTCTTGGCTCCATTACCCAACATATTTAAATTCTGCTATTTGTTCCCCTCTTGAACAGCCTTTGGCTCTGTTTTCTGTATAAACTCACAGCTTTTTCTTAGTTCATGTCTCTTTGTCGCTCTCCCCACGAATTGCTGCAACAGCCTACTGGCTGGTCTCCTCCTCTCCTATTCATTTTCCACACTTCAGTCAGCATGATTTTATAAAATGCTAATGTAATCATGTAACTGTCCTTAAAAAAGAACTTTTAGTGCATTCCTCTAACCTCCGTTATCAAGATCCTTAGCCATCTGCTTCGACTCACCTCTGTAGTTACTTCCGTTGTTAGGACTCTTCTCCAGGGATACCAACCTCCACCAAACTATTCTGTGCTGCTGCTTTTTTTTTTTTTTTTTAATTTTTTGCTTTTGCCTAGACTTTTCTATATTAAATATCCTTCATTTTTATTCACATTTCAAATTCCCATCAGCTTCATCTCCTCTTGGAGAACTTTTCCATTTCCATTCCCCTAAAGATTATAATTGCTTCCTTTCTCAGTTTTATATATTGATCATAATTCTATTATTTAAAAGAATTTTACCTTCCCCTCACTTTTGAGATTGCTTTTGTCTCAATAAGTTCTGGTATCATTTTGATACCCTCAGGTCTGGAAATGTAGAATAAGTCAATCCCTAATGAAATTTTGTTTAGGTAGAATATTTATTTTTATGGATGTGCCATCCACAAAAGGCTTTAGAAAAACTGTACTAATAGATGAACTTTATTGGAATTGTGTTTTTAAATAATTCCTGAGTCTGTATAATAATTTAAAAAAAATTGTAGATTTGTGGCTTTATACTCTGGACATATTTAATAGTTCCTTGCTTTTCTTAATCAAGATTTATTTTTATACCTGCAACACTTAAAAATGCTCTTCAAATGATAAAGACAAAATTGGTAGTCAAAATATTTAAGTTCAGTGCAAAAACAACATCAACAAAACTATATAAAGATTGCAAGAAAAAAGCATAAAATACTGGTGGTGTTTATTTGTGGATAGAATGATTATATTTAAATTTTGTTCTCTTATTTGTTTTTATTTTAACCATTTCAAAAGCTGCAATTTTTATCATTAGAAAATTTATAGAAATTGACATGAATAGCAATTTATTTTTCTTTCGAAGAGTAACCTTAAATCTATTTATTCTTGTACTTAGGTAGGTAAATGTCTTGTTTATTTAAAGATAACATGGATTATTTTTCATGTTCTTGAGCAAATATAATTATTTTTTGGCTATCAGAATTTTATTGCGTAGTTTAGATTGCAAATCATTATTTCCACTAGATGTCACCAAACTACTGACAAAAGTAGCTCAAATACTTTACACATTAAGAGCTTTAAAAAAAAAAAACATTTCAAACCCCATTATTCAGTATTCCTTGGTATCACACAAAGCACTCAAAAATTCAAAGAACTAGCTAGAAAATGCAGATTACATAATGTTCTGACTTCTTACATAACAAGTGAGGGTTTCTATGTATTTACTGGCTTCATTTCATATTTTGTTATCTGCTCAGTATACATGTAAGGGAAAATTTATTATTAGGAGCTCTGCTTAAATTTTATTTAAAATTATTATTCTTAAATGATTTCAGTTTTTACCCAGCAAAAGGACGTCAGTATCCTGAAACTACTTTTTGAATGGTATTTAATCATCTTTCATCACAGAAAGGCTAGCTAGCATCTTGGTTACTGAACAGAAATATGTGATGATTTTCAGGACATTTGAATTTATTTTCTGTTTATAGTTTATGTTGTATTTCAGAGAGCAAAGTAAATAACTTCCCTAAGGAATCAAACAAGATATCTCTAATGTAATAAAGGACAGATTAAGTCATATTTCTTTAAATATATGAACGTATTTACTATGTAGGTTCAAAACGAATCCTTTTTTTCATTGGTTCAGTTAGCAACTCAAGTGGGGAGTTGGATAAAGCTTATTTCTAATCATTGTGGCACAGAAATGAAAATGATTGGCCAACCAAAGAATATTTAAATAAGGCAGTGGGCTCTTGGAAAGGAATTCATGTTCTGTTTCCTATATTATTGCTCTCCACTATGGTCTTTGGTTTTTCAAAGATGTGATTATTTTCCTTACACTTCACTATGGGACAATACGTTTATAAAATAAATAAGACCATATTTCTTAGATTTCTTAGATTTTCTTTTTAAGATTATCTTGGAAACAAATCTCTTTTCAATCTTCAAAATTTTTAATATTGTCTAACTTAAAATTTTCTTACTAACATATTAGTACTGTATTCTGTGTAAAAACTTAAAAATAACCAAGATAAATGGTTAATGTAACTTTGAGGATACATATGGAATAAAAGCCACTACTGATTTCAAGAAGTTAAGAAACAAACCCCACTAGAAGCTTCTTGTCATCACTCCTTTATCTCAGAAAATTTCTAAAACATTTTTAAAGAAATAAAAAATGATTGATCATCACATTTTCAAATGTTATTAATCTAAAATAAGTAAATGCCTTTAATCTGGAATCTTTAACTGGAAAATATTAGGCTTAGCATAACAAAATGCATCTTACTTTGTTTTATGCAGAATATGAATAATAAAAATTTGATACAAATATGATGACCGGGAAAATAATCTTAATATTCTGGGATTTCATTTTTCACAAGTGTTTTCCAGTGTTGCACTGATGCAGCATGAATAGTTGCAGCATATGAGAACTCAATCTGTGCTAGGTCCCCCTTCAATATTGTAGCATGTAGCATCAATTTAGTTTTGCTGCCCTTGGCATTTCCTTTAAATATTTCTACTTGAACCTCTCAAACTATTTACCTCAGTTCTCTGGATATAGTGACAAGTCTCAACTACAAAGTAGAGAAGCTATTTGTTGATATCCCTTTCCAGATAACTTATTTGATTGCTCTACATTAAAAAAGAAGAATCTCCCATCAGCTGCATACAAGGACTCATCAACTCATCTTGACAGGTTCTTGTTAGTATTTCATGTTTCCCTTTTGCGTGGCTATCAAGACCTTATGATTCAGCCCCAAGGCATAAGTGCATTTATCCTAATAATTTTATTTTCACAATCATGATCTCCTTGGTTTATTTAAACTGTATTATTAAACTTGGATTATTTAAACTGTAAACAGACAGAATTAATTTACCATAAAACTCCTCTGGCTCTGGGACCAGAGAAAAAGTACAGCAGATAACCCAGGTTTGATCATCAACACAACATATGGTCCCTGGAACCCTACCAGAGCTCTGAGTACACATCCAAGAATAAGTATTGAGCATTTCTGAATGTACCCCATTACTCTCTATTTCCCGACAGCAAAAAATAAAGAAATTATTCTGGCTCTGGAGAGTCTAAGAATCTAAGACTGAAAATTTCATCTTTTAAAATAAAAGATCATGTCAGGGTAGATTAATTTATTAATAGATATTTGTAGTAATTTGCTGCAGTTTTTTTTAGCTTCCTGTGCTATGATGAATGCTCTAGATTAGAACAAACTTGCTTTGAAGGAGTTAGTTTTAGAATGAAAGTATTAGTATCTGTACAGTTTGGTGAAAAAAAGTCCAGCATTACATTTTATATTGCCTTTGGCTTTGGGAATCAGCCATGAAAATTTACTCGTTGCTGAAGAGTAGTGAAACACATTTTTTGCCGACATGGCATCATCTGTGGTGTGGATGGAATCTTCATGCTGACAAATCCTGCATAAATGGCTGTTAGAGCCAGTAGGCACTCCTGATGATTAACTATAAAAATGTTTTTGACTCTGGTGGCTGACAAGAATGACAATGCTTTGGCCAGACTGGCCTCCTTCTGGGCACCAAAGGATGTTTCAGTCTTGGTTTTACCATCTGGTTTCAATAAAAGCCAGGAAAGATAAAGAGAAGAGAGAAGAGAGTCTTTTAAAAAGGCAGCAAGAGATTAATTCTTCTGGTTGTATAATCTGTCTTTGGTAAGGGATGGTGGTGGGAGTGGGTAAGTACTTAGGCTTGGAGGAAAAAAAAATCCAAGCTTCTCAAATTCTATTTTCTAGGATAGATAAAGGCGTTTTGAACATCCCCATACAGCAAAGGCATCTGACAGTGAGCTACAAATAAGCTTTATGTGGGAAAGACAGATCAATGCATATGCTTGCATTATACAATTTATAGTATGCCTGAGGAAGATAAGCATATACTTTTTGGGAAGCATGTCTTTCTAAGAAAATACCAGTTTATTATTCTAACATAAGAACACTTAGTTCTGCAAACAGTAATAAAAGCAGCAGCAACAATGACAATAATATTTCTGTAATGTTTTCTAATTTTCAAGAGGTAGTCAACTATTTTCTCTAATGTTAATAAAAACTTGTATTACAGGTTATTTTTTATACCATTAATTTACACATAAGGAAACAAATTTAGAGAAACTATTTTTTCCAAGATTGCACAGCAAGAGGCAGGGTGGTCAGGAGTGAAGCAAGTAACTCTAGTGACTTTTCACTGAATCCTGTTTACTTGAAACTGCTTTATATTGCATCATTTCCTCTCAGCAACATTCCCAAGCTTTGAGGAAATTCCTGTCCAGAACTCTGGGCCTAATTTGAAAAATAAAATATTGCCTCACTCCTCACAAAATTTGTCACGATTTTACAGAGAAAGTTTCTTAGACTTACACTTATAACTCTAATGCATGGAATATATTGTCTCATCAGCAATAGTATCAGTAATAAGAACGTGAATTGCACAGGTGGTGTAGTATAGATTTTAACTGACTTGAATGGGAAAATACAGAGAAAGCCAACTTTCTTAACATTCAAAAAGGCTTATTTGTAGAATAGTGTTGCCTAAGTGATACAGAGGGAAAAAACCCTACATTTGTCTCATCTTAGAGTTGCCACTTAATTTTATAGCTAGTATCTATAACATCCGTAGCCTTTTTGCAAATGAAAATGCAATTTCATAAAATGAAAGACAAGACCAATGAATGACAAAAGACAAACTTATCTATTTAGTACAATAATGGACACATAATAAATAACATGTTTTTTAATTTTATTTTTTAATATCAGAGCTATGATTAAACTGACTAAATGACTCCCTTCTTTGATTTCCACAGAGTATTTAGGAATAATTTGGCAAGTAATTTTTAAGAAATTTTATTTTAATGAAAAATAAAATGAGTTACTTTTAAATACAAATTAATAAAAATGTTTTTTGGTTACATGGTTGTAAGATATGTGTTAGTTTTTCTATTAGATTATAAACTCTCTATGGCTGTGAATCATTAT
This sequence comes from Suncus etruscus, assembly GCF_024139225.1. Taxonomy (NCBI): domain Eukaryota; kingdom Metazoa; phylum Chordata; class Mammalia; order Eulipotyphla; family Soricidae; genus Suncus; species Suncus etruscus. Next base: position 58,272,847 of record NC_064849.1, read on the forward strand.
TTTTATCTTCATTATATACTCCCTAATAAATATTCGGATATATGATCCTATTTTCAACAACTCTTATTGGTTGCTTCAAAATCAAGACAGAAGCATATGTACTAGCTGAGCTATGCTGAAAGAATTCTGGGAGTGAGGATGGAGTGAGAAAAGAGCAGACCATGCTTGACCACCTATATTATATAACAGGCATCTACTCTGGCCTCTAATGTAATTGTAATCCTCCTAACAATTCTATCCTTATTTTATGTAAGAGGAGAAAAATGATGCATGATGGCATCTGTTTTCTCACTGAGACTTGGAGTATTGGGATAATTGGGACCTATTCTGAGAAGAGCTGGATACAGATGCACCAACCACTCCATAAACTCAAACTATGTAAACTGGGCACTCAAACTTGAGAGTGGCTTTTTACGGCTATCATTTGTCTTTGTGTTCAAATACTTCTCTCCCAGGAGCACTGGCTTCTAGGTCCCTGTGGCTACATTTGCACGTGTTTTTTGAGACTTCTTTGGTAAATTAAAGAATATTTAATTAATGGGGGAGGTTGTTGAGGTCACACCCAGCTGTGTTCAGGGCTTACTCCTGGCTTTGCACTCAAGTATCACTCCTGGGAGGACTCGGGGAAAAAAGCCATTGGTTGCAGGAATTGAACCTGGATTGGTCTCATACAAGAGAAATGCTCTTTCCCCTATCCTATCATTCTGGCCCCTGTGAGTTCCTTCCGAATTTTCACCTAGTTCTGTTGGTTTAAAGTTGTCCCACTAAGGCCAGGAAGCAAAAACCTGGGAAATGGCTGACCTCTGTCTTCAATGGCTCGATGCTGCATTCTCTGAGGGGTCACTTTTGTAGTCCATTTTCAGGCATTTTGAATCAACTAGAATGAGACTGAGTGATAATATAGTTTTTACTTGATTTTTACTTTGTTATGATCAAGTCAACCTGAACTTAGTTTTTATCACACTTCTGTACATATGCTATGATGAAAATTGGTTGTATAAAGACAAAGATCAGGATGTGCTTTACTTCATTTTATTTATTCCTCACTCAAGTCTACAGAAAGCTTAGCTAGTTTAGTTCTTCTCTATCTTCTACTGATTATAAAATATCAGATCAGTTAAGGATTCTGAATTTGTTCTGCTCAATTAAATTTTATTTAAAATGTCTTAGAGGACTGAAGATATAGCTCAATAAATTCAATGTATGCTTTGTATACAAGAAGCCTCAAGGCTTTGGGTTTGATACCAGCATCATCTATACCCCAAGCCTCATCTGTCAGGAGCAACCCTAAAACAAAGAAATAATGCATTATAGAAATCTCAGGATGGAAGTCTCAATTCTCTTACAGAAACACATCAAAATGGAATATAGGTATGTATGAGAAATGGTATAGTTAATCTTTGATAAAGTAGAAAAATATAAAAGGGAGCAAGAAAAGCCTTTTCAATGAGTGGTGCTGGGAAAATTGGTCAGCTATATTCAGAATAAAAGCCCTCTGACTTTTTCTAATGCCATTTGCAAAAATAAAATCAAAATGGATTAAAGACCTTAATATATGACCTGAAACTATAAGGTACATAGAGAAAAATGTAGGCAAGACTCTCAATGACATTGAAACTAAAGGCATATTCAAAGATGAAATATCACTTATCAAGCAAGTGGAAGTAAACATAAACAAATAGGACTTTGAAGCACTATTCACAATAGCCAGAATCTGGAAACAACCCAAGTGCCAAGAACAGATGAGTGGATAAAGAATCTATGGTACATCTATACACTAAGCAACCATGAGGAAAAATGAAGTCATAAAATTTGCTTATACATGAAGAATATCATGCTAAGTGAAACATCAGAGGGAGAGAAGCAGATATAGAATGATCACACTCATTTGCAGGATATTAAAAAAAGCCTAATAGTTTGAAAATAATATCCAGACAATAGAAAGGAGGACCAGGAGAACTGGTCCATTGCCACAAAGAGGTGGTGGGAGGAGTGTAGTTTGGACAGAGAAGGAAATTTTGTGACAATAACAGTTGAAAATGATCACTCTGGACAAGAACTGTATACTGAAAGAATGTTAATGTGATACACATAACATCCTTTCAGTAAAAGTATTGCAAACCATAGTGCCTAAAATGCAAAAAAGGAGGAAAGAGAGAACTAGCTATAGAGGCAGGCTGGGGATTGGAAAGGGGGAGAGATGAGATTGGTGTGAGGGAAACTGAGGACACTGGTGGTGGGACGTGTACACTGGTGTACACTTTTGTGTACATTGGTGAAGTTAGAACATAATATGACTGAAATTCAATTAAACAAAAAGTTAATTTTTTAAATAAGAGAAAGTAATGATGGTTAGATAATTAGAAAGTAGTAAATTAAAATGAACTTTCTTGAGATCCTATTTGTATTTTCTAAATCTATGTCTCTGAAAGATGAACACAGGAATCTTAGTTTTAAAATAAGTTCTCCAGGTGAGAACTATTGCCACTGACAGTAAAATACAGCTCACTAGATTGTATAGGCCAACCAATAGTAGCTTCCAGAATTATGTAGAAGAATTAATAGTGCCTTAATAAAGGGAAAAAGTCAGATGTGCTATTCATATCAGAAAAAAAGACATTAATAAAATAAATATTTATGGAGCATAATATATAAACACTGGTAGAGCATGTACTAAGTTTTCTGGGTACTCTGTGGCAGACATCCAGAAAACAGAGATGAACAAAATGAGACCTAGAATTCTTCTGGGAACTTCAAGATTAGTTCAAGGAATAAATGCATACCTAATTACAATATAAAGTGAAACTGCTATGGGACACTATATAGTTTGTGGGTAATTATATAATATGCATCAAAAATCAAGAATCTTAAAAATGTACATGAACAAAATAAAATTCATGTCTAAAAACAAATAAAATTGCTAAATTAAGAGCAAACCTTTTTTTATTTGGTTTTTGGGTCACACCCAGCAGCATTCAGGGGTTACTCCTGGCTCTGTGCTCAGATATAGCACCAGGCAGGCACAGGAGACCATATGGGATGCCTGGATTTGAACTACCATCCATCTTGGATCAGTTGCATGCAAGGCAAACACCCTACTGCTGTGCTATCTCTCTGGCCCAAACAAATTTTTATTGATTATGGATTTACATTTACTTTCTCATTTATAAAATTCTGGTAGTTATGAGAACTTATCTTCCTCTTATGGAAGATAGAACTAAAGTTTTGATATGTTAAGAGGTTTCTCTAAGGTCACATCATCAGAAAATGTTAGAACCCAAACCTCAGTTGAGAATATGCTCTTCGATTATGTTCATGTTGAACCAACAGTACAGCTGTATGGATGGATAATCATGGCAAAGATGATTGGCAGAATCAGTTGTGCTTTTAGCTCATGTGAAATGGGGAAATATTTCAAAGGCCAGCATCAGGGTTCTGGCTAACAAATTCTGCATAGAGCAGTATCAAAGTATATTATTTCAGGTATTAAAAATAAAAGATAGTGTCCTAAATAGAAAAAAAATTTTTTGGTTTTTGGGTCACACCCAACAATGCCCAGGGGTTCCTCCTGGCTCTACGCTCTGAAATCGCTCCTGGCAGGTCGGGGGACCATATGGGATACCGGGATTCGAACCACCATCTTTCTGCATGCAAGGCAAATGCCCTACCTCCACCCTATCTCTCCGGCCCCCCTAAATAGAAATTTAAGCTAAAATATAATTTGGGGGGCCGGGAAGGTGGCGCTAGAGATAAGGTGTCTGCCTTGTAAGCGCTACCAAGGAACGGACCTCGGTTCGATCCCCCGGTGTCCCATATGGTCCCCCCAAGCCAGGGGCGATTTCTGAGCACATAGCCAGGAGTAACCCCTGAGCGTCAAACGGGTGTGGCCCAAAAACCAAAAAAAAAATATATATATATATATATAATTTGGGGGGGCACACCCAGTGCTGCTCAGAGGTAGCTCTGTAGTCAGGGACAATATAGAGTGCTGGGGATCAAACTTGCATGTAAGGCAAGTGAACTACCTGCTGTACTATTGCTCTGGAAAGATAAAAGATATATTTAAAAGGGCTGTTGTTGTTTCTGAAGTACACCTGGCACTGCTTAGGGGTAACTCTTAGCTCTGCACTGAGGAATTACTCCTGTCTAGCTCAGGGGACCATATAGGATGCTGGGAATCAAACTTGGGTTGGCTACATAGAAGACAAAAACCTTACCCATTGTACTATCACTTTGGGCCCCAGGCCCATTAGTTCTTATGTGAGTCTTTCAATGTAGTAATATTAAGATAGAACAATAAATTAGAAAGATTATTATATGGCCCAAAAATCAACCAAATACTCTTTATCACAGTACACCTGATACCTGAATTCCAGCTGTCTCCATCAAAGACCTGAATCCTATGTCAGTACAGAAAAAGAATCATAAGTAAAGGGGTCTTGTCCATTTAACCTAATAGGAATCCTAATATTCACTAAAAGTGTGCCCCTTTCTCAGAATCCTCACCAGATGAAATGAAGGATGACAGAGGGTATCTAAGATGTCTCGGAGCCTGTCAGGAACCATCTTAAGCACCAAAGTACGGTTTTTTCTCACAGGTGACTAGAATGGGATGAGCAGTGCAATAGTGTCAGATTAGCACACACCTAAACTTGTGTCTTACTTGCATGTGATTTTTGACATAGATAAGGTAGTAAGCCTTATTGAGTTCTCCAGTGGACTAGGAAAGGTTAGTGTAGAAAAACTACAAAATATTACACTTAGACAATATGAAATTATTATTTAAGAATAAATGGAAAGCTATAGTACTTATATATTCACAATTCGCTTTAGTTCAACTAAGTACTCTATTTACTGACTTTGTATGTGTTTATGTGTAGGAGTGTACTCTCCCCAATATGATAGAGAAGTTATTGACAATTATCTTATCAGATAAATACCAAGATACAGACATAATCTAAATTTAGTTCCTCTTTACCAAGGATAGTATTCTTCACATTTAATTGTATTAGTTAGATTCTCAATTTCATGAGCTACAGAAAATGTAATGCTTGTTTGTGCTGAATTATTTAATTTTGTTTTGATCTTCTCCAAAATAATTCATAATCTTAATTCCCTTTTTGGGGATTAGCTAACCATATTCTCAACTGGACCTCAAAAAATAAAGTATCTGGGAACTTGAGCTGCACAGCCACCAAGATCTCTAGAAACAGAGGTCTGATTTTACCATCCAAGACAAAGCAGAAGTCTTCCACACACCATGAAAGCAGCAAGGGGAGAGTAAATGATCATGCAAGGAGTCTAGAGTTAATCCCATGACAATATACTTCAGGGGTGGAGAAACCCTGTATCTCCTAGGTCAAGGGAATTCCCTCTACAATATCCCCAATAGTTACTATGCCTATGCAGGGGGATAAAGAAAAGGAGAAAAAAAAAAGCACAAAACAATCATTTTTCCACATATTTATTTATCGATTGATTGATTTTTTTGACGTCTTTATTTTGGTGTGGAGACTACGGTAGATGTCTCCAATATTATTTTATTTTATTTTGTCTTGTCTTTCTCTTTCTTTTTGCACTCAAGCATAATTTGATTTCAGAACCGAGACTATTGTGTGGTGCCTGTCTTTATTGCTGTAGTGCTCACTGGTTATTTAATTCGATATTTTTTTCTGTATTGTTGTGGTATCTCAATTACCTTTTTCACGTCCTCTCTCAAACTGAGAGAGGTTGGAAGCCTCTAGAGAGACTGCTCATTTTCAGCGTATTTGACTTTGACTTCTTTTTTTTCCCCTCTTATTTTGTACCCCAATCTATTGCTTTTCTTTCCTTCAAACAAAACCACATACCTCTATTTTTCTAGCTCTGCCTCTTAAATAGAGGGGGAAACAAGGGAGGGTTCCAGGACCAAACAGATATGTGATCACTAATAGTAAGCCAGACAAAGAGGGGTCCACCTACTCTAGTAGCCCCGGGGGTGATGGTGGGGTATATGGGTTGTAGAAAGGGAACTGGAATGGGGGGAGGACATAGTTGGTGATGGGTATTCCCCTGATTCAATGTTAATATATACCTAAAATACTACAGTGAAAGATATATAAGCCATTATGGAAAAAATTGTGTTTTTAATCAGAAACTTCTTTGACTTACATGTATTATTATTATATCAATTATATTATATGTTATGTTATGTCACTAAAAAAAAGTATCTAGGAGCCAGCTTAACAAAGAAATTAAAAAAATCAATGGAAAGTGAACTATATAATTCACTCCTCAGAGAAATAAGACACAGAAAATAGAATCATATTCCCAGTTCCTGGCTTAGGAGAACTAATATAGTCAAGATTATGATCCTACCTAAAAATGATATAGAGTCATTGCAGTTTCCATAAAAATAATCATGTTATTTTTTAAAGCAGCTTGTTTATTATTTATTTATTTACTTACTTACTGTTTTTTGGGCCACATACAGAGATGCTCAGGGATTACTCCTGGCTCTACGCTCAGAAACCACTCCTGGCAAGCTCTGGGAACCATATGGGATGCCAGGAATCTAACTGGGTCTGTCTGTCTGTCCTGGGTTGGCTGCATGCTATCTTTCTGGCTCCACCCATGTCAATTTTTTAAAAATGTAGATCAAATTCTGGGGAATTTATATGAATTAATAACCCTCCTCCCAAATGGTCAAAGCAATGCTAGAAAAAAAAGATAATTGCAGGTTTTTTTTCAATATTTATTGTATTTTAAAATTAATTAGTGAATTATTTTTGTTTTTTGGGGGTAGGGGGCTAGACTCAGAAGTGTTCAGGGCTTACTTGTGATTCTGTGCTCAGGGACCACTCATGATGAGGCTTTGGGGACAATATAGGGTCTTGGAAATTGAACCTGGGTTAGCTGCATGCAAGGCAAATGCTCTATTTACTATACTATTCCTCTTGCCCATCTTTTTCTAACTTTAAATTTTACTATAATGTATTGTCTGGAATAAGAACAGAATAAAACTGAAAGCCCAAAGACAGATCCATATCTGGTTTTTTTTGTTTGTTTATTTGTTTTTAGTTTTTGGGCCACACCCAGTGGTGCTCAGAGGTTACTCCTGGCTCTACACTCAGGAATTACTCCAGGTGGGTATGTCAGGAATTGAAAGAAGAAAAAGTGCACTACCTACTGTAGTATGGCTCCAGCCCCATTATCTGTTTTTAAGAAATTAAAGAGAACCATTAAGAATTTATGTCTCAGGTATTATCAACGTGCACTACTCCTAATCAAATAATGGTTCAGAATTTTACTTTCCTTAGCTTGTGAAAATTGCATATGCATTTATGTATGTGAATCCCCTTATTTTCAAGAGATAAATATATTTACTTAAGGACATACCGATAATTCTCTAATTGTAAACTGTAACCACACTGAACTTTCTTTAACTTTAGATAAAGCATTTCATTATCCAAGTCACATTATCATCTGTAAAGAGTTGACTCTGTTTAAATCACATGTAACTATATTTAAAATGAAATACAACATATTTACATTTTCTTCCCCAGTTTATTATGAAGTTTACACTTTAAATTTTTCAAATAGAAAACGTTTCTTGAACCAGGATTTGTATGTGCTCCTTTGACTTAGCTGCAAGAATCAATCAGATCATGTTAAGGTGCACAATAAGGCTCTTTTTGAAGCCTGTTATTAAATATACATAAGAATAGACACTTTTTTGTGTGTTCAGAAATAAAGAGAAAGAAAGTGTTCCATGTTTTTGAAGATTGAAATCCTTCAAAGCTCTTTTCGTTTGCTGAAAACAAAAGGCTATTGTAAATTGAAGCGCTGAAACAGCGACAGCAGAGAAGTAATTAACTGCTCATTCATGAAAGAAAAAGTATAAGTGAAAGGCAAAAGTTAACCCTCCAAATAAAGTGTGAGACTAACAAAACAGCTATCAGCTTCTCTGTTTTTAAACATGAGGGTCCACTTTGTGCTTCTGGATGTTTTGTTTTGAGGATTGGTGGCAATGGTTGATGTCACCATACCTAGCTTGGATAAAGGACACAAACATGCAACTAGATTTATTTTCTCAGGAGGAGTTTGTGGCTGGTTATGTTAGTCTATTGTGAAACTGAACTCAGGAATATTTCATACTAATTTCTACTACTTTTAATGCACTGTATTTATAGCTACCTCTCTGATTAGATTACCTAATTAAAACACATACACATACATACACATATGGTATACGTAATTATTGAGCTTCCAGGGAGCTGTGAACAAACGCTAGAAATTGCAGATCATGTAGAATTTTTTCTCTAAAGCAGTCAAATTAAGTGATCAATCCTATTTAGGAAGGTTTTTCAATATATTTCATGCCCCAGGGAATCTTGTTCCAACCAAGAGCTGTGGCTGGTAGCTTCTCTGTCTACATTTGCAACAGCTTGAGTAATGTCATCTCACAGGGTTTAGGGAAATTGCTGCCAGCATAAGGCAAATAATTCCCTCCCTCCAGTCCTCAAGAATTGCAGGAAATTGTAATTTCTCATTATCAAACCTTCTGCTCTGTACCATCCTGCTGTACCTTCGAACTGTGAGTCTTATTCACAATCACCTTTCCATCTTAAGCACAGGTGTATATGTATTTTGATGTGACAAAATCACACCTAGTCGTCAGCAGTATAACATCTTCCTAAGGTGATGGGGAGAAATTTGAAGTAGATTGAAAGGCAGTTAAAAGTTATCATTATTTTCATACGAAAACCAGGATTTACTTTATTTGTAAAGGTTCACACATTTAAATTGGGTGGAAAATCAAGTATACATTTGCGTTTCAACCCAAATATTGTGCACTTTTCTTCACAAATTTCTAAAAATTCATAATCACTAATTTTCATCATTACACATTTCCAAAAATTGACCATAAAGTTAATTTAGTAGATAATATTTTTCTTCACCTGCATTGATTTAATTTCATGTACTACCATTTTATATCGATTTAAAAAATAAGATTGGTATCAATGTTTTTGGGACCATCTTAAACTTTTCTTTTAAATGTTGATATTATTTTAAAATATTTGGTAACATGGTTTGTAACTCCACCCTGGATTTAGGTGTACCTATCTGAGACCCGCCCATTTCTGGGAGGGGTCTTGAGAACTGAATATTAGGTGTGACCTTACCTCCAAGACCCCGCCCATTCCTGGGAGGGGTCTTGAAATAGGTAGATAAGCCTTTGAGCCAGGGGATTAGGGGCTTCTGCCCTGCTGGGCTCTCGGGCTTTTGGGTCTTAGCCTCTTTTGGTCTTTGACCAGAATGGAGGTCAAAGGAAGATGGCTGAAAGGAGTTAAGATGCAGGGTTACCTAAGAATGGCTATGCTTGAAAGGTTATGAGATAGGCCACACACATGTGGTGGATAGGGCATGAATAAAGATGATGCTTCCTGATGCCTGTCTCTGGATGAGTCTGATTCCGCCGTTCACCTAACCTGGGACCCGCCGGCTGGATGGGGGTTGCGGAGCCACGTGGCCTTGGGATGGCAGAGAAGAATCTCTCCATCCATCTCCATCCAGCTCAATCCTTAATGGAAACTTTTTCATATACTACAATGGTTTACAACAGTTCCCATATTACTTTTTTTTTATATTCACATGCTATTTCACCACTTTTACTGTCTGCACTATTAATTATGGCTTCTTTCTCAAGATCACCTCTCCTTATGACTACAGACCTGATGTTTTGTTGACACTATCTCAGAGCTTATTTTTGAAGGGAACTGTTTAATTCCTCCCTCTCTTTATATACTTCATATGACTGAAATCATTTGGTGATTGTCTTTTGCCTTCTGGCAGTAATTACGAGGTTGTTTATAATACAGCCTTTTTTTTTTTTTACAGATAAAAAGTTGTTCATGATTGAGTTTCAGTCATACATTGCACAACACCTTTCACCCAGTGCACATTCCCCATCACCAGTGTCCTCAGTCCCTAGTTTCCCTCCCAACCTCTCCCTTACTTGCCTCTGGAGCAGACGTTTCTTCTTCCTCTTTTACTTTTCCTCCTCCTCCTTCTTTCATCTTCTTCCTCTCCTCTTTTTTTCTCCCCCCCCCCTCTTACTTCCCTCCTTCTCCTCCTTCTTTCTCCTCCCCCTTCTCCTCCTCCTCCCCCTTCTTCTCCTCCTCCTCCTCCCCCTTCTTCTCCTCCTCCTTCTCCCCCTTCTTCTCCTCCTCCTTCCCCTCTCCTCCTCTTCCCTCTTCTTCTTCTTCTTCTTCTTCTTCTTCTTCTTCTTCTTCTTCTTCTTCTTCTTCTTCTTCTTCTTCTTCTTCTTCTTCTTCTTCTTCTTCTTCTTCTTCTCCTCCTCCTCCTTCTCCCTTCCTCCTCCTCTTCTTCTTCTACTTCTTCTTCATCTCCTCCTCCTTCTCCTCTTCCTCCTCCTGCTCCTTTTCCTCCTCCTCCTCCTCCTCCTCCTCCTCCTCCTCCTCTTCTTCTTCTTCTCTTCTTCTCTTCTTCTTCTTCTTCTTCTTCTTCTTCTTCTTCTTCTTCTTCTTCTTCTTCTCTCCTCCTCCTCCCCTTCCTCTTTCTCCTCCTCCTCTTCTCTTTCTCCTCCTCCTCCCTTGATAATTTTGCACTTGATTTATTAAATAGTTGTTTTCCCTATTTAGGAAATGATTTTCTTTCAGGGTCTTTACCTTGTGCTCTTTGAAAGAGAGTGACCTTCCTTCCTTCTTTATTATGTATCTATTTGTTTTATTTACTTAACAAAGAATATGCAGGCTCTTACTCTTTGTTTTGAAGCACAACCCTTATTTTGCATATTTACATTTCAGTGTTTGTTAAAAGACAGAGAGGTAAGTCTTTATTCAAATTTTGTTTGGAAAAAAGCTCTTGAGTTTACCTTTAAAACAATGACATGATTGTCAGCAAATCAATTCTTTCACAAATCCATATTTATTTCTAATATTAAGTGTATTCAGCCAACAACCTAGCTTTCTTTAATCAAAATAAACATTTTCAATTGGCATGCTCTGAATGTGATTTTAAAGAATTGGTAGGAAAATTGATTTTACTAATTTTAGTACTTAAAAATGGATGCAATGCAATTTTTTGTTATTATTCTTATAATTACATTTATTAGTACATTTAAGACAATTAGAGGTACACCTGAAAACACAGTAACATAACACACACTGTATTATGATGAGGTTGTCTTTTTGAAATCAATCACTAATATAAAGACTGTACAAAGGATCTGAGTATATAATAGTTCTCAGCATTAATTCTGAGAAGGGAGAGAAGAGGAAAAGTAGACTATGGCTTTAGAGGCAGGGCCACTCATGATGAAAACTGTCATAAATGAAGGAATTTGTCACTAATCAATGACACGGTCCCTGCACACAAAGGGAGATGAGAATAGAGACTACAACCTGAAGTGATTGAGAATCATGCCAGTGGACTGGATGGAGATGAGGGAAGGGATACATGTATATGCTTTATACTGTGTTATGCTCATGTTTCAGCTCCCATCACTTTGTGTTTTTAAGGATCACCAAGTATGGCTTCCACAGATCTTTTCTAAAAACTCTTGCTCCCACAATTAAAATAAATGTCAGGGGACTGGAGCAATAGCACAGTGGGTAGGGCATTTCCTTTGCATGTGGCCAACCCTGGTTCGATCCCTGGCATATCATATGGTCCCCCAAACTTGCCAAGAGTAATTTCTGAGTGCAGACCCAGAAGTAACCACTGAGTGCTACTGGGTGTAGCCCAAACACACACACACACACACACACACACACACACACACACACACACACACACACACACACACACGTCAGAGTACAGAGTATATGCAGAGAAAAAAGTCCTAGCTCTATGCCCAGGGATCATTCTCAACAGTACACAAGGGGCCAGGAAGAGCTTGACTCCAGGGCTCCCATATGGACAGACCAAAGCATATGCTCAGTCCATTGAGTTATCTCCCTGGTCCAGAATGTCTTTAACTGGAAAGACACACTTAATTTTGAAACTAGTGAAAAAAATAACATTGTGCTTTTTTTCTTTCCCTGATGAGTGAATATGTTTATTGAGAATTTAAAGTAGACAAAAGAAAGGTCAGAGAGATAGTACAGAGTGGTAAGGTGCTTGTTTTGCACCTTGTTGGTCTGAGCTTGACTCCTAGCATCCCATATAGACCCTGACTACCAGGAGGAGTGAGCTCTGATTCAGCATCAGAAGTCAGCCCGGAGACCACCTGGTGTGGCTCAGATACATTTATCTCTTCAAATTGATCATTAGCAGTTCATAAGGACAGTGGTGGAAGTGCAGCAGAGTTTGGTGGTGGTGCTGAGTCCACTATTATTATCAATTTACTTCAAACAGCAATAAAAATTTATTTAAAACATTAGCTTAGCATTTATATTAATTTTTACAAAAAGAACTCAAAGATAGTTATTCGTTCTTGTTTATTTTCTCCTTTAACCATTTGAATGTAAATATGATTAGTGCTTATCTAACCATTCTTATACCTTCAAAGGAAACCAGGGTTTCTAAATATTTCTGGGTAAATATTTATTTATTTCTAGGTAAACAGTAAGTTTTTGGTAAAGAGGAACATTCAATTAAAATAAGGCAATGTGCCATTATTTTGGGAGAGACTGCTAGTAAATGTGAGCCTTTTGATTGTTTTAATTTTTTATTTTGGGGGCCCACACACAACATTGTTCAGGAGTTACTCCTGGCTCAGCACTCAGGAATCGCTTCTGGCAGTACTTGGGGGTACAAAATGGAATTCTGAGAAATCAAACCCTTGTTAGGAGTATGCAAAGCAAGCTTCTTGCCTACTACATGGCTTAATCTCTTTTTATTCTTTAGGGAAGAGATGCTGTGTATGTCTCAAGAGTTCCTTCTTTGTTAGACAGTGATGTTAACCTGCTTATCATGAAACTGTTTCAAAAATCTCTCAGAGCTAAGGGCTGGAGCAATAGTGCAGTGAGCAGGCTTTTCCCTTCTGTACAGCTGGCCTGGGTTTCATCCCCAGCATCTTTTTTAGTCCCCTGAGTCTTCCAGGAGCAATTTCTGAACTCAGAGCCAGGAGTAACTCCTGAGGGCCACTGGGTATGGCCCAGAAACAAAAACAAAAAAAAATTTTCCCCCTAAGATCTAAAGCAGTATTCAACAACCTTCAGTTCCTTAGGATACCCAAGATATTGAACTATTAATATTATTCCTTAAAGAGTGCTGCCTGCTCCATGGGGATGTTCTTTCTTTGATATATTGGAAATAGGAACAGTTGGAAAAGAAGATGGGAAGATATAGGTAATGAAAGTGAATAATGAACTTTATATATCCCTCTATAAGGACAGCTTATTTTTCTTTCATTATTTAACTGTATAACAGGAATAAAAGCCTAATATGTGATAATAAAAGGATAATAAAAGACAATTGCATATTTATCAGAAATTAGTTGTGATGATTCTTCTATTTTCTTCGTTATAATATTAAAAATACATCCAGTATTCCTTATAAGAAAAAGTACTGTACAAGCTGAATGAGTTAAATTTCTCTAGGCAATTTTCAACACTAAGAAAAGACATGCCTTTTCAAACTAATGACTATTTCATAGATGTGGTAGAGAGATATTCAGCATCTGTAATTCTCTTTGGCCCAAGAGTGAAAAGATAAGTAGTAATCATGCCTTCAAGGTAGAATTCATAATCAAATCCTTAATTAAACTCAATATGAAAAGTCCTTAATAAATATCAAAATCTGACTATCAGATTTTTCTGGCAAATATTTAATGCTGTGTTCAGTTTCTGCTCTCTGAATATTACTATGGGAAGAATTAAGCTTTTCTTTTATTTACTATGTGCAAGGGACTATCAATGTCATATTTAAATGGAGAAGAATCCTATATTTTAATAGCACACCTTCATATTATACTATTTTTGCTTTACACATACTTAACACTTTGTAGAGGAGTTTCAATTTATTTTTTATTCTTAAAATTTATACTCATTATGTATTATGTGAATATGTGTGGCTGATTCCTTTTTTCAAGGAGTTTCTAATCAACCCTTTTATATTTGTTCAGAGCAAAAATTGTCTTTCTTGACTCCTCACTCAATTTCTTTCAGAGCCTAAATATGTCAGTGAATTTCATCAATTCTACATCTAAAATACCTCTATCAATTCTCATGTCCCCTGTTGTTATCTCTAGGCCAAGCCACCTTCTTTTTCACCTGAAGAATTTTGATCAAGTCTCCTACCTGACTTCTTTGCTACCACCTATGCCCTACTGCAGTCTGTTCTCAATATGTCACCAGAAAACCTGGTTCCAATGTGTCAGATCTTGTTACTCCAGTTAAAAAGATTTCCATTGGTTTCCCAGCTCACTGGGGTGAAAACAAACCACTTCATGTAGGTCTGCGGGGTTCTTTGTCATCAGAACCTCTCCATTTGCCTTCCACATACTGTACCTGTGTGCCTTTCTCATCTGGTTCTGTCCTTTTCCATGTTGTCTCATTTCTGCACACACCAGGCTTACAGCCAATTTAGGCTGTCCCCTCTGTCTTGAAAGTTTCTCTCCTATATATCTGCATGATATAAGATTCCAAACTCCTCGCTGTCGTTGATATTTCTTCCTTCTTTGCTTAAAATTTTCATTGGAATTTTCATGACTTCACACTATAAAATTTATATAATCATCTTGTTTCTCATATCTCCCTACAAGAGACCTGTATGTTTAATAAAGGCAGAGGTTTCCTGTCCATGTTATTTATTAGTAGGCCATCAGTAACTAGTTGATGTGATATTTTTATTTTCTTTTTTAAGTAATATTTTTAAATAGATGAATAAAGAAAATAATTTAAACTTGTGGTTTTAGCCTTTAGGAACTACCCCCAAAAAGTTTAAATAGGACAAGATTGCCTGCTGCATTTATAATGTACCAAGAACAATGTGAACAAGAAAGGACAACAGCTTTTATGCTTGGAACTCAGCTGGAATTTCTCAATTAGCACAAAATGTGCTCTTCCTTACACCAAGTATATGCAGGCTTTTAGAAGCAGTTGGTACTTAGATACAGCTTTAAACATGGAAGGGAATCATGGTGACCTTTTTTTGAGTTCAAGGACACTTGGATTTTGGAAAAATATTTGGAAATTAGAACAGATTAACTAGATGGGCAGTTTACCATAATAGTTAAAGAGAGAGGAGTTCTGAAGTGAGAAAATCTGACTATTGAGGATTTAGAGTGCTATGTCTGAAATTTTGACAAGTTATTGAATTTACTAGCCTCCGTGTCCTCATCTTTAAAAATATGTTGATTTAATACTGCTTCATTGAGCTGTTGTGAATATTAAATAAGTTAATGTAAACCAATAAAAAGAATGGTTAAACATAGTAATTATTAAGTAAGTGCATCTTAATCATTGATATTTTTTGACTGCAAAAATAAGGATCATTAGCAATTTAAAGAAGCTAATACAGGAATCTGAGGTCAGAAGAAACTGAATTGAGGCCATGAGCAGATACTAATGAAGAGATATGGTCACATGGTGGGGAATGGATATGGTGGAGGGGCAGTTTGAAGACTGTTTCACAGCTGGTATTGAAGCCAGCTGATAGCCATCACTGGCTCTGAAGTGAATAGTGGTTAGGTACATCCACAAAGACTCTATTTTGATTCTTTTTTTTTTTTCTTTTTTTTTTTTTTTTTTTGGTTTTTGGGCCACACCCGTTTAACGCTCAGGGGTTACTCCTGGCTATGTGCTCAGAAATCGCCCCTGGCTTGGGGGGACCATATGGGACGCCGGGGGATCGAACCGCGGTCCTTCCTTGGCTAGCGCTTGCAAGGCAGACACCTTACCTCCAGCGCCACCTACCCGGCCCCTCTATTTTGATTCTTTTGCATTTCTGATATTCCAGTTTAATAATGAAGCAAAGAGTTGGGCATCTGATCAGTAGAGAGAGCTGGCAAGAAAGAAAGGACATTGTTTTATTTGTGACTGGATAATGCTATTCAGTAGAAACAGTGTATAAAATATTGCCATTAAAAACACAAAAACTGAGAAACAAAGAAATAATTTTAAATAGAGTAGAAGATAGAGTCAAATATCCAGATTGCATGCCAAATTCTACCAGCCATTTGATGCTTTTGAATATCTTATGCCTAGCATTGTGTAGGTAAACTATCCAGCTGCTTGCCTAAATTTTTCATTTTTCATCCAGATGTTTCCATTCCTTATTGTACGTGGAGATATTTAATAATATTTATAGTTTAATTAGGCATTTATGAAAGCAATTAAGAAGTTTGATTGGATATTCATAGTTTTGAAACTATAAAGAATGGCATAAAATGTTTGTACTGCTATAATAAAATTCTATTTTTATTTTGCAAAGATGTTCTTGATTTTTCAGTAGAATAAAGAAATTAAAAAATTCAGTGTAATAACAAATTTAACACATTTATTCTTTCCATACAGAATCCATAACTATATGACAGAATATACTTTAGGTCACAGACTAGCTTTAATAGATGACCATCTCCATTACTTCAGAGCTGGGCAGAGGACATCTACAAGTCATATGAAGCTGACAACTGACTTCTTGAAGCTTTTCATCATTAATACATTTTTTTGTTTGTTTTTGTTTTGGGGCCACACCCAGTGGGGCTCAGGGGTTACTCCTGGCTCTGCACTAAGAAACCACTCCTGGCAGGCTTAGGGCACCACCTAGGATACCAGGGATTGAACCAGGTCTGTCCTGACGTCCTGAGTTGGCCGTGTGCAAGGCAAACGCCCTACCACTGTGCTATTGCTCCAGCCCTCATATTTCTGTTGTTGATCAGATGTCATATTTGTCCTTTATCTTATTGTCAATTATATCCAAATCATCCCCTTTTGCCTTTTTTTTTCTGTTGCTGTGATGACCAGGGGTCATGCACTTGATTGTGGTACTTACACACTTTAGTTGCTGTGCTCACATTCACTTGGTCATTGTGCACCAGAGACCATGTACTTTGGTGTGATCCTGGTGGTCACATATGGCAAAACCACCAAAATGGCCCTAAGCATACCTGCAAGATAGGTGCTCTACCACAGACTACACTCTCAAGTACTCTTCCAAATATTTATCTATTTATTTAAAATAATAAAAACATATTTTATTCTCCCAAGAATTGCTCAGGAAATTAGGGACTTTTCCCATTTATTCTTAATTCTCATTTGGGCCACTTCCAAAGGTACTTGGGATCCTCTATGGTTGTACTCAGTAATAGGTATTCCTGGGTGCATATACTGTGGGGATCGAACTAAACCTCTGTACTTTTCCTCAGCTGGCTTCTACAAATATTTAAAGACAATTTTTCTGTCTCTTCTAATTTCTACCCCCTCAGAAAATATCTTTTATCCACCATTGTTTTCCAGATAATCTCATATTAAAATGCCTCTATCCTATGGCTAAAGAAACTGTGGTACATATACACAATGGAATATTATGCAGCTGTCAGGAGAGATGAAGTCATGAAATTTTCTATAGATGGATGTACACAGAATCTATTATGCTGAGTGAAATTAGAGAGAGAGAGAAAAACACAGAATGGTCTCACTCATCTATGGGTTTTAAGAAAAATGAAAGACATTCTTGCAATAATAATTTTCAGACACAAAAGAGAAAAGAGCTGGAAGTTCCAGCTCACCTCAGGAAGCTCACCACAAAGAGTGATGAGTTTAGTTAGAGAAATAACTACATTTTGAACTGTCCTAATATTGAGAATGTATGAGGGAAATGGAGAGCCTGTTTAGAGTACAGGCAGGGGTCGGGTGGGGAGGAGGGAGATTTGGGACATTGGTGATGGGAATGTTGCACTGGTGATGAGTGGTGTTCTTTACATGACTGAATCCCAAACACAATCATGTATGTAATCAAGGTGTTCAAATAAAAAAAAATAAAAAAATGCCTCTATCCTGATAATAATACTCTGTATATACACTTATGTATTTTAATTTCCCTGGAAAACTGTAGCACTGGTGATAAATGTAATACTTTCCCTGACATTTGACCAAGACAGAGGACAAGAGGACCATTGCTTATCTTATTTTGAACTCAACACATACATATGCAGAGTATCCTTCTGGGTTTCAGTGCTGTCTCTCTTCATCTGCCTTTGGGGTCAGCCAGACTTCCTGGCAGATTTAATTTAGCACTTCTTTCCATAGCCTGAGAAATTCAGCACTCCAAACCGCTAAATGCAAAGTTCAATGGGGAAGCTAAAGAAAACATCTACTGGGGGTGCAGAGAGAAATCCTGGCAAATCTCCAAGTTCACCCAAACTCCGAACCTTATAGATGATGACCTAAAATCAACACTTTAATGAAATCAAGGAATCACTAGCGTGTGAAATTAAGAAATCTATAGATGAAAAATTCAACCAACTCAAAGAAGAACTCTTTCAGAGGATGAGTGAACCCATACAAATGGAACTTAAGAAACTATAAAAGCATGTTAGTAAGCCATAACAGTAGAATTACACAAGTGGAGAATTGTGTAGATGAACTTACAGACAAATTACAAGCCATCTGGGATAAAAAAAAAAGTCGAAAAGAAAGGAGAGACAAAACCCTGGAAAAAAATGTCAGGTACCTAATGAACAAAGACAGGAGAAATAATTTCTGAATTATAGAAATTCCAGAAGGGGAAGAAAACGGGAAAGGGAAGAACAAGTAGTGCCAGAGATAATAACAAAGAACTTCCCCACCTGTGGGAAAGAGGCTTCTCTACAAATCTAAGAGGCAAAAAGAGTGCCAAATAAAATAGACCATAACAGAACAATACCAAGACATGTAGTAATCCAAATGACAAAAAAAAAAAAAAAAAAAAAAAGAGAGATTGACTCTTTAAAGCAGTGAAAACAGTGAGGGAGAAAAAAAGTCCCTCAAGTTTTAAGGAAGCAACATAAGAATCAAACCAGATCTTCCATTTGATACAATCCAGACAAGAAAAGAGTGGAATGATATATTCAAATTACTGAATGAAAGAAACTTTCAACCTAGAGTTCACTACCCAGCAAAACTCTCATTTACATGGGGGAGGGGGTTAAAAACATTCTCAGATAAAAAAGAACTCACAATATTTGCACTAACCAAACCGATCCTAAATGAGCTACTCAAAGAGCAATTACATAAACCAAATCCCCAATTGTAACAACAACGACAACATTATACAATATAATGGCACAGTAGCCTCCCTTTTTTAAAAAACAGTTTCCTTAAATGCCAATGGATTAAACTCTTCCTTCAAGAACGATTACAGCTGTTTAGTTTGAGCAGGTGTCCAATCAACTGATCTTTATAGATATCTATAATGTTGTTCTAATGCTTAATCCACAGAAATGAGTGCAAAATACATTTGGAAGTATTTGAACTCTCACTACAGTGCTCGCTATAAGTAGTTTTAATGTCTTAATTTTACTATGTCTATAATAACTCCTTGATCTTTTTGTACACAGTGGTACTTGCAAATATAGGTTAGCCACCCAGTTTCACATCGCAATGCTATACTGTATTAGACTCAGAAGACAGGGCTCATTATGATAATGTCATGACAAAATTTCTAATCTATTTATTTTCTACTTTAGTATGCCTGATAATATAATCTAATGTTTATGTCCACAGATTGCAATGGAATATGTAACTGCATGCCATGGACTCCTGTTACAGAGCTCATTCATTGAATATGTTATTGTAATCTGTTTTCAATTGTAGGTAATTTACCATTCTACACCATAATGCTCATAATTTTAGATTGCTTGTAGGAAAGGAAACTGAATGCTCAAGACCCATGATATTTCATGGTGTAGGCTTCTCTTACAGTGCTCATTACTATTTCACTTGGTTTGCTAGACTTGAAAATTATGATTGTTTTTAAGAATGCTCTGTACACAATCTAATCTACAAAGCCTTTCTTCTGTAAAGTTTAACCCCATCAATCATTATTGGCCTAGAAAATGGAAAACCTTTCCATCTGACTTGCTGGCTTTATATATATTTTTTTAGGTGCTCTGTCTCATTTCACCTGGGTCAGCTTTTCAATTGTAACCCATAGATTGATCCTGTGCCTGTCTATGCATATGCGTGAGTGTATGTTGGCCAATCAATGTTTGTCTAATGTCCGCCTGTAATATATATATATATATTATATAAATATATATATAATGTCTATGCTGTATATTGTCCTTCTTCTTGTCATATATAACATATATATATAAAACATATAGCCCCTTCTTCCCCCTTTTGCTTACCACCTTACAAATTCTTTTCTAACTCTTCACTCTCTCACCTCCATCTGTTATTTCCCCCATTTACTCCTTTTTACCCTCAGTTCTTAACTCCTCATGAAGCAGAACATTCCCCCTACCCCACCAGCTGACAACCAGCTCCCAAAATAAAAAGATAGACTCTCAGCCTAAGAAGAAGCTGATTCTCCATTGCTACTGATTTTTATCAGTGGCCCCTTTTCCCTCACCTCCCTTCAATGTAGACTGTTGCTTTCTACCAGATTCGGCTTCTGAGAAGCCCCTGGCTCAAAGACATTTCCTGATATGTAACTGCTGGAGCCATATTTTAGTCTCAACAAGATCAAATCACAAGCTGAAGTTGTGCCCTGGATTTTACCCCCCCCCCCCCAAGACTATTTTAAAAGACTTAAAGGGAACATGTATATCTGCATTGAATATTTCTTTAGATGTATTTCCTTAATAGGTATAATCCTTATTGAATTTTTTTTTTTTTTTGGTTTTTTGGGTCACACCCAGCGGTGCTCAGGGGTTACTCCTGGCTGTCTGCTCAGAAATAGCTCCTGGCAGGCACGGGGGACCGTATGGGACACCGGGATTCGAACCAACCATCTTTGGTCCTGGATCGGCTGCTTGCAAGGCAAACGCCGCTGTGCTATCTCTCCGGGCCCCTGAATATCTTCTTTTTTTTTTTCATTTTTTTTTTTTTTTTGGTTTTTTGGGTCACACCCGGCAGTGCTCAGGGGTTACTCCTGGCTCCATGCTCAGAAATTGCTCCTGGCAGGCACGGGGGACCATATGGGACGCCGGGATTTGAACCGATGACCTTCTGCATGAAAGGCAAACGCCCTACCTCCATGCTATCTCTCCGGCCCCCCTGAATATCTTCTTATGTAGCAGCAATTTACCCCATTTTTTGGATCTGTTTTGTAGGGTTCTAGTAAATAAGTTTCTCTAGTGTTAAGAGTTCATGTTAGAACCAGGTTATAGAGATTGTTGGGCTTGTTACCTCTGCCCTCATATGCACCAGTAACACCTTGTAGAATTGTTCCTTTTTGCATAAGCACATTAAAATAGAGAAATCTTAAGTGTGCAAACAAGTTCTTAACAACTAGAGATGGGAAGACATAAATTTTATACTGCAGTGGGGCCTTTCACCCTGAACACTTGTCATAGTAACTTGACAGAACCTTGGATGCCATCTATGGAAACAACCATGGTTTTCTATACCATCACCAGGAATCAAACTTCTACCAGGGAAGACCCTACTGCTGCCTTGGCATCGACTTACTCCAGAGAGGATTCTTATGACACTCTGACGACTTGGTAACAGTGACAACCTGCTTTCAGGGTGAGGTTCTCTGCCTTGCTACCTAATGTGAGATGAAATTAGAAGATGCTCCACATCACCCTGGGTTAGACATGGGGTCTGTACAGAAACCAGAAAAGTGACAGCAACAACTATGATTGTAAAGAGCTTTTACTGGAACCACAGAGAAAGACCTTGGGGTTGGGCAATCTACTGTGCCTAGAGCCTGAAGTTGGTCTTATGTCAGAATACTTATGGGTAAAGCCTCTCTCTTTTTAGGTCAAAGATTTTTTTCTTTTTGTTTCTCTCATTTTTTGCTGTGCCTATGCAAACAACAACTGCCACACACACACACACACACACACACACACCTTTTTATTGTATATTTTTTGTCTTTTATCTTAAAAATAAAAGAGCTTACTAAACCTTATGTTATTGTATTAATGACTTTATTGGAGATACAATAATTTTCACAAATATACTTGTTACTGAACTTTTTCTTTCTTTCTTTCTTTCTTTTTCTTCTTTCTTTCTTTCTCTTTCTTTTCTTTCTTTCTTCTTTCTTTCTTTCTTTCTTTTTCTTCTTTCTTTCTTTCTTCTTTCTTTCTTTCTTTCTTTCTTTCTTTCTTTCTTTCTTTCTTTCTTTCTTTCTTTCTTTCTTTCTTTCTTTCTTTCTTTCTTTCTTTCTTTTCTTCTTTCTTTCTTTCGTTTTTCAGGCCACACCCGTTTGATGCTCAGGGGTTACTCCTGGCTAAGCACTCAGAAATTGCCCCTGGCTTGGGGGGACCATATGGGACGCCGGGGGATTGAACCGCGGTCCTTCCTTGGCTAGTGCTTGCAAGGCAGGCACCTTACCTATAGCGCCACCTCACCTGCCAACTTTTTCTTTTTTTTTTCTTTTCAATTCTATTTTTTGTTTTTCTTTCTATTGTTTTATTTTTTAAATAACTGTTTTCTGTCATCTTGAAACAAATGTATTATGATCAGTTATGTCGAATGTGATGCATTTTCTTTAAATAAAAATATTTTTAAAAATAAAAAAGGGAGCCATAGATATAGGACAGTGCTAGGGTATTTGCCTTGCAAGAGGTCAACCCCAGAAGAACTCCGGTTTGATTCCTGGCATCCCAGGTGGTCTCCTGAGTCTGCCAGAAGCAATTTCTGAACAAAGAGCCAGGAGTAACCCCTGAGTGCCACCAGGTGTGACCCCAAAACAAAATCAAAAATAAAAAAAAGAAAAAAAAGAAAAATGTTTCTACAGTTTTTTTATGTGACAGTATTTTATTTAATATATTTTATTTTTTTTTATGATTTACAATATTGTTTTTGTTTTTTTTTTTTTATAATTTTTTTTTATTTAAAAACCTTGATTACATACATGATTGTGTTTGGGTTTCAGTCATAAACGGAACACCACCCATCACCAGTGCAACATTCCCATCACCTAAGTCCCAAATCTCCCTCCTCCCCACCCAACCCCCGCCTGTACCCTAAACAGGCTCTACATTTCCCTCATACATTCTCAATATTAGGACAGTTCAAAATGTAGTTATTTCTCTAACTAAACTCATCACTCTTTGTGGTGAGCTTCCTGAGGTGAGCTGGAACTTCCAGCTCTTTTCTCTTTTGTGTCTGAAAATTATTATTACCAGGGTGTCTTTCATTTTTTTAAAACCCATAGATGAGTGAGACCATTCTGCGTTTTTCTCTCTCTCTCTGACTTATTTCACTCAGCATAATAGATTCCATGTACATCCATGTATAGGAAAATTTCATGACTTCATCTCTCCTGACAGCTGCATAATATTCCATTGTGTATATGTACCACAGTTTCTTTAGCCATTCGTCTGTTGAAGGGCATCTTGGTTGTTTCCAGAGTCTTGCTATGGTAAATAGAGCTGCAATGAATATAGGTGTAAGGAAGGGGTTTTTGTATTGTATTTTTGTGTTCCTAGGGTATATTCCTAGGAGTGGTATAGCTGGATCGTATGGGAGCTCGATTTCCAGTTTTTGGAGGAATCTCCATATCGCTTTCCATAAAGGTTGAACTAGACAGCATTCCCACCAGCAGTGGATAAGAGTTCCTTTCTCTCCACATCCCCGCCAACACTGTTGATTCTCATTCTTTGTGATGTGTGCCATTCTCTGGGGTGTGAGGTGGTATCTCATCGTGTTTTGATTTGCATCTCCCTGATGATTAGTGATGTGGAACATTTTTTCATGTGTCTTTTGGCCATGTGTATTTCTTCTTTGTCAAAGTGTCTGTTCATTTCTTCTCCCCATTTTTTGATGGGGTTAGATGTTTTTTTCTTGTAAAGTTTTGTCAGTGCCTTGTATATTTTGGAGATTAGCCCCTTATCTGATGGGTATTGGGTGAATAGTTTCTCCCACTCAGTGGGTGGCTCTTGTATCCTGGGCACTATTTCCTTTGAGGTGCAGAAGCTTCTCAGCTTAATATATTCCCATCTGTTAATCTCTGCTTTCACTTGCTTGGAGAGTGCAGTTTCCTCCTTGAAGATGCCTGTAATGTCCTGGAGTGTTTTGCCTATGTGCTGTTCTATATATCTTATGGTTTTGGGGCTGATATCGAGGTCTTTAATCCATTTGGATTTTACCTTTGTACATGATGTTAGCTGGGGGTCTAAGTTTAATTTTTTGCAAGTGGCTATCCAATTGTGCCAACACCACTTGTTGAAGAGGCTTTCCCTGCTCCATTTAGGATTTCCTGCTCCTTTATCAAAAATTAGATGGTTGTATCTCTGGGGAACATTTTCTGAGTATTCAAGCCTATTCCACTGATCTGAGGACCTATCCTTATTCCAATACCATGCTGTTTTGATAACTGTTGCTTTGTAGTACAGTTTAAAGTTGGGAAAAGTAATTCCTCCCATATTCTTTTTCCCAATGATTGCTTTAGCTATTCGAGGGTGTTTATTGTTCCAAATGAATTTCAAAAGTGTCTGATCCACTTCTTTGAAGAATGTCATGGGTATCTTTAGAGGGATGGCATTAAATCTGTATAATGCCTTGGGGAGTATTGACATTTTGATGATGTTAATCCTGCCAATCCATGAGCAGGGTATGCGTTTCCATTTCCGTGTGTCCTCTCTTATTTCTTGGAGCAGAGTTTTATAGTTTTCTTTGTATAGGTCCTTCACATATTTAGTCAAGTTGATTCCAAGATATTTGAGTTTGTGTGGCACTATTGTGAATGGGGTTGTTTTCTTAATGTCCATTTCATCCTTATTACTATTGGTATATAAAAAGGCCATTGATTTTTGTGTGTTAATTTTGTAGCCTGCCACCTTGCTATATGAGTCTATTGTTTCTAGAAGCTTTTGGATAGAGTCTTTAGGGTTTTCTAAGTAGAGTATCATGTCATCTGCAAACAGTGAGAGCTTGACTTCTTCCTTTCCTATCTGGATTCCCTTGATATCCTTTTCTTGCCTAATCGCTATAGCAAGTACTTCCAGTGCTATGTTGAATAGGAGTGGTGAGAGAGGACAGCCTTGTCTTGTGCCAGAATTTAGAGGGAAGGCTTTCAGTTTTTCTCCATTGAGGATAATATTTGCCACTGGCTTGTGGTAGATGGCCTTCACTATATTGAGAAAGGTTCCCTCCATTCCCATCTTGCTGAGAGTTTTGATCAAGAATGGGTGTTGGACCTTATCAAATGCTTTCTCTGCATCTATTGATATGATCATGTGGTTTTTATTTTTCTTGTTATTGATGTTGTGTATGATGTTGATAGATTTACGGATGTTAAACCAGCCTTGCATTCCTGGGATGAAACCTACTTGATCGTAGTGGATGATCTTCTTAACGAGGCATTGAATCCTATTTGCCAGGATTTTGTTGAGGATCTTTGCATCTGCATTCATCAGTGATATTGGTCTGTAATTTTCTTTTTTGGTAGCGTCTCTGTCTGGTTTAGGTATCAAGGTGATGTTGGCTTCATAAAAGCTATTTGGAAGTGTTTCTGTTTGTTCAATTTCATGAAAGAGTCTTGCCAAGATTGGCAGTAGTTCCTCTTGGAAAGTTTGATAGAATTCATTAGTGAATCCATCTGGACCTGGGCTTTTGTTTTTCGGCAGACATTTGATTACTGTTTTAATTTCATCAATGGTGATGGGGGTGTTTAGATATGCTACATCCTCTTCCTTCAACCGTGGAAGATTATAAGAGTCCAAGAATTTATCCATTTCTTCCAGGTTCTCATTTTTAGTGGCGTAGAGTTTTTCAAAGTAGTTTCTGATTACCCGTTGAATCTCTGTCATATCAGTAGTGATCTCTCCTTTTTCATTCCTGACACGAGTTATCAGGTTTCTCTCTCTCTCTTTCTTTGTTAGGTTTGCCAGTGGTCTATCAATCTTGTTTATTTTTTCAAAGAACCAACTTCTGCTTTCGTTGATCTTTCTGATTGTTTTTTGAGTTTCCACTTCGTTGATTTCTGCTCTCAGCTTTGTTATTTCCTTCTGTCTTCCTATTCTTGGGTCCTTTTGTTGAGCATTTTCTAGTTCTATTAGCTGTGTCATTAAGCTACTCAGGTAAGCTCCTTCTTCCTTCCTGATGTGTGCTTGCAAAGCTATAAATTTTCCTCTCAGTACTGCTTTTGCTGTGTCCCATAAGTTCTGATAGTTTGTGTCTTTATTGTCATTTGTTTCCAGGAACCTTTTTATTTCCTCCTTGATTTCATCTCGGACCCACTGGTTATTGAGCATGAGGCTGTTTAACTTCCAGGTGTTAAAGTGTTTCTTCTGAGTCCCTTTGGAGTTCACAAATAATTTCAGAGCCTTGTGGTCAGCGAAGGTAGTCTGCAAAATTTCTATCCTCTTGATCTTATGGAGGTATGTTTTATGTGCCAGCATGTAGTCTATCCTGGAGAATGTCCCATGTACATTGGAGAAGAATGTGTATCCAGGTTTCTGGGGATGGAGTGTCCTATATATATCCACTAGGCCTCTTTCTTCCATTTCTCTCCTCAGGTCTAGTATATTCTTGTTGGGTTTCAGTCTGGTTGACCTGTCCAGTGTTGACAAAGCCGTGTTAAGGTCCCCCACAATTATTGTGTTGTTGTTGATATTATTTTTCAGATTTGTCAACAGTTGTATTAAATATTTTGCTGGCCCCTCATTCGGTGCATATATGTTTAGGAGAGTGAATTCTTCCTGCTCTACGTACCCCTTGATTAATATAAAATGTCCGTCTTTGTCCCTTACAACCTTCCTGAGTATAAAGTTTGCATTATCTGATATTAGTATGGCCACTCCAGCTTTTTTATGGGTGTTGTTTGCTTGGATAACTTTTCTCCAGCCTTTTATTTTGAGTCTATGTTTGTTCTGACTATTCAGGTGCGTTTCTTGTAGGCAGCAGAAGGTTGGATTGAGTTTTTTGATCCATTTAGCCACTCTGTGTCTCTTAACTGGTGCATTTAGTCCATTGACGTTGAGAGAAAGAATTGTCCTGGGATTTAACGCCATCTTTATTTCAAAATTTGGTGTGTCTTTTGGGTAGTCTTGTCTTAGATTAGGTCTTTCAGTTTTTCTCTTAAGACTGGTTTTGTGTCTGTGAAGTTTCTGAGCTGTTTTTTGTCTGTGAAACCATGTATTCTTCCATCAAACCGGAAAGTGAGTTTTGCTGGGTATAGTATTCTGGGTGAAGCATTCATTTCATTCAGTGTTGTCACAATATCCCACCACTGCTTTCTGGCATTGAGCGTTTCTGGTGACAGGTCTGCTGTAAATCTCAGGGAAGCTTGCTTGAACATGATTTCCCCTTTTGATCTTGCTGTTTTCAGAATTCTGTCTCTATCTGTGGGATTTGTCATTGTGACTAGGATGTGTCTTGGGGTGGTTTTTCTGGGGTCTCTTTTGGTTGGTACTCTTCGGGCATGCAGGATTTGATCACATATATTCTTTAGCTCTGGAAGTTTCTCTTTAATGATGTTCTTGACCATTGATTCTTCCTGGAAATTT
Source organism: Suncus etruscus (assembly GCF_024139225.1). Lineage (NCBI taxonomy): Eukaryota > Metazoa > Chordata > Mammalia > Eulipotyphla > Soricidae > Suncus > Suncus etruscus. The sequence goes on from NC_064849.1 coordinate 58,300,403, forward strand.
TCTTCCTGGGTCTCTGGGACTCCAATGATTCTTAAGTTGTTTCTGTTGATCTTATCATAGACTTCTATTTTCGTCTGTTCCCATTCTTTGACTAATTTTTCCATTGTCTGCTCATTTGCTTTAATTTTTTTGTCCAATCTCTCCTGCTGTATGGAATTGTTATGTATCTCATCTTCCACAGCACCAAGTCTATTCTCAGCTTCTGATACCCTGTCCCAGAGCTTATCCATTTTGTCATTCACTTCGTTTACTGACTTTTCCAGTCCTGTTAGTTGACATGTTATTTCAGTTTGGAGTTTTGTCATTTCTGCCTTCATATTTTCTTGGTTCTTATTAGTGTTCTGTTCAACTCGATCCATGGTTTCTTGGAGTCTGTTGAGCACCTTCCATATTGCTAGTCTAAAGTCCTTATCTGAGAGGTTGATTAGTTGTTCAGTCATTATCTGGTCCTCAGAATTGTCATCTTCATTCTCTATGTCTGATGCTGGCCTGCGTTGTTTCCCAATTGTCACACTTGTATTGTGGGTTTTTGTACGTGTTGTGGTGGTATTCATTGTCTATATGATGTAGGCAGCACACTCCTCTGGCTCCTCCCTTTCTGGATGGGCTGACTTGCCTCTAAGGGAGGGGAGTCCTCCGTGGATGAAGCCTCACACTGGGTCAAATCTTAGGCCGAGCATGCAACAGAGAAGACAGTCCAGAGAGAAATGTTTGCTTCTGTGATATAGCGCCGTTCTTAGTGTGATTTTTCCTTCTTGTTGCAATGGAGTTCTTTCCTTAGAAAGAGTGCACGGCCGCGTAGCGAAGCGGAGCGGCCGTGCTCCTCTGAGCCTCTTTTTGCCCCACTCGCAAGAGTTTCACGCAAGAGGACAGTAGACAGACATAGACAGGTCACACTCACGGTCTTTCACACTTGAGCCCCACTGGGCCGGTGTACTTTCGAGGATTTTCCCCTCCTGGTGTCACACACAGGGAGCCAGCTCTTGCAAAGTATAGCCGGTTTTTATGCTCTGAAGTCCCTCCCTGAAAATGGCGTCTGGGCGAGCGAGGTTTCTGGAGGCTCTTTTTGCCCCACTCGCAAGAGTTTCACGCAAGAGGACAGTAGACAGACATAGACAGGTCACACTCACAGTCTTTCACAGTTGAGCCCCACTGGGCCGGTGTACTTTCGCGGATTTTCCCCGCCTGGTGTCACACACAGGGAGCCCGATTTACAATATTGTTAATGATAACAATATAATTTTCCGGGGCCGGCGAGGTGGCGCTAGAGGTAAGGTGTCTGCCTTGCAAGGGCTAGCCAGGAAAGGACCACGGTTCGATCCCCGGTGTCCCATATGGTCCCCCCAAGCCAGGGGCAATTTCTGAGCGCGTAGCCAGGAGTAACCCCTGAGCATCTAACGGTTGTGGCCCGTAAAACCAAAAAAAAAAAAAAACAACAAAAAACAAAAAACAATATAATTTTCCATTTTTTTCTTGGCTTTAGAATTATAGTCAGTGATGCTTAGGCTTTATTCCTGGCTCTGCACTCAAAGATTACTCCTTGTGTTGCTCAAGGGACCATTGAATGCCAAAAAACCTGGGTTTGGGTTGGCTGCGTACAAGGCAAGTGTCATATTACTATTTCTCTGGCCCCTAATGTATTCTTAAATATACAAATTAGAAAATTTTATTTCAAGTTCATCAAAAGTTTTTCACCATCAGATTAAGATCTAGCTAAGTGGTAGAGTACTTGTCCTTGAATGTATGAAGTTCTGTATTAATTCCCAGCAACACATGTTCCTCTGAGCACCACTAGGGAAAAATATCCAAGCAATGTTAGGTGTGTTCCCAAAGCAAATATACCAGAAGTTTTTATATCTATATATTAAAGTCTTTACTGGCTAAAAAAAAAGCAGAAACAAACAAAAAAAATAACCCCACATATATATAAGCAGTGCAATTATTCAGTGATTTTTGAATGACATTTTACTGTGAGTTTTCATTATGTAATGTTACCTGGAACAGTAGAATTCTTGCTATGTGAGCTCTCTGACTCTTTATGAACCCCATTCTGTTAGGGGGTTTTAACTGAACACCACTAATAGCACTATAGCCTAGATTTTTTCCATATAAAGTTTTACCTTGTTTGGTTCTGTGCATGATTCAGTCTGTTCAGAAGTCTGACTATGTGTCTATCAATACCTATACTTTCCTTCACTGGATTAGCTGACAATTCCAAGAGCATGTTTTTGATGTCATTATCTAGGCATTTGGTTAAAATTCAAATACAACAGAATTGGTACTATAATCTATCCTTGGAGAGATCTCCTTGGGCTGATAACAGTGTAGGTTCTTGGAACTGTCTTCTCATATAGTAAAGGCCCTTTATATGGTTTTTTCATGTTAAGGCAAGTCTTTGGAATTGTCTTTGTATATAATCTCTGGAAATCTAAGTTTATTCAGACTCTGAAAAAAATCTTTGGGAATAAACAGGTCTTGTTGTGGAGTTTACAATTTAAGCACCTTAAGGGTTTAATTTATTGCTAAGAATTAACATCTAATTAATTTGTTAAAATGTTTCAACAACAGCAAACAAAATAGGTAAAGGAAAAAAGCAAAAAAATTTTTTTTAAAGAGAGAGAGATTGGTTGTTGCCACGTGCAAGAAGTGAGGTTGAATTGTGCCCTGATTAATTGATTAAGGATGGTTCCTGTGGTGAATAATTAGGTTCAATAACTGTCAATATAATTTGCAATCAATTATCACTTATAAAACCAGCCTATAGCAAGTCAGTTTTATTTGCATCCTAATGCTATTGCCACATTAGGAAACACTGCTTCTATTTCTTTCACAATATCCTCTATCCAACAAATCATATTTGAAAAGGTTCTCACTTTCTATACAATAAGAAAACTTCCTTCCACTCGCTGAAATTGCCTTAAAGATTGTTTCTTCTTTTTTTCCTATTAAGTTAGTTCATTGTTATTAGTGGTTGTGGTCGGAAGTCATTCAGTCTGTGGCAGATTGAATTTCTCACAATTCTTCATGTTCCTATTGAAGTATTAAATATCTACAGCTTTGCCATGACCTCATGGTGGGCAAAGAATATGCTTCTGCCCTTTGATGATGGAACACTGTCATGTGACTACCTCTGGCCAATGGTATTGTAACAAGCATGCTATTAGTAGAGGCTTGAAATGTGTTATTTAGACTTGCTCTATTGGTATCACTATGAGAACTGCTTCTTCCTTGGATAGCAGCTGCTGTCTGGATCCTAGAATGAGCACATGTGAAATAGGCCTGAGCCCAAGGAGTCGTGCTCACTTAAAAATCAGTGCCCCAGTTTATTACTTTTCTCTCCTTCAAACAAAACCACGTAACTTGAACTAGCTAGTCCTGCCCCCCCCCCAGTTAGAGGGGGAAATAAGGGAGGCACCAGGACCAAACAGGTGCAAGACTACTAAGCAATAGGCTAGATACAGAGGAGACCACATATTCTAGCAACCCTGGGGGTGAGGGAAGAGGATATGGGAGGTAGGACAAAAACGGAGGTGTAGGGAGGACAATTTGGTGATGGGAATCCTCCCTGATTTTATGTAAATATGTACCTAAAACATTATTGTCAACAATATGTAAGCCACTATGATCAAAATAAAAAATTTATTAAAAAAAAATAAATACCTGCTCATGGATTGGCAGGATTAACATCATCAAAACGTCAATACTCCCCAAGGCATTATACAGATTTAATGCCATCCCTCTAAAGATACCCATGACATTCTTCAAAGAAGTGGATCAGACACTTTTGAAATTCATTTGGAACAATAAACACCCTCGAATAGCTAAAGCAATCATTGGGAAAAAGAATATGGGAGGAATTACTTTTCCCAACTTTAAACTGTACTACAAAGCAACAGTTATCAAAACAGCATGGTATTGGAATAAGGATAGGTCCTCAGATCAGTGGAATAGGCTTGAATACTCAGAAAATGTTCCCCAGAGATACAACCATCTAATTTTTGATAAAGGAGCAGGAAATCCTAAATGGAGCAGGGAAAGCCTCTTCAACAAGTGGTGTTGGCACAATTGGATAGCCACTTGCAAAAAATTAAACTTAGACCCCCAGCTAACATCATGTACAAAGGTAAAATCCAAATGGATTAAAGACCTCGATATCAGCCCCAAAACCATAAGATATATAGAACAGCACATAGGCAAAACACTCCAGGACATTACAGGCATCTTCAAGGAGGAAACTGCACTCTCCAAGCAAGTGAAAGCAGAGATTAACAGATGGGAATATATTAAGCTGAGAAGCTTCTGCACCTCAAAGGAATTAGTGCCCAGGATACAAGAGCCACCCACTGAGTGGGAGAAACTATTCACCCAATACCCATCAGATAAGGGGCTAATCTCCAAAATATACAAGGCACTGACAGAACTTTACAAGAAAAAAACATCTAACCCCATCAAAAAATGGGGAGAAGAAATGAACAGACACTTTGACAAAGAAGAAATACGCATGGCCAAAAGACACATGAAAAAATGTTCCACATCACTAATCATCAGGGAGATGCAAATCAAAACAACGATGAGATACCACCTCACACCCCAGAGAATGGCACACATCACAAAGAATGAGAATCAACAGTGTTGGCGGGGATGTGGAGAGAAAGGAACTCTTATCCACTGCTGGTGGGAATGCTGTCTAGTTCAACCTTTATGGAAAGCGATATGGAGATTCCTCCAAAAACTGGAAATCGAGCTCCCATACGATCCAGCTATACCACTCCTAGGAATATACCCTAGGAACACAAAAATACAATACAAAAACCCCTTCCTTACACCTATATTCATTGCAGCTCTATTTACCATAGCAAGACTCTGGAAACAACCAAGATGCCCTTCAACAGATGAATGGCTAAAGAAACTGTGGTACATATACACAATGGAATATTATGCAGCTGTCAGGAGAGATGAAGTCATGAAATTTTCCTATACATGGATGTACATGGAATCTATTATGCTGAGTGAAATAAGTCAGAGAGAGAGAGAAAAACGCAGAATGGTCTCACTCATCTATGGGTTTTAAGAAAAATGAAAGACACCCTGGTAATAATAATTTTCAGACACAAAAGAAAAAGAGCTGGAAGTTCCAGCTCACCTCAGGAAGCTCACCACAAAGAGTGATGAGTTTAGTTAGAGAAATAACTACATTTTGAACTGTCCTAATATTGAGAATGTATGAGGGAAATGTAGAGCCTGTTTAGGGTACAGGCGGGGGTTGGGTGGGGAGGAGGGTGATTTGGGACTTGGGTGATGGGAATGTTGCACTGGTGATGGGTGGTGTTCCTTTTATGACTGAAACCCAAACACAATCATGTATGTAATCAAGGTGTTTAAATAAAAAAAAAATTAAAAAAAAAAAAAAAAAAAAGAAAAAAAAATAAATAAAGCACGTCCAAGAGTAAAAAAAAAAAATCAGTGCTTCTCAATTATTTTCTGTTATGCCCTCTTAGGAAGAAAACATTTTTTACGCCCCGCTCCCCGTGTGACTGTAAATAGTATCTTTATTTAAAAAACCTTTAACCTGCAAATCAAAAATATATAAAAAATTTGAGCTGATATTTTAATCAGAGGTGATGCCTGGATTAATGGCTACAATGAGCACGTTTTGCAATGCACAGTTTTTCGAAGAGGGTTTGAAGCAGGACACAGCAACTCTCAGCTCCAGAGACATACAGAGACATAAACACAGGGCTTAGCTTGTTATGACTGTTTGCTGAGGTCAAACACGCCCCCCTATACGGAGCCTCGCCCCCCCCCCCCGGGGGTGCGCCCCACTATTTGAGAAACACTCACTTAACTCACATCTGAAGTGACCTTGACTCCAAAATTCAGTTTAGATCAACTTATTGATTCCCCTCTGATGTGAGAACTCATGAGGGGGTAAAATAAAAGTGTAGTGTAACATACTATTGAGTTTGGGACTGACACTAATTTTTCAAAGCACTAATAAATAACAAAACAGCTTTTCTTATTTAGTACTATTTATTAATTAAAGTGGAATAGTTATTGACTATCCTATTACTCAAGTTTATTTAATGTCAATTTATCTAGGCATAATTTTGCTAGCTTCACACCTTTAAAAACATCTTTGTTGGAGAAGGTACAGCTTTCTCTTCAATTGATGACTTACCATTATGGAAACATGGAGCTATACAAAGTGGGACCTAGGCAACTTTTCCTAATTTATATCATTTGGGTAAAGACTATATATACTTCATTTACTAGAACTCAGCTTTCCAGAGAGGGTAGTTCATTTGAGTAAATTCAGTAACTAGCAATCTATATCAGTGAAATAATTGGAGACAATATGAATATTTGAATAACCAATAAGATAACAATGTTTAATAAGCTGTAAAATTAGAAAGATTTCCTCACAATTCACAAATGAAGATGGATCCATAAATTATGCCCCAAAGTGCTCCAATTTAAATATTTTATAGGTAAATAAACATAAACAGAATATATTTCAATCGAATTCTTTTCTCAAACATTTTTTTTTCTCAAACCGTGTTTCTATTAAAGTAATGCTGCAATAAACTCTCTTTTTCTAATATCATTGTTTAACTGCCATTGGTTAAAAAAATTAATAAAAATAAAAACAAAAAGTTCCTTAATCTGAAGCTATTTTTAAAATTGGAGTCTGAGGATCACTGATATTAAGTATCATTAAACTCATTGGTCTTATAATGATATATATATATATATATATATATAAATAAAATTTTTATTTAAGCACCATGATTACTAGCATGATTGTAGTTGGGTAAATAGAATACCCCCTTCACCAGTACAATATTCCCACCATCAATGCCCCATTTCTACATTCTTAGGATATTATATTGGAGAAGAAAGGTTAATCACATATACCATATAATATGCTGAACACTGAATATTAAATAAATTAGGAATAATACAAAATATCAAAAAACCAGACATCACAAAGTTCTATATAGGGGTTAATAATACATATACAAATACACAAATAATAACTCTTATTGAAAGGCACTACTGGGACATATGTTTGACACACTTAAGTGATTTAGAAACACAAATTGAGAGTTAATGATTGTAGTAGCGAGGAATAGGGTAAGAAAGATGAAGCAAACTAAGAAATAAAATTATAGTTGGACCTTAGTTGATGAATAGGAGTTAAAGAAAGAGAGAGGGAGAGAGGGACAGATGAAAAGAGAGAGGGAGGGAGAGAGGGAGTGAGAGAGACAGAGATAGAATCTGTCCAAATGGATGGAGATTAAAAAATGTTAGGGAAGGGCCCGGAGAGATAGCACAGTGGCGTTTGCCTTGCAATCAGCCAATCCAGGACCTAAGGTGGTTAGTTCGAATCCCGGTGTCCCATATGGTCCCCCGTGCCTGCCAGGAGCTATTTCTGAGCAGACAGCCAGGAGTAATCCCTGAGCACCGCTGGGTGTGGCCCAAAAAACAAAAAAAAAAAAAACAAAAAAAAAAAGTTAGGGAAGAGTTTAGTGAGTGTAGAAGAATTTATTTAGGGGAATTTAGTGTAGGGTTATGGACAATGTGAATAGAGAAAAGTGTTCTTTTTCAAGGAGTCTGAAAATTTCATGCCAAGTCAACTATAGACAATTTGGGAACCACATATTCACTTGTACACTAAATAAAAAGCTAGAATACTTATACTTAAAATCTTGAAGTTGTGGGATATGTTTTCACTTTATTTGTGAAAGGATGATTGGGAAAGGATGATTTCTTAGAAATAAATTTCAATAACAGTTCTTTCTAACATTTATTTGTATTTGGTTTTCAAAAAGAAACATTCAGTGTATAGATTTGTAGAAATGTTTGTGATTTCATGGAAATATATATTTCTACAGTTATAATAATTTCTATCAAATTTTTCCTATTGCACAATAAAAAGTCTTTAAAGTGAATGACAAGCCAATGGTATAGCATTATCTCTACTAGGAATACTTAGATATTGTTTGTCAATGTTTGAATAGTGTATGTTAGTATGGGAACAAACAAATTGTGGGCTCTTAACAAAAAGCATCTCAAAGAATTCTTTTGATCATGGTAAGTTTTATCTTTGTATACAAGGTTATTCTGGGTGATTTCTAATGTATCTTTCTTTCTCACCCCAATCCCTTTATATTCTCTTTAACTCTCTGCTTACCTATAAACTGGCTGTAACATCTGAAAACATGATAGCATTACTTTATTACATATTTAAAGGTCAATAATCTCTTAATTAATCTATTTCTTTGGAATTAATGGTTTAGTGTAGTTTTAAATGGACTAATGCTGGTATTAGTCAAAAATAATTTTAAAGTAAATAAGATTAAATGTTTTAAAAGAGTTTACTATCTTAAATAGGGTTTACTGTGGTAGAGCTCTTTATTACTTTGAGGTGATATTTTAGGTGTGTGTATGTATGTACATACATTTTTTTTTTTAGTTTTTGGGCCACACCTGGTGGTGCTCAGTGATTACTCCTGGCTCTTTGCTCAGAAATTACTGCTGGTAGGCTTGGGGGATGATATGGTATACTGTGGATTGAACCTGGGGGTGGCTGCATGCAAAGCAAATGCTCTATCAACTGTGCTATCACTCTGGCCCTCCATATAACTAAGTCAACTACTCAATGCCCAAGCATGTGGTGCCGGCCTGACCAGGACTACCCTAGAAGTTCTAGGAGGTCTCCAGGACCATATCTACTGGTGCTCTGGGGCCACTCTTGGGCTATATTCAAAAATGCTTTGGGGATCATGAAGTGTCTGTCTTGAGCCCTGTAGTATTTATCTAGTCCTAACCAATTAATAGTAGACTTGGCTAATAGTGGACATAGACTGAGAGATAGAAGTTAAAGAAGAGGTCATGTCAGATTAAGTCTACATATGAAACCTAATTTTCAGAGCAGAACTCTTCTCTGATCATGGTTTATCTGTAGAGAAAGTTTTAACTATATATTTAGTAGTTGTTATATATTTCCAATGCTGTTCCATACTCTTCAAGCAGTGATTAAAAAGATTGTTTAATGCATGTAGCACTTCACTGAGTTCAAGATGTCATATAAAAGGGCTTAAATTTTGCATTCCAGACCACCGAAACAACCACCGTGACCTACAGATTTATACTACAGGGCCTAAACATTGAACACGTCCAAGCAAACTAACATGCCCTTGCTCTGTTACCCTCCCTTCTCATTAGTTCGTATTTTTGTTGTTGTTTGATTGTTGGTTTGTTTTGTTTTTCCTTTTCTCTCTTCTTGTCTCCCTCTTCTTCTACCTTCTCCTATCATCAATTCAATCCAGGTCAAACAAAAACCACACGGTCACCTCCTTTATAGGAAAGAAAAGCTGACATATAGGGTGCTGTGGACAATACTGCAAAAGGTAAACACCTACATAGATAGACCTCACGAACACAAGGGTTAGTACTCGAGACACGAATCCTATACATACCCAAAAGGCAATCTATTAGTTTCTTTTCCTTATAAGTACTTTACTTACCTATCTTTCTGTACTCAGTGCATCTCTTGCCCTCCCTACCTCTCTACATTAATATATACCTAAGCTAACTTCTATATGTTTATATGTGGGCAGGAGCACAGAGATAGGAATCCTCCTTAAGAGACAAACCTAAACCACAAACAACCCATCCCTATATCCTATATAACCCTTCCCTATTTCCTCTCCCCTTCAGAAATCTGACTATCCCTTCATCCCTCAATTCCATCCCCAATATCCCCACCACATTATAACTCTTCACCCTCAGTCTTAATCCATTAGGCATCAAGACCAACCTCCTACCCCAATGATCCAGTACCAAAGTGAAGAGATTCCTACTCATATTCACACATCGTTCCCGGCAAGAAAATACAACCAACACCCCGACTGACTCATGCAGTGTGGCCCTCCTAATCACCTCTCCCTAATGTGGACTGTGGCTTGATACCGGACCTAGCTCCAAAAGGACTCCCACTGCAAGAACTCTACCCAAGACCTCTCTGCCTGAAGCCCACACCCCAAAACGAAATCTCAAAAGACAATGGGGAAGTCTATACTTTCATCATAAATATAGACTTATATAATATTACCTCTTATCTCATTTTTCCCCAAATGTAATCTCCTGTATCACTTTCTCCTGTTTTTTTCTTCTTGTTTGTTTCTTGTTTTCTTTTCTTTTCTTTTTCTTTGTTTTTGTTTTTGTTTTTGATTTGATTTGTTTTTGTTTCTTTTGGGCCACACCTGGCAGCACTTGGAGGGTGCTCCTGGCTCTATGCTCAGAGATCGCCCCTGGTGGGCACTGGGGACCATGTGGGATGCTGGGATTTGAGCCACCGTCCTTCTGCAGGAAGGACAGATGCCCTGCCTCCATGCTATCTCTCCCGGCCCCACTTTATTCCTTTAATTACGTCTTTTATTTAATATTTTTTTAAAGAAAAAAAATTTTTTTTCAGATATGGGTGAGCATATGTATTTTTAGTTTTTGTCCTGTATCTGTTTTCTTCTTTCTCCACCCCCAAATCAACCAGCAATATAATGTAGCAGCACTTCTTCCTGCAAAGGCATATTAAAAAAAGGGGAAATTTTACATGTAAAAATAAGCTCATCGACTAGGGATAAGAACTTATACTTTTTTACAACACAGGGGCATCTCCCACCCTGAACGTACATCATGTGGAACCAACTTAGACCCCAGGGAATTAAGCACTGACCATTCAGCCCTGATTCCTGGATCCCAGATATAGAAACAACAGACTTCTCCACAACAGCTCCAGGAACCAAATCCCGTCCAGGGCATCCATAATGCTTCTCTGACACCAGCATGCACCATTTCTAAATTGATAACCTGACAACAAAGAAATGGGAACAACTTGATCCAAGAGTAAGTTGTCCTTCCGCACCATCCAACGATAAGACAAAATCAGAAGACATATCACTCTTTGATCTGTGCAAACGCCAAGATAGCTATATACAGATGACTGGTTATTGCAACCAGGACTGGACAGTATGCATCCAGGGACCACCACCACCACCACCACCAACAACAACAAAAAGCACTAGCCTAGCTTTTGGTCTACAATCTCTTCAACAAACAAGATATCCAATTTCAGAGGTCTGACTGAGACAATCACAACTGAATGGGTCTTCCGAAAGCATAACGAAAGACTCTATCCCAGGCTCCATCATTGGAGCAATGTAATGATCAAGACCACCAACTACAGAAGATGGATTAAAATGACACTGAAGAAGCAGAACTGCTAGAACCACAAAGAAAGACTTCATCATAAGCTGCATTCCTTGAGCTGTACAGACACCAAGATCTCTAGATTCAGAGGTCCGATTTTACCTTCCATGATGAAGCAGAAGTCTTCTATACACCAAAAAAGCACTGAGGGAAGAGTAAATGATCATGCAAGGAGTCTATAGTTAATCCCATGACAGCATACTTCAGAGGTGGAGAAACCCTGTATCTCCTAGGCCAAGGGAATTCCCTCTATAATATTTCCAATAGTTATTGTGCCTAGGCAGGGAGAAAAAGAAAAAAAAGCACAAAATAATCATTTTTCCACATATAAATTTATTGATTGATCGATTTTTATTGACATCTTTATTTTGTTGTAGATATTTAAGTTGATGTCTCCAATTTTATTATTTTATTTTATTTTATTTTATCTTTCTCTTTTTTTGTACTCTGGCATGGTTTGATTTCAAAACTGAGACTATTGAGTGGTGCTTGTCTTTATTGCTGTAGTGCTCACTGGATATTTAATTTGATATTTCTTTCTATACTGATGTGGTGTTTCAATTACCTTTTTTATGTCCTTGCTCAAACTGAGGTTGAAAGCCTCTAGAAGGACTCCGTCATTTTCAGCTTATTTGATTTATTTTATTTTTTCTTATTTTTTACTCTATTCTATTGCTTTCTTTCCTTCAAACAAAACCACATAACTTGAATTATTGAGCTCCACCTCTCAAATAGAGGGGAAAACAAGGGAGGGTACCAGGACCAAACAGATATATGATCACTAATAGTAAGCTAGACAAAGAGGGGACCACCTACTCTAGCAGCCTGGGGGGTGTTGGTGAGGGATATGGTTGCAGGAAGGGAACGGGGATGAGAGGAGGACAAATTTGGTGATGGGTATTCCCCTGATTCAATGTTAATATGTACCTAAAATACTACTGTGAAAGGTATGTAAGCCAATATGATCAAAATAAAAATAAAAAAAAAGATTGTTTAGTGCATGTAGCACTTTACTGAGTCCAAGATGCCATATAAAAGGGCTTAAATTTTGCATTCCTCATCCATTGTCCTGAATACACTCCAGATCAGGCAACCACTTGACAAAAAATTGAGGAAAAGTGTCTTTTCTTGTAAAACTGGACAGGTTAAGAAGCATGAATTGGGTGGGGCAGGAACACAAGATGTATTTATCAAGGCAATCTACATATGTTGGCTCTGGGTACATTGTCTAGTGGCAGACATCATCAGGACTCTAGTTTTTAAGGAATCCCCTAATCCACATTTGACTGAACATATGTATTTATTAGTTACTAAAGAATATACTTTAATACATATAGATACTAATATTAATACTTAATAGAGTATTTCAAGTTTGCTAAATTTTTCTAACTTTCTTTGCTAAACTTATGATAAAACTTTGAAAGATTTCACCCCATCTGTTTCAGATATCGATTATTCTAAACCAGAAAAGAGAGTGTGAATTTATGAAACATCTTGGTCACTAAAGCAGATGGTCATAAAAGTTTATAGAAATTCTGCAAGCATTCAAAAGTCCAGAAGATGGAGAGTTTTGTGGCTTAGCTAGTATGAGAAGGAGAAAATGTGTTCAGAAAGTCATGTAACAGTAACAATTCCAGGTTTGCTTGTGTTTCATAGTCATTCTTCTTTTTATCACCTTTTGTAGTAGGAAATAGAAAGAGCCCCAAAGACCTTGGGAGCACTGTGAACATGTTACCTTACATGATTACAGGAATTTTATAGATAATCATTAAATGAATGACCTTGAGATAGGTATTTTTCTAGATTATCTGTGAGTGAATCTAACCTAATAAATCTTTTAAGTCTTTCACATGACATTTCCTGATTAAAATGATTTAGAGAAGAAGATGTGGATATGAAAGAAAGGCAGAAGGCAATGAAATATCACTGGTTTTAAAAGTCGAAGAAAGAGATCATAAGCCAACACATTTTCATAGAGAAAGGCAAGGAAACATTCTACTCCAAACTCTACCACAGGACAATAAGACTCATTTCAGAATTCTAACATACAGAACTAGAAATTATACATTTTTAATCCATTAAGTTTTAAAATGTATTATAGCAGTACTAGAAAATTAATATATTTTATGTGTATACTATTACATTACAATCTGCAAATATATGCCTGTTTGGGGATATTAGTTTAAAATACTTTAGGCACTCAATGTTTCTTCCAACAAAATTTTTTAAATAAAAATTAGTGTACTTTGAAGTTCAGTGCATCAAAGGACATTATTAACAGTGAAAAGTGAATCCACAAAGTGAGGCATAACATTGACAAATCACATATCTAATAGGTTTATACTTTTAAATAGTACTATTCAGATTTTACCTCAAATTACTTCAATTCTCTATACTCTTACTAAATTATATGTTTATAGGATTTATCTTTTGCATGTTTATTTTCATAATATTAATTTTAAATTTTATATGCTTCTAAAAAAGTAAGTTAGTGTTTTAAAATAACTTTCTTAATCAACTAAAATATCATTGATGTGTAATTTTGAGGAATTCCAAGAGATTCTTTCTTCTTTCTTTTTCTTTCTTTCTTTCTTTCTTCTTCTTTCTTTTTCTTTCTTTCTTTCTTTCTTTTTCTTTCTTTCTTTCTTTCTTTCTTTTCTTTCTTTCTTTCTTTCTTTCTTTCTTTCTTTCTTTCTTTCTTTCTTTTTTCTTTCTTTCTTTCTTTCTTTCTTTTTCCTTCCTTCCTTCCTTCCTTCCTTCCTTCCTTCCTTCCTTCCTTCCTTCCTTCCTTCCTTCTTTCTTTCTTTCTTTCTTTCTTTCTTTCTTTCTTTCTTTCTTTCTCTTTCTTTCTTTCTTTCTTCCTTCATTCCTTCCTTCTTCCTTCCTTCCTTCCTTCCTTCCTTCCTTCCTTCCTTCCTTCCCCTTCCTTCCTTCCTTCCTTCCCCTTCTTTTCTTCTCTTTCTTTCTTTCTTTTCTTCTTTCTTTCTCTTTTTTTTTCTTCTTTCTTTCTTTCTTTCTTTTCTTTCTTTCTTCTCTTTCTCTTCCTTCTTTTCTTTCTTTCTTCTTTTTCTTTCTTCTTCTTTCTTTCTTTCTTTCTTTCTTCCTCTCTCTTCTCCTTCCTCCCTTCCTTTCCTTCTCTCTTCCTTCCTTCCTTCCTTCCTCCTTCCTTCCTTCCTTCCTCCTTCCTTCCTTCCTTCCTTCCTTCCTTCCTTCCTTCCTTCCTCCTTCCTTCCTTCTTCTTCTTCTTCTTCTTCCCTTCCTTCTTCTTCTTTTCTTTCTTTCTTTTCTTTCTTCTTTCTTTCTCTTTCTTTCTTTTTCTCTCTTTTCTTTTCTTTCTTTCTTCTTTCTTTCTTTCTTCTTTCTTTCTTTCTTTCTTCCCCCTCCCTCCTCTCCCTCCCTCCCTCCCTCCTTTCCTTCCTTCCTTCCTTCCTTCCTCCCTCCACACCTCCCTCCTTTCCTTCCTTCCTTCCTTCCTTCCTTCCTTCCTTCCTTCCTTCCTTCCTTCCTTCCTTCCTTCCTTCCTTCCTTCCTTCCTTCCTTCCTTCCTTCCTTCCTCCCTCCCTCCTCCCTTTCTCCCTTCCTTCCTTCCTTCCTTCCTTCCTTCCTTCCTTCCTTCCTTCCTTCCTTCCTTCCTTCCTTCCTTCCCTCCCTCCCTCCCCCTCCCTCCCTCCCTCCCTTCCTTCCTTCCTCCCTCCCTCCCTCCCTTCCTTCCTTCCTTCTCCTTCCTTCCTTCCTTCCTTCCTTCCTTCCTTCCTTCCTTCCTTCCTTCCTTCCTTCTTTCCTTCCTTCCTTCCTTGTTCTTCTTCTTCTTTTTTTTTTGTTTTGGGTCACACCCAGCAGCACTCAGGGATTACTCCTGCCTCTATACTCAGAAATCGCTCCTGGCAGGCTCTGTGGAATATATGGGATGCTGGGAATCAAACCATCATCCTTCTGCATGCAAGGCAAACACTCTACCTCCATGCCATCTCTCAGGCCCCCCCAAGAGATTATTTCTATTTATCTATATGTGTGTGTCACCACCTTCAATTAATAAAAATATTTTGGACTCAAGTTATATTACATTAGGTAGGGCATTTGCCTTGCACACAGCTGACATGGATTTGATCCCTGGCATCCCATATGATCCCCTCAGCATGCTAGGGGTAATTTCTGAGCACAGAGCCAGGAGTAATCCCTGAATACAGCTAGGTAAGGTAAAAAAATAAAAACAAAGAAAAAATTTATCTCTTCCACATGTGGGATGAAAGAAACATAATAAGGGAATAACAGTGATCAAGACCTACTACAGAACTGAACTTATACAATGGTGGTGATGGGTATTGGAAGGATCCCAGGGATACACATGGTGGAGGGAAGCAGTTTCTCTGGTGATAGGTATGGAACTAGAATGATATAATCATGAAAAGCATAATTAACAGTATTGTAAATCACAGTGCCTAGGGGCTGGAGAGATAGCATGGAGGTAAGGAATTTGCCTTTCACGCAGAAGGTCATCAGTTCAAATCCCGGTATCCCATATGGTCCCCCAAGCCTGCCAGGAGTGATTTCTGAGCTTGGAGCCAGGAGTAACCCCTGAGCACTTCCGGGTGTGACCCAAAGACAAAAAAAAAAAAAAAATCACAGTGCCTAGTAAAAATGCTTTTAAGTAAGGGTGCTTGCCTTGCATACAGCTGACCTGGGTTCTATCTCTACATTCCATATGTTCCCATGTATCATGGGAGTGATTCATCATGAATGATTTCTGAACTCAAAGAGAGGATTAAACACTGAGTACTGTTGGATGTGTCTACCCCCACCTCAAAAATGTTAAAAAGGTGGAGGAGGAGAGAAATCAGGGGCATTGGTAGTGGGAATGTTGCAATGGTGAAGGGAGGTGTTCTTTGTACCACAGAAACTCAACTACAATCATGTTTGTGACCATGGTGTTTAAATAAAGACATTATAAAAAAAAAGAAAAATGTCATGGAAATACAGTGATTATAGATAAGCCCCTCAGTAAATGGGAGCCAGCAGCTTCCTTGTTAGCACCAAAGTCATAAAAAATCTTTATATTATAATTATATAAAAGATGAGAAATTGAATGGAAAGGGGACATGCCAAAAAATTAAGCCCCTAAATTCAGGAAATTCCACTTTTAAAATAATTTTATTTTGTGGAAGCCACAACTAGGGGTGCTCAGAATTTGCTTCTGGTCTGTACTCAGGAATCATTTCTGGTGGTACTCAGAAGATCATATGTGATGTCAGAATTGAATCTGGGTTGGCCGCATGCAAGGCAAATGTTCTACCTGATGTATTTTAGTCCTAGAAATTCCTCTTTTGAATAGATCACAATATATGGAAAACTGGAAGTAGAACAGAGTTTTATAAATCCTATATTTCCATATTCATATGAACATTTACAATAGCCAATATTTATGTGGGTGTAAATAAACCAAATATTTATTGACAGATGAGTAAAAAAAGCAACATGAAGTTTATATATGTAATGCAACATTATTCAGTTTAAAAAGAAAAGAAATTCTTTTAAAAATTGATTGAAGTATTATTTTTTAATACTGAGATACAGCTCTGATTTTTCTGTCAACTTGATGGGAAACTGGGTTTATGATTAGGTAGGATAAAGGGATTATCTAGTCTTTCTACTTTAAATTTGTGGAAGGCTGAGAACGCCAATAAAACTGCAATAGGCTTCTTGAGTTTTATAAAATTGCTTAGAGGGAAGATTAGAATTAAGAGTGGGTGAATTAAAATATAGGTTGGAGGAGGTGAATAATCAGGAAGAGATCACAATTTCTCACCCACCAGCTCTCAAATTCTGAGTCTCCAAAAGTTTCAGCAGGCTGTAGCTGCCATTCCACTGACATACATCAAACTCAAAAAACACAATGTAGGCCAGGATTGTCACTCCACCTCCCACTTCCCAGTAATATTCACTCATCCTGAACACTTCCCACTCATAGTCCTTTCCTATGAAAAGGAGAAAAGACAATCATGCCCTTCTGCAATGGCCTTGTGTGTACTAGTTTAAGGAATGGCATTTTTGCCCTGAGGGAGGAAGGGCGGGCTTTTTGCTTTGCTGTGAGCACATCACACTCGACTGTTTGCTTGGTCCTTGTAATCAGTATTGCAGTTTGCTGTAGTTTTGAAGATCTGGAAAAGGCTGGAAAGCTGACGGCCCAATTAGTGTTTGTTCCTGAAGAGGTTTAAGACCCGGAACCCAGCTGGTTTAGTCTTGATTCTATCACTAATAAATTCTGTGATCTTGGACATTAACATATTCATCATATTTTACTGCTTGCTTTTCCTTGCAGCATTTTTCTTTGCTATTCATAATAGGCTGTTGGAGTAGGCAAAGCAGATTTTATTTGCATTTTTTTCTGGTAAGAAAAAACTGAAGTTATAAAAGGATTGATCCTTTCAGGGTCACCTAGATAAAATTGGGTCATTATTGCGAGTTGACTCTTTTCAAATACTTTATTAAGGTGTCACTGAATATACAATATTGGTCAGGAATTCCCAGGAGTGCTTTGGGACTCATGGCCCACTAGCAGCAACATCTAACATCACTGTGTGAACCTGCCAGTTCATAGTATAGGCTCATAGTATAGGCAACTAGAATTATTTTAGAGGAGCCTGGGAGACTGTGTGGTGTCAGGGGTCAAACTCAGAGTCTTTATATACAAAAATTCTGCTCTTCCTTTTTGAGTCATCTTCCTTACCCACATTCTCCAATTTTTAGTGTACATAATCATTATGATGAAGACTCAATTATATCACAGATCCCTGGGACCAACTCAAAGTTAGCATATGTAGTGGTATAAAATATTCAAAGTATGTACAACTATCGTATCACTATTTAAATAGTATCTCTTTGTTAATTTAGTAGATATGAGGTGGGAACCCAAGTATTATAACTTCACCAAGCACCTAAGCAATATTAATGGTATGGAATTGAGGTCCACTTCAGAATTTATTTATTTATTTATTTATTTATTTATTTATTTATTTATATTTATTTATTTAGTTATTTATTCATTTATTTTTGGGCTACAACTGGCAGCACAAGGGTTTACTCCTAGCTTTGGGATCAGAAATCACTCCTGGCAGGGTACCATATGGGGCCCCCATTGCAAAAAATTTTTATGTTCTATACTTTATCTCTTTGTACCTCAATTTACTTATATATAAAAGAGAAGATAATTACACAATTACTGGCTCTTTTTCCCTCTCAATATTCATCCTGGGATTGCTGTGAACTAAAAATGGTTACAAACATTTTGTAATGTTTCATCAAAGCAAGTAGACAAATATACAAAAATAATGCTTGCCTCTCTTGAGTTTGGACTGGTTTGTGACAAATAAAACGGTTGAAGTTACAAGTGTCTTTCAAACAAGAACTGAAGTGGCCTTATTGTTTCCGTTCTTTCTGCATGGTATCCTGAAAAAACTCAGGCTATAACAGTTGATGACCAAGAACTGGCTGAAAATCTTGACATCTGTGTGAGACTGAGCATATCATCCCATCAACTTAAGGAAGCCACATGAGTGAGTGCAAGAATTCCCATTATTCTTAGGACTATAAAATAATAAACTGTTGTGCAAAACCACTAAACTTGAGATGGAATTTTATGCAACAATAAAAAATTGGGAATAATGAAAATAACAATACAAGTATTTTCAAATTACAATAATAACTATAAATTCTCTATAGAATAAAATATTTTTTACAAAGTTGAAACTAGGAGTACTAAACACTAGCAGCTGATTAGAAAAACTATTAAGAAACAGGGTAAAAGAAAATCTCAACACTTCAACTTTGTAACTGTGTATCTCATGGCGATTCAAGTAAGACTTTATTTTATAAATGGACAAGAATTAAGATGTTAGCTTATTAGTGAACAGTTAGAACCTCTAGAGGCCAGAACTACAGTTCAGTGGTAGGGCACTAGCCTTTCATGTGGCCAGCCCCGGTTCTATCTCCAAATAAATGACAAAAACAATCTAAAAGAGAGAAAAGAAATGAGTAAAGAATGGGAAAGAAGATTCTTTTATCTAATAGTTAATATAGGTGAAGTGGTAGAGTAAGAAAATTAGCATTTCAAAAATTACACAGCAAAGACCGATTAGAACAAGAGTATTAGAGGAACCCAAATCAAGTGGGGGAAGGACGTTGGATGAAGTTGCTATTTGCTAAGCCTCAGTACGTTTTCACATATTGAGAAAGCAAAATCTGAATAAGCAAAACTATATAATGCTACTACTGGGTCATACAAACTAAAATAATTTCAAAATAAAGGGGCTGGAGAGATAGCATGGAGGTAAAGCGTTTGTCTTGCATGCAGAAGGTCATTGGTTGAAATCCCGGCATCCCATATGGTCCCCCGTGCCCAGGAGTGATTTCTGAGTGTGGAGCCAGGAGTAACCCCTGAGCACTGCTGGGTGTGCTCAAACCCCCCCTCCCCCAAATTTCAAAAGATGTGCTGTTCCTGATGTGATATCATAAGAAAGAGCATTCTTGGGTATGAAATCTGAACCTACTCAAGAGGTAGCACCAAATAAACTCAAATATTTTTTTATAATTTGTATCTATATATACATATATTTAAAAAAGCCGACATTTTAAAAGGCATAGAAAGACAAAGAAAATGTTCTAGATTAAAGGATACTAAATATAATTGGTAACTAAAGGCAATATATCATTTTTAGAGCGTGGTTTACTCCAAGGAGAGAAAATGGTATAAAGAAACATTCAAATAGAAAGTTTAAATTGCAGTCTTGTATCAATTTTAAATCCCCTGAAATAAACCACTGATTCTATGAACCAAATATTCTTTATCTTGGCAATTGTATATTGAAATATTAATGAGCAAAGGCTATGTTATATTAATCTACTCTTTGAGGGGAGACACACCCGGCAGTGCACAGGGGTTAGTTACTCCTGGCTCTGTGCTCAGAAATTATTCCTGACAGGATTGAGAGACTGAGGATGCTGGGGATCGAACCCAGGTTGTTCACATACAAGGCAAATGTTCTACCTGCTGTGCTATCTTTCTGACCCAAAATCTACTTTTAAAATGTTTAGAAGAATTAAAGTATAAAAATTCACACATATGAAACAGAGAGAGACTAAGTAACTAAGCACGCGAGAGAAGCCTAAGCAAAACTTGATGAATTCTGGTAAATGTAGTTGAGAATTTTTTTCTCAAATTTGGAACTTGTCTGAAAGTCTGAAATTATTTCAATTGTAGGGACATACTGAGACATGCAGCAGCAGGGAAAACCTCAATGACCAGGCAGTGCCGTGGGCTCTTAGGCAGACGAGCCGGGAACTCTGTGGTTCTGCAGATCTGACCATGGTCAGCTACTGTACCTGGTGCTAAACTGTCCAGCCAATCTACTTTTTGCTAGCCAGGCTCTGTAGCTGGGCACTAAGCTTTCTACCTACAGGATCATTCCTGAATTGGTTTAGTTTTTATCACTTCTAGTTTCCTAAGCACCACAGAAATCCCAGTCCCCAGTCTTTCTGCTGTTAAGAGATACAAATAAAGGCATGGTGATTCCTGGTCCACACTTTGGCTGCTGCAGCCCCAAAAATCTCACTCTCTTCCTGTGACTCTCACCTCATCAGTAGATGAGGGCAGTAGAGGTTGCTTGGGCAGTAGAGGCTGAGATTTACCAGTCTCAGAGATGGGAAGTGACAGAGTGCCCAGAGAACCAAGAATGATCTTTTTCAGTGCTTGCAGCTCCACATGGGTGCTGAAACAGAAAGGCTGCTTGTCAAAGAAGATGTCTGGTTGATCCATCATGGTGTCCAAATCTATCTCTATGGTTCCCTGAGCCAGCCAAGAGTAATCCCTGTGTATTGAGTCCAGAGTAAATCATTAGGACTATGAGCTTTGGCTCTCAAACATAACACAATAATCTAATCTGTATGATTTTGAACTCATCTGGAAAAGCTTTGAATTCCACACTCCTGTTGCCTTGTCTGAATCTTATAGACACTAGTTGGAGGGTTATCTGAGAGGAGGAGGCAGATGCCAATCTAGTGTACACTCTGGGTGTCTGGTACAGCCAGGTCACTGCAAAGAGAGAAAGATGTTTGTCAAGTTTATCTGCACTCATTTGTCAGAATTTATAAGAAAATACCTTGTATGTCACCCACTTTGATGGTTCATCTGTACCCAAATATTAACCACATTCAATAAATAAAACACCAGTACTGCTACCATTTGCCAAGTACTGTGTCAGTCGTGTTTCTTTTGTGTCTACCCTATTCAGGTATGTTTATGAGTGACACTGAATGACTAGGTCTGAGTATGAGGAATAGTTACTTGAACCCAACACTCAAGGAGGGGCCTCTAAGATGGTTTCTAATAGGATACACTGCCCAACCCAACACATAACTCTGCAGAATCCTGCCACTACTCATACCTGGGTAACAGGATCAATTACCTTCATTAGCTACCATTAATAGGGCAAGCCATAAATAAATCAGTAAATTAGTGAGGTAGGTTCTATTCTTTCTGGGGTCCATTTCTCTCTCCTCTGGGAGGAAATTTTAGAGGAGTACAAAACTAATATAAGGAAATTCTCCATACAGCCTGGTCCTCCTGAAAAGTGATGTGCATGTCTTTTCTCTCCTTTTTTAATTCATCTATTGTTGGACATTTGGGCTGTTTCCAGATTCTGGCTATTGTAAATAGAGCTGCAATGAATATAGGTGTGCAGAAGGCATTTTTGTATCCTATGGTATATCCCTAGGGGTGGTATAGCTGGATCAAATGGTAAC